>NC_090277.1:46370000-46677500 GCF_040414725.1 Anabrus simplex
CTCGACATTGCTCGCTATTCCTAAGCATAAATCCTCGACCTACAAGAATTCCTTCACTGTTGTGGCCAGCCGTGAATGGAACTTCCTTCCGCAGGAGGTCAGAGGGATATCAAACCACGGAAGATTTAAAAGTATGTGTTCAAAATATCTCTATGAAACGAGCTCGTAGTGCGACAGTCTTCTCCTTCTTCTTCTTCTTCTTCTTCTTCGTTTTCTTCTCCTCCTCATGGTAATTATTCTTTGTTTTCTTCCTCATGGTTCTTCTTCTTATTATTATTATTAGATTATTATTATTATTATTATTATTATTATTATTATTATTATTATTATTATTATTATTATTATTATTATTATTCGTTTAGGCCTATGATGGACCACGTGGTTCTTAACTCTGGTGAGCTCTTTTCTTCCTCTTAGCCCAGTATTCTTTCATTCTAGAACTATGGATGTCTTTTCTTTCTTGAGTCCATTTCACTCCTACTCCTGGACGCAGTGATTTAGATTATTATTATTATTATTATTATTATTATTATTATTATTATTATTATTATTATTATTATTATTATTATTCAATAGTGTTAGAAAGTACTCAGCTGTGGTTTCCCGCATAGTTATCCTTATCCCTATCCCCATTTTGCAATTTTTTCCACCCACATTAAACACACGATAACTGTAACATTCGTCAATGTGATATATTTCTGGAATTGGACAAATTAATTGTAAACATTAGTAGGTTTATCTATATTATTATTATTATTATTAAAATTGTAATTCGTTGTATGTTGTACGTTAATTTCTTCGCAGGAAGCAAAATGTTAATTTATATTGTGTATTATAATAGTTATTTTTATGTACAGCAGGATAGCATAGTACCATACTAATTTGTTTCAGTCTCTTTTTTTTTCATTTATTCAGTATTTTATACATTTTTATGTTATTTATGTATTTCACTGGTTAAGTGTAAGACAGGGACACGTGTCCCTAACTTCGCCAGTTAAAATAAACCATATCTATCTATCTATCTGTCTATCTATCTACAACGACCCTTGCTTTTTTCCACGTCCTTCTGAAACAATTTTTCAGCATATATGTTGAACAGGCCCGGTGACATGCAACATCCCTGTTTCACTCCTCTTCCGATACCTACTTCTTCTGTTTCATATTATTCTACTCTAACCATCACCTTCTGAGTCTTATAAAACTCTTGTATCAGTCTTCTATCTTTTCAGTCTACACCAATATCTTTCAGAGTCTTCATCAGAATACACCAGTTCACTCTGGCAAACGCCTTTTCCCAACCAATGGGACATGCATACACACTACGTCATAACAAATTCCTCAAGACCATATTGGAAAGAGAAGTTCTGGGGAAGAATGGGAAGGGGAAAAGCGAAGAATAATTATGTCGATTCCGTGGTGGACAGCCTGAATTTCAAGAGATATGCTGACTTGAAAAGCTCAGCAGAGGAAAGACAAATATGGTTGCAGTGACAGAGCCTTGCCTTTAGGATATGAATGAACTCAAAGGGATAACGATTCGAGTTCAAAGTTGTGAACAACGTAATCTATCCATCATCATTGAGCCAAGCGAAGTCAGTCTACTACAACAGAAAAAATGTAATTTCTGAATATTTTATGTCTATATGATGAATTAAAATTGATTTGTTTATGAATTCTGAGGTACTTAATTTTTTAATTTTTCTTACAAGGGAGAAGATGGAATCAATGTCAAAACTAGACCACTTCAGATGCCTCAGACCGATCGTAATTCAAACATAGTGAAAGAGAATGAATAAAACACGGAAATCTTTTGAAATGCGGTTTTAAAAAGTAACAATGTACCTAGTTCTGTTCAAACGCAAGTGAACTAGACCTGCTACACAAGCACTGCAGACCTTCGGCCTGTATTGGATCTTTGCTCAAACTACGAAGCAATTCTTCATAATACGGTGCCTGATATCGGAACGAACGTTCTATTGAGAGAACGCCCATTGTATTTCCTCCATATCGGTATATTTCTCCAAGCCTTTGTTTTCTTCATATTTTATCATCATTTTGATAGGTTTCATCACAATTCTCCCCTCATCTCTACCTCCCTTCTTTTATTATTAGAGCCTTCTTTTTTATTATTCTTTCCCTTCTAGATTATGCTTTGTATCCGCTGTGATTCATTTGCCTTTCTTTGTGGTCTGATAAAAGAGGAAATATGGATTACGTCAGAGTATATTGGAGACTAATACAGATGAAGAGAGAGGATTTTTCCGACCGTAGTTTTACAACACCTTCCAAGGTGCATAAAATGTATCGGACCCTTACAGCAGCATGGCAGTCAGTAACAATATTTTCAATTAATGAATTGAATGTGCTATATCTATAGGGTGTATCAGAACTATATCGAAAAAAAAATCAGGGGTGCTCTTCGTGTTATATCAAGAACGATAGCGCAATCGGATTGGCGGAGAAAATTTTTCGTTTTCTAGAAAACGTGAGTACTTTGCTACTTACGAGCGCGTGATTCAAATTGACGAACTTGTCGTATTTGCTATGTCAGAGCACAATCCGCTGCCTTGCTTTAGAGAAGAGAAGGGGAGGAATGGGAAGTGGGGTGTATGATGGAGACAGAGGTAAAGCTCCGCGCATATGCACAAGTTCTCTCGTTCGACTCGCACAGGGTTGTCTTTGTATCTTACAGGCACAGTTCGTTTATTAAACAGACGTAACTGACACGCAGTACAAGAACATATTGTAAATTAAGACACACCTGTCAGTCATGGAATGCACCAGATCGTTTCTCCTCTCATCCGTTGGTCGCAGTAACGTTCTTTATTATTTAACACGCTCGAAGATGCAACGCTGCAGCCCCACGATCGTGCATTCCTTCACTCACAACATTATAAATGGAATGGAATATTCAACAAAGGAAACAATACGCCCAATGGTTTGATTACAGTAGATGTTCACTATTCCCCCTCCTACTTCGATGCACAGTTCACAACGGTGTATTAGTGACGTGTGGTGCGTCGCTAACAACCTGCAAAGCTGACTTTATTCTTGGTACAAGTTCATATTCCCTTTCTAAGGGGTTCACATAGCAGTCGCAACAACCTGTACACTGCCTGCTGGGGCTGGGAAGCGACTGTGCGATAGAGATGGCTGAAAAACAACGTACCAGTTTCTTTGTCACAGTTACATGCCTGTCACTGTTACAAATTTAATGAGAACAAAAAATTACAGTTTGCCGAGTAACGAAAATGGAATAACGTACCATTGAGAACAGTAATTGGGAAGTTGTAACTGTCACTAGTAGCAGTTTATAGACACAGAATGTGACCGTCAGAGTTCAGATAGTTCCCATGTCTTCCAGGTGAGAGCGCTTTCGTCGGAGATTGCTTTAAGTTGCTGCTGTCTTGTGGTAACTAAAGTGTAAACTGTTATGACATATTCAACTGCTCAGGAGTAATCGTTGACACAGACATCGCGCAGGTCTGCCTAAATTATCTATATAAATAAAATTGTTTCTGTTTGTCTGTTTGTCTGTCTGTTTGTCTGTTCCACCATCACGTCGAAACGGCTGGATAGATCTCAACCAAACTTCATATTTAGAGTATACTGACCCCGGGGAAGGTTTCGATATGCATATCATTTTAAAATCTTTGAAAAGACGGGGGTTTTATAGGAAAAACGGTTTTCCTCCATTTTCTCTTATACTATTATAGGCAAAATATCGAATTTGTCGTATAAGGACGAGACAAAGCTCAATTTAATCCTCTTGACGCAAAGAACAAAACTCGGTAAGCCCTACGGGCCCGAAAACCATGTTTTAAGGCCCTAAAACCAACCGTTACGGAGATATTGGCACCACACTACCCCTGCTCTAGGAATCGGATAAAGAAATGAACTGCCGTAACCATGGCAACGTCAGCTCCAGGATTCTAGAGCAGTGAGATTATGCATGTACGTTTGGGCATAGCTGTCAACCAAAATAGGTACAAATAAGACTTAATATCTGGGAAAAAAATATACTGTTGTGTAAGGCACTCATAGGACTCCTTTGGGCGGGGATGGAAAGGGGGTGAAGAACGAGTGTAAAAATCTATATAAATAAAATTGTTTCTGTTTGTCTGTCTGTTTGTCTGTTCCACCATCACGTCGAAACGGCTGGATAGATCTCAACCAAACTTCATATTTAGGGTATACTCATCCCGGAGAAGGTTTTGATATGCATATCATTTTAAAATCCTTGAATAGACAGGGGGTTTATAGGAAAACCAGAATGGTTTTTCCACCATCACGTCGAAACGGCTGGGTAGATCTCAACCAAACTTCATATTTAGAGGATACTCATCGCGGGGAAGTTTTCCATATGCATATCATTTTAAAATATTTGAATATATGGGGGGTTTATAGGAAAATCAGAATGGTTTTTCCACCATCACGTCGAAACGGCTGGATGGATCTCAACCAAACATTGTATTTAGAGTATACTAATCCCGGGGAAGGTTTAGATATGCATATCATTTTAAAATCCTTGAATAGACGGGGGGTTTATAGGAAAACCAGAGTGGTTTTCCCACCATCACGTCGAAACGGCTGGATAGATCTCAGCCAAACTTCATATTTAGAGTATACTCATCCCAGGAAAGGTTCCGATATGCATATAATTTTAAAATCTTTGAATAGACGGGGTGTTTATAGGAAAACCACAGTGGTTTTCCTCTATTTTCTCTTATACTATTGATTTTCTGTAAACTTCGTTTACCGTACGTGAAACGTCTCTTCATTATAAACAACTTTCGTTATGTTCATAATTTACCTTACTCTTCACATGACGGAGAAATTTACAATTTTCTGCTGGTATCATGCTCTGCATTTAGTGACCGACAGACCGACAACGAACCTACAGGTTACCATGGCAACGTCTCTGACTGCATGCCAGTAGGGAAGTAACGTATTGCCATTTTCCTCATCATGCTTTTAAATTCGTGGTTGTTCCTTGGGTAGATGGCAAGAGAGGCATCAATCGGCTCATCTGCGGGATATTGGCGGAATATCGTTGGAGGTTATAACCGCCCTCGAATAGATTAAGTAATAACACCATTAGTCATCTTCATATTTGTTTACCTAAGAATCACTGAACCTAAATTTCTCCTCTGTTAGCGCTTTATTATATCCATAACTCACGGCATTTATTTATTTGTCGTTATCCGGCTGTCCTCAGTTATAATCCATTTTCTATTAGTTTCAACATTCTTAACTGTATTATTTTCTTCCTTAATTACGCCGTATGTACGTGAATGCTAGAAACTACTGGATGCATTTCCACCAAGATTCGTATTTAGAATACACCTGTCCTTGATAGGTTTCAGGGCAAATATTGTTTCTAAATCCCTGAACTAACTGGGGGTTTATACGAAACCGAAACAGTGATTTTGCACTTCCAAAAAATATACACAACAAAAGTTTATGGAAGTCTACCTACCTTGGTAGAAATTAATGTCTAAACCTTTTTTTCTCATGTGCATCATTTCGATACGAGGATCAATAAGGGAGATATCATTAAAGGACCGTTTTTCTGTACAAGTCCCATCGGACTTAACTCACGAGCGGGTGAGTGTAAAGCGTATTCCTTACAACTTGAAAACTACTGAAGACATTAGAACCAAACTTTGTATTTAGCATCCACCTGTCCAAAGGTAGGTTTTAAACTTAAATAACATTTCATGTTCCGGAATGGACTGGCGGTTTATAGGGAACCGAAATGGTTATTTTACTCTTCCACAATATATACAGAACAAGACCAACCTGACGAAATCGACCAAACGTGATAGAATTCCACCTCTAAACCCTTTTTTTCATGTGCATTTTTTCGTCAGTAGGATTAATAAGGGAGATATCATGAATGGTCACTTTTGCATGTTAAGTCCAGCGCACATAGCCCGAAGGGTGGTTTACATGGAGCAGATTCATTATCTATATAAATCAAATCGCAACCACTGTGTACCTCTACACTGACTCTTTTGGCGAAATTTTCGTACAGCTTTCCGTTTAAGGGGTAATAATGATCATCTCCATAATTTTTGGTTTAGTTACCTGGAAGTCCTAATTTTTACCCGCCTCGCCCAAAATCCAGATTTCGGCATAATCTGCCAGAAGAAAAAGAAGATAATTGAAATTTGAAAAAATTATACGTTTTAGCCTGTAACGAACGGAAAACATCCTAGATTATTACATTTTTCACTTTTTATCCCCGAAGAATATCGAAATATGCAGGCAATTTTAATGATGGTGCAGACCTTCGGAAATTCCTATCACATAACAGATTGCACAATCTCCGTTCAATTTGGAATGATCTACAACCTTGGTCTTATGACTTTTTGCCGTATCTGTATCCCTTTTACGCTTGATTTTTCTCTATTAATCGATGTTAAGTCAGTTTGGAATTTTCACAAGCATAATTCATACTTTCGATTACTTATATGAAATACAGAATCATCAAACTCTTCACGAAAATTGGCCCACCCAGTAGCCATCTGTGAGCCAAATTCTATGTATGTAGCTGTCACATAATTATCCGAAAAGTAATGTAATGTGAGATAATCTTACAAAAACGTTACCCTGTTCCACGTTTCTAACTCAACCTGACCCTAGAATAGATGACATATCATAGGACCAGCCATTTAGGGCACTAAATCCGGCGTGTCTTATAGTATAATTCTTTGTCGATATGACGTACGTTTAGTAGCAGTTAATCTGTAAATGAAGGTCTTCAATATCGTAAACACGCATATACTTTCGTATGTCGATCTATATATATTCACTGATGTCGATTTGTAGCGATCGAGAAAGGGTGGGTCTGCTAATGTAATGAGTACTCCCCACACCGACTTTGACTGGCTGTATGAAAGGGCCCTTCTCCAACTCCTGTGTAACTGTCATTAGTAAGGAAGGTCTACAATTGTAATGAATAGTTCGCTTCTCGATTTGACTTGCAGAAGGCAAGTGAGCATGCAGTTTTGTTTAAAACTTCCCTACCCGATTGTGTTTGGCAGAAGGCAAGGGTGCCCGCCATTATAAACAAATGTCCTCATCTAAAATGTGACTGGCATTAGGCATAGTGGCCTGCTATTTTGATGGAAACTCACCAACTTGGTGTGACTGGCAGTAAGCTGGCTGGCAGTAGGAAAATCGGCCTGACATTATAATGATAACGGCACAACTCAATTTTTAATGGTGGTAGGGAATTTGCCTGCCATAATAAGAAAATCTCCTCGACTGTAATCTGTTTGGGAGTAGAAAATGGGGCCTGCCATTGTAACGAACACTCCCAACTTGATTGTGACCGCGCAGTAGGCAATGGGGCCTCCAATTATAATGTAAACTTCCCAACTCGATTGTGAATGGCAGTAGACAAGTGAGCCTGCCGTTATATCACAAATCCGTAACAAACACTTTACATTGGAAACAACGTATGGGGACATCCCCATGCTCTTTCTCGGATAACGCTAAGAGACATGCAATTTTAAAACAATCTTATTTACTGCATGTACACTGTTTACTTCGATATTCGAATACAATGTTGAACACCGTAGCGAAGCACGGGTACATTTGCTAGTCGGATAAAGAAATGAACTGCCGTAACCATGGCAACGTCAGCTCCAGGATTCTAGAGCAGTGAGATTATGCATGTACGTTTGGGCATAGCTGTCAACCAAAATAGGTACAAATAAGACTTAATATCTGGGAAAAAAATATACTGTTGTGTAAGGCACTCATAGGACTCCTTTGGGCGGGGATGGAAAGGGGGTGAAGAACGAGTGTAAAAATCTATATAAATAAAATTGTTTCTGTTTGTCTGTCTGTTTGTCTGTTCCACCGTCACGTCGAAACGGCTGGATAGATCTCAACCAAACTTCATATTTAGGGTATACTCATCCCGGAGAAGGTTTTGATATGCATATCATTTTAAAATCCTTGAATAGACAGGGGGTTTATAGGAAAACCAGAATGGTTTTTCCACCATCACGTCGAAACGGCTGGATAGATCTCAACCAAACTTCATATTTAGAGGATACTCATCGCGGGGAAGTTTTCCATATGCATATCATTTTAAAATATTTGAATATATGGGGGGTTTATAGGAAAATCAGAATGGTTTTTCCACCATCACGTCGAAACGGCTGGATGGATCTCAACCAAACATTGTATTTAGAGTATACTAATCCCGGGGAAGGTTTAGATATGCATATCATTTTAAAATCCTTGAATAGACGGGGGGTTTATAGGAAAACCAGAGTGGTTTTCCCACCATCACGTCGAAACGGCTGGATAGATCTCAGCCAAACTTCATATTTAGAGTATACTCATCCCAGGAAAGGTTCCGATATGCATATAATTTTAAAATCTTTGAATAGACGGGGTGTTTATAGGAAAACCACAGTGGTTTTCCTCTATTTTCTCTTATACTATTGATTTTCTGTAAACTTCGTTTACCGTACGTGAAACGTCTCTTCATTATAAACAACTTTCGTTATGTTCATAATTTACCTTACTCTTCACATGACGGAGAAATTTACAATTTTCTGCTGGTATCATGCTCTGCATTTAGTGACCGACAGACCGACAACGAACCTACAGGTTACCATGGCAACGTCTCTGACTGCATGCCAGTAGGGAAGTAACGTATTGCCATTTTCCTCATCATGCTTTTAAATTCGTGGTTGTTCCTTGGGTAGATGGCAAGAGAGGCATCAATCGGCTCATCTGCGGGATATTGGCGGAATATCGTTGGAGGTTATAACCGCCCTCGAATAGATTAAGTAATAACACCATTAGTCATCTTCATATTTGTTTACCTAAGAATCACTGAACCTAAATTTCTCCTCTGTTAGCGCTTTATTATATCCATAACTCACGGCATTTATTTATTTGTCGTTATCCGGCTGTCCTCAGTTATAATCCATTTTCTATTAGTTTCAACATTCTTAACTGTATTATTTTCTTCCTTAATTACGCCGTATGTACGTGAATGCTAGAAACTACTGGATGCATTTCCACCAAGATTCGTATTTAGAATACACCTGTCCTTGATAGGTTTCAGGGCAAATATTGTTTCTAAATCCCTGAACTAACTGGGGGTTTATACGAAACCGAAACAGTGATTTTGCACTTCCAAAAAATATACACAACAAAAGTTTATGGAAGTCTACCTACCTTGGTAGAAATTAATGTCTAAACCTTTTTTTCTCATGTGCATCATTTCGATACGAGGATCAATAAGGGAGATATCATTAAAGGACCGTTTTTCTGTACAAGTCCCATCGGACTTAACTCACGAGCGGGTGCGTGTAAAGCGTATTCCTTACAACTTGAAAACTACTGAAGACATTCGAAACAAAATTTATATTTAGCATCCACCTGTCCAAAGGTAGGTTTTAAACGTAAATAACATTTCATGTTCCGGAATGGACTGGCGGTTTATAAGGAACCGATATGGTGATTTTACTCTTCCACAATATATACAGAACAAGACCAACCTGACTGGAAATCGACCAAACCTGATGGAATTCCACCTCTAAACCTTTTTTTTCATGTGCATTTTTTCGTCAGGAGGATTAATAAGGGAGATATCATGAATGGTCACTTTTGCAGGTTAAGTCCAGCGGACATAGCCCAAAAGGTGTTTTACATGGAGCAGATTCCTTATCTATATAAATCAAATCGTAACGACTGTGTACCTCTACACTGACTATTTTGGCGAAATTTTCGTACAGCTTTCCGTTTAAGGGGTAATAATAACAATCTCCATAATTTTTGATTTCCTGAAAGTCCTAATTTTTACCCGCCTCGCCCAAAATCCACATTGTGGCATAATCTGCCAGAAGAATAAGAAGATAATTGAAATTTGACAAAATTATACGTTTTAGCCTGTAACGAATGAAAAA
The DNA here is from genome assembly GCF_040414725.1 of Anabrus simplex. Classification (NCBI taxonomy): domain Eukaryota; kingdom Metazoa; phylum Arthropoda; class Insecta; order Orthoptera; family Tettigoniidae; genus Anabrus; species Anabrus simplex. The sequence goes on from NC_090277.1 coordinate 46,379,942, forward strand.
TCCTATATCATTAAATTTTTCATTTTTTATCCCCGAAGAATATCGAAATATGCAGGCAATTTTAATGATGGTGCAGACCTTCGGAAATTCCTATCACGTAACGGATTGCACAATCTCCGTTCAATTTGGAATGATCTACAACCTTGGTCTTATGACTTTATGCCGTATCTGTATCCCTTTTACGTTTGATTTTTCTCTATTAATCGATGTTAAGTCAATTTGGAATTTTCACATGCATTATTCATACTTTCAATTACTTATATGAAATACAGAATCATCAAACTCTTCACGAAAATTGGCCCACTCAGTAGCCATATGTGAGCCAAATGCTACGGTACGTATGTAGCTGTCACATTATTATCCGAAAAGTAATGTAATGTGAGATGATCTTACAAAACCTTTACCCTGTTCCACGTTTCTAAATCTGACCCAAGAATAGATGACTTATCATTGGACCAGCCATTTAGGCCACTAAATCCGGCGTGTCTTATGGTATAATCCTTTGTCGATATGACGTACGTTTAGTAGCAGTTAATCTGTAAATGAAGGTCTTCAATATTGTAAACACGCATATACTTTCGTATGTCGATCTATATATATTCACTGATGTCGATTTAGCGATCGAGAAAGGGTCGGTCTGCTATTGTAATCAGTACTCCCCACACCGACTTTGACTGGCAGTAGGAAAGGGTTCCTTCTCCAACTCCTGTGTAACTGTCATTAGTAAGGAAGGCCTACAATTGTAATGAATAGTTCCCTTCTCGATTTGACTTGCAGAAGGTAAGTGAGCATGCAGTTTTGTTTAAAACTCCCCTACCCGATTGTGGTTGGCAGTAGGCAAGGGTGCCCGCCATTATAAAGAAATGTACTCATCTAAAATGTGACTGGCATTAGGCATAGTGGCCTGCTATTTTGATGGAAACTCACCAACTTGGTGTGACTGGCAGTACGCTGGCTGGCAGTAGGAAAAGGGGCCTGTCATTATAATGATAACTGCACAACTCAATTTCGAGTGATAGTAGGGTAATTGCCTGCCATTATAATAAAAACTGTAATCTGTCTGGAGGTAGGAAAGGGGGGCTGCCATTTTAACGAAAACTCCCCAAATCGATTCTGTCCGCATAGTAGGCAATGGGGCCTGCAATTATAATGTAAACTTCCCAACCTGATTGTGAATGCCAGTAGGCAAGTGAGCCTGCCGTTATATCACAAATCCGTAACAAACACTTTACATTGGAAACGTACGGGGACCTCCCCATGCTCTTTCTCGGATAACGCTAAGAGACATGCAATTTTAAAACTATCTTATTTACTGCATGTACACTATTTACTTCGATATTCGAATACAATGTAGAATACCGTAGCGAAGCACGGGTACATTCGCTAGTAATATTATAAGTTTTACCCGTATATTTTTTCTTGTATCATTAAAGAAATTAATATGATAACTTTCCCTATTGATATTATTCGACTGGGAAGTATTTGATCCTGTCAAAAATTAATAAGTGATAACTGTATGTATTTAACCGTCGCACTATAGATACGATGTACAGGATTTCAACTGTCAATGAGACTTCCCCCCCCCCCCCTCTCGGCCCCCACCCCTAAGAGATAAAAAATATGGATTGTCACCATTCATCCCAGTGACCCCGAAAACTGTAGATTCGACACTGTTTTCGATTATTTTTATATCTCACTCTCCCCTCACCCTCACCCCAAAGGGGCCGAACATGAACTTTAAAAATTTCGGAGTGTCACTATTAATTTCAGCGACCACGAAAACTATGGATTCGATACTATTCTAGATTATTTTTATACTACCCCCTCGCCCCATGCCCATAACGGTGCTAGGGGTGTCTTACCCTCACGCGGTTTGTCTCCTGATACTAGTTTATAAGTGTACCAAGTTTGGTGAAATTGCTCCAGTGGTTTAGGAGGATATGTGTTGTTCACACACCTACACACACACGCACGCACATACATCCATTTTTATATATAGTAAGAAGAATAAGATAAGATTTTTACATATATTTTTTGGATTTTTTTATATCTCACCCCCCACATAGATTTGTAAAATCTCCGGAGTATTACTATTCATCTCAGAGACCCTGAAATCTATGGATTCGAAACTGTTCTAATTATTTCTATATCTCACCCCCCCTTCGCTCCCCGCCTAAAAGGGGGCTTAACTTGCACTTTAAAAAATTCTGGAGTATTACTTTTCAACTCAGCGACCCCGAAAACTATGAATTCGACACTATTCTCGATTATTTTTATAATTAACCTACCAGACCCCCTCCCTTAAGGGCGCTAGGGATGGCTTACCCCCACAGTGCTCGTCCCCTGATATTAAGTAATACGTGTACCAAGTTTGGTTCAAATTGCTCCAGTGGTTTAGGAGGAGATGTGTCATTTACACAAACACACATCCATTTTTATATATAGTAAGATTTTTATACTTCACCCCCCTTTCCCCGTCCAAAGGAGTCATATGAGTGCCTTACACAACAGTATATTTTTTCCAGATAGTAAGTCTTATGTGTACCAATTTTGGTTGGCAGCTATGCCCTAATGTACATGCATAATCTCGCTGCTCTAGAATCCTGGAGCTGACGTTGCCATGGTTACGGCAGTTCATTTCTTTTATCCGATTCCTGGAGCAGGGGTAGTGTGGTGCCAATATCTCCGTAAAGGTTGGTTTTAGGGCCTTAAAACATGGTTTTCAGGCCCGTAGGGCTTACCGAGTTTTGTTTTGAGCTTTGTCTCGTCCTTATACGACAAATTCGATATTTTGCCTATTATTTTTATATCCCCCCCCCGTGCCCCCCACCTAGAATTGTTTTGAAAATAAAATACAGCCCATGTTACTCACTGTCAATGTAGATTTCTATAGGTGAAGACATTTTTAAAATCTGTTCAGTAGTTTTTGAGTCTATTCGTTACAAACAAACAAATTTTTCCTCTTTATAATATTAGTATAGATATAATCCGGGCTCTAGTGATCATACAATGAGGTTTTGCCAAACGGCCCTTGTCCTCTCAATTTTGTCTTTAATTTGTTTGTTGTCTTTCCTACCCGACCCTTCTCTGTTATCTACGGCTGTGATAAGTCCCCCATTTCGCAGTGTCCACGAGACTGAGGAACCACCACCTACCACCTCCGCAAACACAGAGAAGGAGAAGGTAAGAAAGACCCAAAATGCTGTTTCCACGAAATGTATCAAATACAAATCTAGCCATACAGTTACTGCGGAATACTGTTATCATTTGGTAAAAGCTACTTACATTTTACTTACCTTCTCAGAACCAGCCGCTTCATTGTTAACTAATAAAAATCTTGTACTTTATAACTGATCTGTTATGCTAAATTGGTGCACTATTAATGATAAAACTTCACAAGAAGTTTAGACCGGTGCATCCATGGCACTATGGCGCATTCTTGCGAACATATACGGAACTACACTACTGCTCAGAACCCTTGGGATTCTTAAATAATAGGTGATGTTAATCAAGCAAAATAAATTTAAGATTATTTAAGGTGGAAATCCTAGAAAACGGTAATACATTACATTATTCTATCTTTGTTTATGAAAGATGTGTATTTTTAAGAATCTTATGGCAAGACTTGTTTTGGAACGATATACATTTGAGATTATTCAACTGAGTGATGGACCTGTAAGTGTATCTAAAGTAAAGAGGCGACTGTTATTTATTTGTCACAATTCTGAGCAGAAATATGGAAGGTCTACATATAAAATATTCTCTATGTCTGAGATATCGTTTACGCTATTTACATGGCATACAAAATACTTAAATATGCCTTTGCTGGCAGGACCTACTGTTTACAGTGCACTGTGTCTTCTGGTATGCTCTAGAGCAATTCTGTTACTTTCATTGATCTGTCTCACCTTCATCCTTGGCTTTGAACAAATGAAAGTGACTGAGATATGGGTGATGCTAGTAATGCCATTCCTTCTGCAGCCAGTCCCTGCTATGAATGGTGTGAAAATGTTGCTCATAGGGTCGGTTGGTGTAGGCATTTCAGTGGACTTTGGCAGACTGATATGTAATAGCAACTTCTGGCTCGGTGAGGAAAGCAACGGGAAACTACCTCACTCCTTATTTCCCTAGTACGCCTCTTCAGTGACGCCTAGGCCATTTATGACAGCTTTTGGTGGAGCTGTTGAGGATCCAACCAGCCTTCGGTCTGAGGACTAAACATACAAAATACTTAAATAGTACTGTGTTAGATACACAGTGAGCTTCTCTCATCGGTTGGCCGGCGGCGCACGCAGCTTATCTGCCTCCCGTTGACTCATGACTTCCCGTTACACAGCGCAGCGAGAGCATGGGAATGCCCGCACTTCGCAGTTCAGGTCCGTGCTTAGAACGTGAATAAAGTGTTGATATGTCGCTCCAACTGTTCTCGAGTTGTGAAGTGTTAATTCGGGGGGTATGATTCTCATAATGCCGTGTACACGGTAGAGGAAAGGATATTTATGTGTGATAATTATGTGAGAACATAGTCTTGCATGGAAGTCGTTAGGCGATATGTAACGCAATTTCCAGATGTACGTCCTCCATATAGAGATACCGTGCGGAAACTCTTAGACAAATTGAGAGGAACTGGTTCTTTACTCCATAAGAAGCGAAGTGTTAAAAAACGTGTAATTAACGAGGAAAATTAAATGAAACCGCAGAAAGATTAGAACATACGCCTACAAAATTCCTAAGACGACTTGGACAAGAAGCAGGAGATTCGAAAAACTCAGCATGGCAGGCAAGAAAATGTTAAAATTACGGAAGAAGAACTTGTACTTGTGAATCGGAGTTTCCTAAGACGACGCCAGAAATGTGTGGATGCGGGAGGAGAACTTTTCCAACATATCCTGTCATAAGGTACGAGCTTATTTTCTTAATTCTTAATTACTAGTTTTCTTAATTTTAACTGTTATCTCTTGTCATGCACTGATGAAGTGAGCGAAGTGCTGTCCTTGCTACTATGCTGCGGAGCGGGCAGTGATGAGTCAACGGCCTGCCTGCCGGCCAACCGATTAGAGAAACTCACTATACATGTATACATAATTTCTTATTGCTCATTCATTCTATCTATCAACAGTTTAAAATCACCCAATCATTCATTCATTTTCCCACACATTCATAAGACCCATGCATTAGTTCCATTAAATTACATTTTTCTTTACATATATCTGACATTTTGTAAGAGACAAGTTGTTGACATCCCTTGACAGCGAGTTTTATAGCTTAAAGGATGTACTGCGGTAAGAAGAACGCACTGAAGGTTATCAATAAGAGGAAAGTATCATACTGGGACCAACAGAACGATAATCTGTTACTCAGTGAAAAATATTTTATTAATGGATTAATCGAAATTCGAACTTTTCGGCATAAAACGCCACAACATTTTTCGATGCATGAAGTGAAAAACATGGCACCTCAGTGCCTGGAGGGGTTTCAGTGATGGCAAGGGATGCACTGGGGGCAATAAAACAGGTGATATTTTCAAAATTGTGGGAGTTATGAACAAGGAACCGCGTCAGAACATTATCCGACGCCATGCAAAACCATCTGGGACACATTTAATTGCATGGGTTTCATAGTGGAGCAAGACAATGATCCAAAACTTTCATCTTCACTATGGAGGAAGTATGATGAAAGATGAAAAGCAGCGAAGGAAGTGAAAATTATATTATGCCTCTCTCAAAATCTTGACTGCAACCGACTGAGCTTCTTGGGGATCATTTGTGCAGAGAGGTCAGGAAGTGACCCTTGACTGCCGAAAATGCACTGTGGAGCTTTGAGGAAGGAATGATCGTACATTTCCGGAGAACGCTTGGCACACTTGATAGAAAGAATGTCAGGAGTGTCGAACAAGTGATGAAAGAAAGGAAGGTTACATTGAAGAGAGCAAAATCACCTCTTTCTCATCATCTCATTATTTTCTAATTTTGTCGGTGCAGCCATTCTTATCTTTTAAAATGGATATGTTTTTGGGCTTGGAGTATATCCGATAATCCCCCTGTGGGTGAGGGCGGTAGAATAACACCCACGGTATCCCCTGCCTGTCTTAAGAGGTGAATTATAGGGACCCAGGGGCTCTGAACTTTGGAGTATGGGTTGGTGACCATGGGGACCCTAACTGAGTCCTGGCATTGCTTCCACTTACTTGTGCCAGACTCCTCACTTTCATCTATCCTATCCGACCTCACTTGGTCAATTCGTGTTCTTTTCCGACCCCGACGCTATTAGGTTTCCGAGGGCTAGGGAGTATTTCATTTTCACACCCTTCATGGCCTTTGTTTTTCTCTGGCCGATACCTTCATTTTTGAAGTGTCTGATCCTTTTCACTGTTTCTCTATGATTAGTGAGAGGATGTATGCTTAGTTGAACTTCCTCTTAAGACAATAATCACCACCACCACTCTATCCAGAATTAGCCGACACCATTGTAACCATGGCAACCAGTGTACGTCATCAATGTACACTAGGTCAGTAGTGTCATCCTGAGCAATGGCTATTCAATGAAAAAACATTGGTGAAGTGCTTCATCCTACGCCAAAAGACAGATTATGACGTGAATTCTCCTCCTTTGAGTCTGACCTTCTTGTATAGGTACAATCTGTCACATAGTTGTGTTGTAACCACGGTTGAAGTTTACAAAACACAACTTTTATTGCTTCACTTTATGATATTTACACAAATAACTGAAATTTATTTTGAAGCAAAAAGGAATATTGAATCTTGAGAAAAGTCTGTCTTTATACAATATGTACAGGTTTGCAGTCTTTATATACACTCCTATCTTGAAAAGATAGTCTTTGTGAATTGACACTTTGATAGTCGAAAACTATCTGGCACACTAACATAAATGTTATGAGAGTCCTTGTTTGTTGAAGTGCCTGAATTCCTAAAAAGCAAGTTCAATTGATTGAAGAAATTCCACCTAGCGAAACTAAGGGAGCTTGCATAAGTTAGGGAATGAAAATGGCTTGTAAAAGAATTACGGAACATAGGCAGCGGAAACAGGTAAGGGAGCGGTGACCAGAGGTGAAACCTCGTACTGCCAGAAATTCAGTCCACCTGGTCGAAGCACATTTTCAAGAGGAGTAGCCTCCGTGCTCGACGTAGGGTGTATTCTGGAGCTGGACACCGGGGCAAGTGGGCAAGTGAGCAGGCCGGGAGCTCCTATTTATAGTACACTCGATGGTCAGGCACGCGCACTGAGGGCTGCGCGTCGAAGCTAGCAGAATGATACACAGGCGCGCGTGCAGCTGGCTGGCGGAGCGAGAAAGGGAGCGCCGGACATACAACAATAAGATTGGCAGTATTCTCAGAAGATACAACATCAAGACCATCTTTAATCCTACTATCCTCGTAGGCAATTGCTTGCGATCTATTAAATATCCTGTGAGTTTAAATTGTGCTGGAACATGTATGATTCCTTGTCTCCGTGGATCAGTTTATGTTGGCCAAACATGCAGGAAGGTAGCAATGAGGATTAAAGAATATCGTAGGCACTTACGTCTTTGCCAGTCAGAGACGTCTGCTGTGGCAGAGCTTGTCATACATAATGGCCATCAAATCATTTTTGATGCAACTTCTGTCATTTGCAAAGAGAAACATTTTATACCTAGAATCATTCGTGAGGCGATAGAAATTGCTAAACACCCAAATAATCTTAACAAAGGTGACGGCTATATACTGAGTAGATCATGGCTACACTCCATAGTTCACTCATTACATCTTTCTCCTTGACTGTGAAGGCCATGGAATTCTAACAGGGTCTCTCTATCTTGAGGCTAGTTACTATGGAGTGACAATTGCAACTACAATCTTTGTTATTGTTCTGAAGACGATCCTGGTTGCAGGTTCGAAATGCGTCAGCATATTATAAGTATTACAAGACCTAGCATCTCCAAAATAATATAATATAATGTCATTTAGTGGTCGTGCAGATCTACGTTTTAAAATTTATTTTTAAGGGAGGTCTTCCTTGTCAGGGCTAGTCAGAATTTTTATCTTCATCATCATTGACCATCTCTAGTTTCCCTGGTATGGTGTGCGAGCCCGCTCCATCTTTGTCTGTCCATGAACCACACCTCTCTCGTAATCTTCTCCCAATCTTGTCCTCTCTCCTAGACATCGTTCTTCACCAGATCGGTCTATTTCCCTGTGTGTCTGACCACTGGTCTTTTTCCTTTTACTTCTCTTTCATATTCCCTTCTTGCAGTCCTGCTTGCACTCATCCTTCTTACATGGCTTAACCACTTCAATCTTGCTTTCTGAATCCTCTGCAGGAGTGAGTCTACTCGGACTTTGTCCTTCCTGGTCTTCCGTTCTCCTTTTTGTTGTCGTATACGTAATACAGTGTTATATATTCTAGGACAAACATGTATCTTACTCCTCATTATTTTTGTTAGTGCTTATTTGATTCTTATTCCTTTTTGCCGTATATTTTTTAAGATACAAAAGAAATTGCAGTTCTTCCTGGTATTATTCATTCTCTGTTTAATAATCTGACATCTGTGTGGAATTCTTTCTTTCTCCCTTTCTCATTTTGTTTTATAATTCCTATCCAGATATACGTACTTATGTCTTCACATAGTATTTATTCTAACTCCGCAAATACGAAGTCTACCCATTTAACATTGTTCATTTATTTATTTTAAGCATTTGTATTGGGAAACGTTAAGGATCACGACCCTTTGTTACAATTGACCACAACACAGAGTACATTGTCATATAATTTGCAAAAATAACACCGTTACCAATCTCTAGAAACTACCTAAATTTATGGAGTAAAACAGTATTACAATTGTTACATTTTAATGATTAATATCATCTACCTACAACACCTAACAATAGCTCTAAATCACACTTGCTCTCAGACACACTAACACTCATACAAGCTGATCACATATTTAAGAGGAAATCACGACAAGACCGTTTAAATGGGACTATTGAAGTGCTATTACGTATACTGACTGGTAGAGTATTCCATAGACTTTGTCCCAGACACCTAGAATGAGTGGCTGTATACAGATAAGTGATTAACGGGTATCATAAGGCTAGAAGTCGAACTGGTATTATGTCCATGGATAGATGAGAGCAAGTTAAAATGTGAGGATAGGTATTCAGGTGTAGATTCGTTCAGAAGTCGAAAGATTAGTGCCGCAGTATGTAGATTATGTATCCTAAAGTTCAAAGAAAATATAAATCGTGTACAAGAGTTCATTTTCTTTGAATTTTTATTGTTTGTTCTACAGTTGCATCGGTTAATACGATATCATAGCAATAAATTATTGGAAAATGAGAGTTTGAATAAGTTTTATTTTATTGGCATGTGGAAGAATGGATTGTTTAATGCTTAGGGGGTGTAGATATGCATATACCTTTCTGCAGACACTTGTTATGAAGTCAAATGCCAGTTTAATGTGCCACTCATCACAAAGCCTAGGTTTTTTTATAGACTTCACCACAGAGCATCAGAGTAGGCTGATGTGTGACGTTTACCGTATTTAAGACCCTAGACTGTCCTGTTATGATTGCTGGCGTTTCCTTCGGATTTATGAATAGGCACATAGGTACCTACTCAAGATAAGGAATGAACTCCGGATATTTAAGCCATAACGTACATAATTTTTATTACTACACAATATGCATAATGCGATATTTATTCAAGTTAATATAAGGATGGAAGTCTAATTTTAAAATTATTTTAATATGAAATTTTTTCTCCTGTCATAATTAAATTATTGAAATTATTATAATAATAATGAAAACGAAGAGTATCTCTAATATAAAAATTAGCGATACATCCAGTAGAGCATTATTTTTTAAAAAAAACCTTTTTCCTTCACATTTTTATCGACTACAATATTATTGCATTCTGAGCGATAAAATTGGAAATACCAGAGTAATAATAACATACGCCTGATAGGTGGTATATTTTTTCGAAGCAGATGAAAGAGATTGGCCACAGAGAGAGAAAATTCAGTAATCAAAAAGCATCTCTATTCCTAATTTAGATTTTAATTACATGTCGAAACGTCCAATACGCACTGCTGGTTGTTTCTGCGTGTGCGTATATATGAATGTATTTTTTCTCTCGCTGTGTTTTATAGCTAATGTTTATGCTTCCTACATGTTGATTGAACCAGGTGTTCCACAGTTGCTTCATATAAAATTGCTACATTATTACCAGACGAGATGAAATGAGATCAAGTAGCGACAGGTCATCTCATAGTCCTGGGTTTAGAATACAAAATTGAAGATTTTTTTATCTGATTCAATGTATCACAGTTCGTTACCCGCTGATAAACTCTCCTCACACATTACGGTACTAAATCAAACCTGGCGTAGCCATTTGGAGTATATATTATGATTATCGTAGCGTGCATTCATGAACGTGGACATGGCGTTCGATTACGTCGACTGGAATGTTTTGTTCAAAGCCCTAAGAGATCGTAACACAGACCATAGCGAACGCAGAATTATATTCCAGCTATACAGGAACCAGATAGCACTGATAGGAAAGCACAAATTGGAAGCGAAGAAATCTAAATGTGTAAGGCAGGGATGTGCTCTATCAAAAATGCTGTTTAACATATATACTGAGGAAGCATTAAATGAAATGGCGTATGGATTTTAGTGCTGGGAGTGTCCGAGGACATGTTCGGCTCGCCAGGTGCGGGTCTTTTGATTTGAAGCCCGTGCGTCGCGATGAGTATGAAATGATAATGAAGACGACACATACACCCAGCCCCCGTGCCAGAGAAATTAACCAATGATGGTTAAAACTCCCGCCCTTGCCGGGAATCGAACCCAGGACCCCTGTGATCAAAGGCCAGCACGCTAACTATTTAGCCATGGAGCCGAACAGCATTAAATGAATACCGGGTAGTTGTGTGCAGTAGCTCTTGCGGGACACAGCAATGCCCTGTCCGAGAATAAAACCAAGACCTGGAGTTGGTTCTTCCGCCCTCCAAGCCGTTGGAATACTCCTCTTGCGTCTTAGAGGCCAGTGACCAGTTTCCTTTTCACCTCAGTTGATCCGCGAGTGCTTATTTGGCAAGGCCTTACACACACCTGTCATACATATCTACAGGACGTCCCCTATTAGCCATTGGGAGTTGAGGTCTCCATCCTAGCAGACAATCTTCAACCAGCAATGGAACTCGTGGGAATTCTTCAAGAAATAGCTGCTAAAACAGGCTTACTGATCTCCTTTGGAAAGACCGACTATACGGATTCGGAAAAGACAGACTCCACTCGCAGCATAGTAAATAAAAATATGTATTCATCCACCTTGGTCAAGTAAAAATGCATTACACGTGGGGTTCGAACCCATAGCTCACGGTCAAAACGCTCGGTATTTAAAGAGTCTATTACGTCTCAATAATTGATTTCAATGCACACCTCTTCTTTCTTTCTTAATCTGCTTACCCTCCAGGGTTGGCTTTTCCCTCGGACTCAGCGAAGGATCCCACCTCTACCGCCTCAAGGGCAGTGTCCTGCAGCTTCAGACTCTGGGTCGGGGGATACAACTGGGGAGGATGACCAGTACCTCGCCCAGGCGGCCTCACCTGCTATGCTGAACAGGGGCCTTGCGGGGGGATGGGAAGATTGGAAGGGTTAGACAAGGACGAGGGAAGGAAGCGGTCATGGCCTCAAGTTAGGTACCATCCCGGCATTTGCCTGGAGGAGAAGTGGCAAACCACGGAAAACCACTTCCAGGATGGCTGAGGTGGGAATCGAACCCGGACCTCCGGGGGTGGCAGCTAATCACACTAACCACTACACCACAGAGGCGGTCAATGTACACCTGCAATTCTTTAGTAGCCTTCTTGTTGTTTATATGGAAGCAACACGCTTCTGTTTTGTTGGCATTAGGTGTAAGTCTCTACGATTGAGGGAGAAACATTTACCCCCCACTAAGTGGCACTTTCGCACAAGCAATCAGCATTATTAAACGCCAATGCGACACATGTCAGCCTGTATGAACCTTCGCTGTGCTCGCATGATTTGTTCATAGTGCACAATTGTCCGACTCGTTGGCTGAACGGTCAGCGTACTGACCTTCGGTTCAGACGGTCCCGGGTTCGATTCCCGGCCGGGTCGGGGATTTTAACCTTAATTGGTTAATTCCAATGGCACGGGGGCTGGGTGTAGGTGTTGTCTTCATCATCATTTCATCCTCATCACGACGCGCAGGTCGCCTACAAGTGTGAAATAGAAAGACCTGCACCTGGCGAGCCGAACCCGTCCTGGGATATCCCGGCACTAAAAGCCATACGACATTTCATTTCCGTGCGCAATTTTTGTTGTAGTTGCAAATGAGTGTAATTTTGTATCTGTTCTTTGCTCCAGTACGCAGATGCTGGTTGGGAATTTCACATTTGTTTCGTATTGATTTTACAGTAAAGATAAATACACTGACTGACAGAGCAAATGCAACACCAAGAAGGAGTGGTCAGAACTTTATGCCAATTGCAGGGTTGACTGACGTCACTGAGGTATGTTCATGATGTGAAATGCGCCGCTGTGCTGCGCACGTAGCGAACGATAAATGGGACACGGCGTTGGCGAATGGCCCACTTCGTATCGTGATTTCTCAGCCGACAGTCATTGTAGAACGTGTTGTCGTGTGCCACAGGACACGTGTATAGCTAAGAATGCCAGGCCGCCGTCAACGGAGGCATTTCCAGCAGACAGACGACTTTACGAGGGGTATGGTGATCGGGCTGAGAAGGGCAGGTTGGTCGCTTCGTTAAATCGCAGCCGATACCCATAGGGATGTGTCCACGGTGCAGCGCCTGTGGCGAAGATGGTTGGCGCAGGGACATGTGGCACGTGCGAGGGGTCCAGGCGCAGCCCGAGTGACGTCAGCACGCGAGGATCGGCGCATCCGCCGCCAAGCGGTGGCAGCCCCGCACGCCACGTCAACCGCCATTCTTCAGCATGTGCAAGACACCCTGGCTGTTCCAATATCGACCAGAACAATTTCCCGTCGATTGGTTGAAGGAGGCCTGCACTCCCGGCGTCCGCTCAGAAGACTACCATTGACTCCACAGCATAGACGTGCACGCCTGGCATGGTGCCGGGCTAGAGCGACTTGGATGAGGGAATGGCGGAACGTCGTGTTCTCCGATGAGGCACGCTTCTGTTCTGTCAGTGATAGTCACCGCAGACGAGTGTGGCGTCGGCGTGGAGAAAGGTCAAATCCGGCAGTAACTGTGGAGCGCCCTACCGCTAGACAACGCGGCATCATGGTTTGGGGCGCTATTGCGTATGATTCCACGTCACCTCTAGTGCGTATTCAAGGCACGTTAAATGCCCACCGCTACGTGCAGCATGTGCTGCGGCCGGTGGCACTCCCGTACCTTCATGGGCTGCCCAATGCTCTGTTTCAGCAGGATAATGCCCGCCCACACACTGCTCGCATCTCCCAACAGGCTCTACGAGGTGTACAGATGCTTCCGTGGCCAGCGTACTCTCCGGATCTCTCACCAATCGAACACGTGTGGGATCTCATTGGACGTCGTTTGCAAACTCTGCCCCAGCCTCGTACTGACGACCAACTGTGGCAAATGGTTGACAGAAAATGGAGAACCATCCCTCGGGACACCATCCGCACTCTTATTGACTCTGTACCTCGACGTGTTTCTGCGTCCATCGCCGCTCGCGGTGGTCCTAGATCCTACTGAGTCGATGCCGTGCACATTGTGTAACCTGCATATCGGTTTGAAATAAACATCAATTATTCGTCCGTGCCGTCTCTGTTTTTTCTCCAACTTTCATCCCTTTCGAACCACTCCTTCTTGGTGTTGCATTTGCTCTGTCAGTCAGTGTATGTAACTAGTCCACCTTGGTCGAGTAAAAATGCTTTAAAGGTACACCTTTCGGCCCTACAGGGCCTTCCACAGCCTTCAAAAAAGAAATATAAATTTTGTGGAATACTCTTAAAAAATCACATTAAAATGTCCATATGAAAGAATTCATCTTGAAACCTTTTAACTTGTCGTAACATAAAAACAAGCACAACCAAAAAAATCATGAAGAACAATATATAATAACACTGATTTCCGAAGTCTTCATGATAAGTATGCGTAATCGGTAATGAAACGTCGTATGGCTTTTAGTGCCAGGATATCCCAGCCCCCGTGCCATTGGAATTAACCAATTAAGGTTAAAATCCCCGACCCGGCCGGGAATCGAACCCGGAACTCTGTGAACGGAAGGCCAGTACGCTGATCGTTCAGCCAACGAATCGGACTGCGGGTGGCTGGAGTGAGTAGCCGGGCGGGTAATACTACGTAAAAAGTTAATATGATAACATTTCAGTTTATTCCCCTCATGGCATTAACAATATTGTACAATTGTACAATTTTTGTGTTATTATCAAGGACGAGGCATAAGACTATTTTGAACTTTTGGTATTCTAGTGCTGGACCTTAGCACCCGGTTGCTGTGGAGTGCCATGTGGATTTGTGTCGTCAAAAGGAATAATGTGCTCGCATGCGATTGTATGCTAATCAAGACACAGTTTGCGCACGACAATACGCGGTAGTCAAGCTAAACATTTAAACTCTGATGTAAGTGATGCAATTATGCTGACAATAATGAAGATTAATCATTTACATACAGTTCTACAGTAGTTGTATTTTAATTTGGACTACCCAATGACTCAAATACGTATTAATATTATGTAACTAGTACATGCCTAAGTATGTCTGTAAAAAGGACAGGGCGGTGCACCCTAGTGAGAACACTGCATAATGCAGGTTAGCATCAACATTCTAGTACTGTAGAAAACTTTAGAAATTGACTATTAGAAAAAACGAAATGAAATATGTTGTCAATACGGAAAAAAAAGTAGCCAAAACATATAACTGATAGACTGCCAAACAGGTCAACTGATGATCGTAGCAAGGGAGGGGGAAGAGCAAAACGTGGGAGGGAGAACTTTTATGGAATGACTGGACGAGTTGCGACTATTTGTATCAAGAAGGATCATTATTTCAGCCCGTGCGCCACCATTCACACAGACGCGTAACGACTGTCGTTTGTTTGCAGCAGTGCTCAGTGCTGCCAACCTCTGTACTTAGGAACTATGCTTCGATTGTTCCCCCTTCTTGCCGTGCGGATGGTTAGGATTAGGATAGGATCTGGACAAGACGATTGGTCTGGACGGTTAGGATTCTTGCCGTGGACAAGACGATTGGTCTGGACGGTTAGGATTCTGGCTGTGGACTAGAAAATTGGTCTGGATGGTAAGGATTTTTGCCGTGGACAAGACGATTGGTCTGGACGGTTAGGATTCTGGCTGTGGACTAGAAAATTGGTCTGGATGGTAAGGATTTTTGCCGTGGACAAGACGATTGGTCTGGACGGTTAGGATTCTGGCTGTGGACAAGAAAATTGGTCTGGATGGTAAGGATTTTTGCCGTGGACAAGACGATTGGTCTGGACGGTTAGGATTCTGGCTGTGGATAAGAAAATTGGTCTGGATGGTAAAGATTCTTGCCGTGGACAAGACGATTGGTCTGGACGGTTAGGATTCTGGCTGTGGACAAGAAAATTGGTCTGGATGGTTAGGATTCTTGCCGTGGAC
Source organism: Anabrus simplex (assembly GCF_040414725.1). Classification (NCBI taxonomy): domain Eukaryota; kingdom Metazoa; phylum Arthropoda; class Insecta; order Orthoptera; family Tettigoniidae; genus Anabrus; species Anabrus simplex. The sequence goes on from NC_090277.1 coordinate 46,395,575, forward strand.
AAGACGATTGGTCTGGACGTTTAGGATTCTGGCCGTGGACAAGAAAATTGTTCTGGATGGTTAGAAGCCGCGAAGCGCGCCTAGGCCCCCAGTTTCGTGAGGAAACACGATGCGCTTTTATTGTGTTGCGGTTGATAACGGATTATGTTCAACATTCTTGATGGGGAGGAGATCACGTGCCACTTTGCACTGCCCAATAGGAATACAAGTAGCTACTTCAGAAATGAAAATGGCGTATAATAATCTTAATTAGGTTATAAAAGTAAATGTGCTTCTTGGGGCGGGATGGTGGGTTCCTGAACATCGCAATGAACACATCTCTCCTCTGAGACGCTCTCCAAGTAAGATTTCACTAATTCCACTCACTTGTAACATTACAAATATGGTGGCCCACTGACTGAACTAATACCCAAGAAGGATAATTAATGTCTCAAAAATGACGTTAGTGTGTACAGTAATATCATTTAAATTGAAAATAGGGTAAATGGATGAAAAAGTTTTCATAGATGTTAAGTAATTTGACTCCAAGAATAAGTGTTTGTATTATATTTTTTCATATGTTTGTTTATACCTTATAAGTTGAAACGTTTCAAGCCTTTTAGGCTATTCTATACACTTTATATTTGTTTTTCAAGGCTGAAGAAGGCCCAACAGGGCTGAAACATGTACCTTTAACTCGTTTTTACTCACCATTTATCGTATTGACCAAGGTGAACGAATTTTTTTTCTTTTGAAGTACGCAGATTTTACGCGTATTAGGAGGGTTCATGACGTCTCAGCCTATGATTTACGGTATCAGCTGTACCAAAGTTCAGGTTCCTTCTACGGCCAGAAATGCTCTAAATTATCAACTTCTGTTTTGTCTCTCAACACAATGCTGTGGTGATACATTGTTCTCCGGTATTATTAGTGTCTGTGATATGTTCGACCACCAGGAGCTTTGTTCAATGACGCACCCTATATAAGGCAAAGACCTGGAGGGGCCAGCACTTTTTATTCCGACCGTGTCTTGCATTGAAAATATATGCCAGCCTCACAATCATGCTGTGTGTGTTCAGTTATTCCGTCACAAGAAGGGCTCTCTGGAGACTTTTTTGGATGTTCTTGCAGTTCTAATAACAATAATTAATAACAGATTCAACAGTTCAAACTATTCCCTCCTCATTAGCTCTACAAACACATTTACTAATCTCTGGTGGTCATAAGGAGTGGTTACATTTCAGACAACTTATGTCTTAGAGGTTTTGGAAAGCTCACCAGTACCTATTATTATTATTATTATTATTATTATTATTATTATTATTATTATTATTATTATTATTATTATTATTATTATTATTATTATTATTGTACCGGGCGGTACACCTCCACGCTGCTAATTTAAAATGTGCGCCAATTGAAACTCCTCTGCTGGAGGAAGTCTGAACTTTATTGACGGTATTAATTTTCAAGTTTCTCAGAAGATGTCACTACGTGGAAAGTTTGAAGTTTTTGAACTGTGCCACTATTGATGTATTTTTGTTTTACCAGTAGTAATAAGTGTGAACTTTCTCTTCTAGAGGACACTACTGAAAAACTACAATGGTGCACCCTCGTGCGACGTGAAAGAACTGTTTTTTTGGAGAAATTTTTATTTCAAAAGTTTGTTTCTTGTTAAATTTCTTTCTGTTATTGTTTAAGTTGGCTGTATACCCCTCTCTTTCCCCTTGTTTTGTATCTAGCCAATCCCGAATTTCTTTAATTAATTTTCCACCAATAATGTGTTTCTTCTTCATATTGTGTAGGGGTTTTCGTCATCCACCAATAAAATGATTGTGGGCGGGTGTTTTCTTCCCTAAAACGCCTCGAACTTTCCGCGAGAGTATATAAACTGCTGATTTTTGGGTCTCTGCGCCACTTCTGTTCCATCTTTCAGTGTGTAAAGTACATAGCAGGGGGGCGGGAAGCGCCTCTTTCTTCGGCAGCGGTCAACAACAAGGTAATGGCCGATTAATAACTTCTTTCCTTGCTAGCTCAGCAGTTTAACTCTCGGGGTGGGTCCGAAGTTTTTCCATAATGTAACCTTCCTTAAAATGTAAAGACCCTTGGTATCTATCCTATCTTTAAACTGCATATCGGGATAGAGAATGCTTAACCCTCTCGAGCTCCCAATCATATTGTTTTGAGGTGAACTTATTTTTTTCTCAACCTATTCTTCGTTAACGTAAAGTAAATTGTTCTTTTCTAAAGTCACCTCTGTAGTATGGGATTAGCCCTTGCATTAGTGGCCTAGAGCCAGATTAGGTTTTAAAACAAATGCATTAGGAGTGCAGATCGCCTCCTCTCAAATTGTTATTTTAGAGGTCAGGTAATTAACCTTCTTCTCATTTAATAGACCTCAGTAGGTTGGGTATTTTACCCCTGTGTATAGGTCCTTAGAGGACAGCTTGAAAGTGGAATTAGGTGTGGCCTTTGACAGGCCTGAATTTTGAGAGCAAGTTGCTCTTTTCTCGAAAATTTTGTTTTCTGCGCGCCTCAAGGAGGCCTTACTGGGTAATTTGGAGCATGTGCTCCTAGGCATGAAAGGGGTTTTCTGCCCCTCTGTTGAAACTTGTGTCTGGGGTAAAACTGGGCTAATTGCTCAAGAATTGTGAGGTTGGGGCTCGAAGCCCAAATCCTGTAAATATTGTAATTGTATTTTTTTATTGCCTTGCTACTCTGTACCTGTCCTTCGTGTTTTTTCTGAATTTTGGAAAGAGAATATAACCTTGTAAAATTTTACAGTAACTTTAATTTCGTAGTTTGAGACCCGTTCACACCCGCACCTTCTTTCACCTCTAACTACCGCAAAAACACGGTAACAATTATTATTATTATTAATCGGTTCGATTTTGGCCAGTACGGATTGCGCAGTAACAACTACAGTATGCAGGTTCGTGAAAATTTTCGGGTAGGTATACAGCTGGGGAGGAGGACCAGTACCTACCAAGTTGACCCCTCCTACTATACTGAACAGGGACCTTGTGTGGTATGGGAACTTTGGAAGGGATAGACAAAAAGGAGGGAAGGAAGCGGCTGTGGCCTTAGGTTAGGTACCATCCCGGCATGTGCCTAGAGAAGTGAGAAACCACGGAAAACCACTTCGAGGATGGCTGAGGTGGGACCTTAGTTGACCTCCCGAAGTTGAGTGGACGCCATTCCAGTCCTCATACCACCTTTTAAATTTCGTGTCAGAGCCGGGAATCGAACCCAGCCCGCCGAAGGGTGGCAGCTAATCATCACAGTAATAACTACACCACAAAGGCGATTTATTATTATTATTATTATTATTATTATTATTATTATTATTATTATTATTATTATTATTATTATTATTATTATTATTATGAGGTCTGCTAGGGACCACATGCCAATTTTTATTCATCCTTTCTTGTTTCCTCTTCCGTTACTTCCAGTATTCCTTCATCATTGCATTTTGTTTTATTCTTCTCTTAACAGACCTCTTTGGACCGGGTTTCCTTTTGATTCTTCCTTGGAATACGTTCATTCTGAAAACTTTCTACTTAAAAATCGCCCTTTCTATAGTTTCCTCTTCTCTTATTTCATTTCGTTCTAAATATTTATCGACCTCTGGTTTCCAGCTGATTGTTGACTTTCTTCCACATGTACTATTATTGTTGTTGTTGAATGTATAGAGTCAGTAACAGTTATATATTTAAATAAAAATGCAGGTGAGAATTTTCCACAATGTGGAACATTACGATCACATTGTTCTTCCAAAAGTTAAAAAGAGAACCTACATTGTACGGTATTTCTTTTTTTTTGGAGGGCACATTCTCTCCCGGAGGGGTGACGACTTCGGAGTGAAAAGCAACACACATCACCTTGTCTCGTACGCATCACTTCCCATAAAGCATCGTATGCAGACACACATCTTGCTCCTAATGAAGAGTAATGACGGCCATATTAGAGGAGTCGTGCGGCCAGTCGCCATGTTATTTGACGTCACCATCACGGAGCGCCAACCCTCTCCAGCTAATTAGCCAGGTGACGGAGACGCCTCCGATCTTGCTCGTCCTTACCCTACCTTGAAGGACTTAATGGGGATAAATAGGGGTCAGCTAAACAAGCACGGAGCTCCTGCTAAGTAGGAGCAGGCAACATTTCTGCTGCCATAAATAATACAGAATCCTCAACACGGACAACGTAGGACTGTAAAATATAGTCTTCAATGTCTCTTAAGATTAACTCGTGATACGGCGAGTCCTACCGCACAAAATAATATTAGCAACTAAAAAAGAAGCCACGAAACTTATATTTTCATGAAATAGGTTTGCAGCAATAAGTTACCGTATTGCATTCTTTTCTATAGTTTATATTTGTGTCCAATCAATTTATTTCCATTTCTGGCCAAATTTCACCAACTCCTTCTCCTTTCACAAATATGATTCAGTATCTCTTCATCTGTGATATTTACCTATCTCACCCTCAACATTATTCTGTAACGCCACATTTCAATCCGTTTGCAAAGTATCATAATCCACACAAAGAACTTCGAGTAACACAGTTTTTAATATCTGTGCACGGAGGTAAACGGCAATATGTCGATAGAAATTTGAGAAATGGGTGTTAAAATATAGGAAAATATTTGTATTATAAAAGCTCAACCTACGCTTATTCCTCCACCAATGTCATTCCACCACTCCACTGACAGCTTGGAAATATTGTGATGGGAACTAGGAACAATTCCAGGTGCTCCAAAATTATTTCTATGTTTTTCTTTCTTGCTTTCAATGTTTGTTTGTCCCACCCTTGCCCCGCTGCTTTACGGGGTCGGGTATAGGTGAGATGGATATGTCGTGGCCGGTTTTTATGACCGCATGCCCTTCCTGACGTCAACCTCATCAGAGGAGTTAGTGAGATGAAATTAATGACGTGATATTTTATAGTAGGAAGGGAGAAAGTGAAACCCAGCGCCGGCACATAGCCTATGCCTTTCAAACAGCACCAAAGAGTCTGCTAAAGGCTTAACGTCTCCATCCGACGGCCGAATCACCATCAACAGCGTCATATGAGCACTGCGGAGAGGTTTGGAATTTAATCCAAGCTTTGGCAGGCAATCTAGTGATTAGAAATTGTATATCAACACCTTCCCTTCCGGCCAACATTCTGATGGTGAAAATTTTTTCAACCAACGGGACTCGAACCCCCTAACCTCGGTGTCAGACAGTTTAGACTTCAACGCCTTAACGATCATGGGCAGCAGGCGGACTTTTCTTGTTCCATTCAATATGAGACTCAGTCCTAAACATTCGTATTCAAAATAGTGGAAGAAAGATATTCATGAGATCTATATGAATAACCCATTATTATTATTATTATTATTATTATTATTATTATTATTATTATTATTATTATTATTATTATTATTATTGTTATTATTATTATTATTATTATTATTATTTGCATTGCTTTAATGATTCGCCTTTCTGGTCTTCCATATGGCTTTCATTTTTTTCCCGTGATGTATCTTTCTTTCTTCAGTCCACTTGGTTCCTGGTGTCCTTGGGACTTCATTCTCTGGTCGTACTACCCATCTGTTTACTTATTTACGGAAAATATTTCTGTCTAATATTTCTGATATATCTGTCTGGGTTTTCTCCAGTTCCTTTTCGACTTCTTGGATCCATGGTAGACTCCTTAGTTTTCTGCTGTATGTCTCGATCTTGTGTGAAAGCCTTGTTGCTTTTGAAAATGTCTATAAAATTTCAATATTTGTTTTCATATACCTGCTGGCAGTTTGGACAACCTGCTGGCAGTTTGGACAGTTTCTCTGTTCCATTACGGGAGTTCAGTCTGTATCCGTGTTCATTTTTTCTAGACCAAGAATTTTCCTCATGATCTTCCGTTCTTCCTTCAGAATGTTCTCTGGATCCCCTTTTCCATTGAGTACCAGCGTTTTCTGGCGTATAGATCTTCAGGTTTAATCTTCGTGTTTGTTCCTTGTTATAAATGCCGCATGTTCTCCAGCACGCTCTCTTGAGTTTCTGTAAGCGAAATTTCTGCGCTTCGTTTTCTAACCCTGTTGGTTTTACAATTTGACCATGGCATTTGAATTGCGGAACCTGTTTTATCTGTCCGTGTTTTGTTTTCAGTTTCTGGATGTTGAATCTTATTATTATTACTTTCATAGTCGATTTTGGCCAACAATGGACCACGTAAATAACTCTTCATGTTTTCAGCTTTCTTTAGTGGCCAAGGTTGAAGTTTTGCAAATTCTAGAAATCTGGTAGAAAACTCTTTCTGCAAGTTCTCAATAACACGCACGTACTGGTCAATGTCTGCTTCTTCGCGGATGGATTCCAATTTTGGAAAATGCACTGTATTCCTGATATCTAATTGGGCTTCCCACAACAGCAGCTTCATTTTAAACGCCATAATTTTGTCATATAAATCTGTAATCAGGTGATTCCTACCTTGCATTGACATATTTAAATCGTTGAGGTGCCCTGCAATATCCAATGCGGATCAGAAAGTTTTGGCTCTCGCTTACCAAGCATATCAATGAATAGACTGATTTCCGATCTTAAAACAAAAAACGTGCACAATACTTCATCTCTGCTGAGCCATCTCACTTCACGATGGTAGGGCACATCACAATATTCGTCATCTACAGACGCTAGAAATTCTTTGAATCGGCGATGATTCAGACCATGCTGCCGAAATAAATTTACAATGCGAACTACTACTTGCATAACGTCACCGAGCTTTGCTGTTTTCGCGCAAAGTGTCTCCTGATGAATAAAGCAGAGTATTGCGTACAACTTCACGTTGACACAATCCAACTTAGCTTGAAGACGAGTGATAAAACTTATTTTTGACCCCCGCATGGATGGCGCACCGTCAGTTGTTACAGAAAACAAGCGTTGTCGCTACAAACCCTCAGCGTCAATAGCGTCCCCACAGCCTGCAAGCGCGCCCGGAGTGCTATTTGGCTGCCTCTGGTTTATAGGAAGGGGAGTTAGAGATTGGAATAACTTACCAAGGGTAATATTCAATAATTTTCCAATTTCTTTGCGATCATTTAAGAAAAGGCTAGGAAAACAACAGATAGGGAATCTGCCACCTGGGCGACTGGTCGCTGTTTCTGGCTCTAGGAACCACTCCATTGTGTGTATCTTGTTTCTGAAAGTGGTTATGTTGTGGTGGATGTCTTGATCCCCAATGTTCATTTCTTGCAGATCCGTCTTGGTGTTAACAAACCAGTTGTCATAAGAGTTGCCTTTGCTATTGGATTTTTTGAAATGGTTAAACAAATTCTTAGTGAGTCTGTCGACGGGTATTCTTGAAATATGTTCAAAGAAATTAACCCGTCCTTTGCGTGTTGTATCTGAAATGCTGCTACATGTTTCGTGTACCTCTTTGTTACTGTGTAATCTAGCACTGTGCTACTCCACTGCTGAGTATGCATGCTCCATGTGGCATAAGTCCAGCCATGCCAAAAACATAGATGTAGCACTAAATGACACCTGCCGTATTATCACAGGTTGTTTAAGACCTACTCCCATAGATAAACTCCACTGTCTCGCTGGTATAGCACCACCTGAAATCCGACGTGAGATTGCTGCTAGGCATGAGAAAAGCAAGGCTATGACTATGGAAGCCCATCCTTTGTATGCCTGTCAACCAGCACATCCTAGGTTGAAATCAAGAAAGAGCTTCTTGACAACCACTGAAGCTCTTAAAGGAACACCACAACAAGCAAGAATCTCAATGTGGCGGGGAAAATGTCAACATCTGAGAGAATGGATGGTTCCAAAGGAAGAACTCCTCCTGGACATTCTGAAAAGTGGACAACATGGAAGGCTCTCAATTGATTACGCTCCAGCACCATGAGATGCAAGACCAACCTACAGAAATGGGGCCTTCCTGTGGAGACAGTTTACTGCAAGTGTGGTACTAAGCAGACTAACGAGCATCTTCTACTGTGTCCTTCTTCTCCAGACACTTGTACCATTAAAGATCTAATGAGGGCAACTCCAAATGCGCTTGTCGTGGCCAATTTTTGGTCAACCAATGTTTAAAATTTCCTTGTTTAATTTTTGTCTCTCTTACTTTGTACTTCTGACACGATAAATAAATAAATAAATAAATAAATAAATAAATACTGCGTAATAATCCTGTCAGCACATATTTTTGGACCGACAATTTTTCTTAAAATCTTTCCTTCCTTTTCCTCGATTTCTTCCTAGATGTTAATCCTAGGCATTCTGAAGCATACAGGCACTCTGATTGGATTACTGTCTGATAGTATCGAAGTTTAATCCTAATACAAATCGCTTTCTTGTTGCATGTGTTCTTCGTAAGATGGAATGCATGTTCCATTTTTCTGGCTCTCTCACGGTTTCCTTCTTCATTTTTTAAAATACTTATTAAGCACGATGTGCATATATAATATAATGTGAAATCTACACAAGAATTACATACTTAACGCAATATTCATAGATATATAGCAGATCATGTATATCATTCACAATTCTTTCGCCAGTATTTAGCAAATGCACTGCGAGATTGTCTTCTGCCGGAACAGGTCGTTAAGTGATAACGAGAACAGGGCATGTCATAAAGTCGGCAGACACAGTCATCACTTGGGGTGTACAATCCATTCGTAGAGACATATCTTTCCGTGGATGTCAAAGCCCTTGTAAATGTGGCGTGATTTGTAGTTAGGGCCTCTCCAGACACTAGTCTTTGCTATTTCCGTGCTGAAGGACTCTGCTGGTATCTGTTGTGCTTTTTGTCGTCTTTTTTCTAGTACCTCGATCGATGCAGCAGTATCCGGGCGCCTAAATATAGACTTAATGTCCCCCAAGAAAAATGATCCATTAGCCATTGCATATGTGAATCGGTTTTCTGTATATTTTGAAACATGAATGATTCGTTTCATAAATATGGCTTTCATATTTTCCAATCTTCTCAAGCCCGTTAGGCTGCAGTGTCGCACTAAGGTACTTCAATTTAATACCTTTATTTATCCTATTCTCCTTTATTGTCTTATTCTTATTCTTTCTTCGTTATGCCCATTCAAGGACGCGTTTCAACTTGTTTGTTGGCCTGATGGTTATCACTTTCGTATCCACCCAAAATCTCTTCATGAATGCACTATGTTGCATCTTGCGTTCTGTGGACCACTAAAGGCTCCACGAACTTCTATTATGTCGTCCGTGATATTCATTTCTTGGAGATCCGCCTTAGTTTCTTCTAGCCAGTTTATTCTGACCTTCTTTGAGCTGATTACTTTAAATAATATTTTGGTGAGTCTGTCGCTCTCCATTCTACAGATATCGCCATAGAATTTCAGGCGTCTCTTGCGTACGGCATCAGTGAAGCTGTCAGTTAATGAGTAGTGGTCCGCTGTTCTCTTAATCCACATCCCATTTTCTCCCGCGGGACCATAAATTTTCCGGAGAATATTCCTTTCTTGCTTTTCAATTTCTATAATATAATAATATTATATAATAATAAGGAATATTGTTTCTGAGACGCACAAAGCTTCCGCCAAAACAACAGTCTTTAAGGTCGTAATTTTGCATTACGCGATATGACCCTTTTCTTGTATTAATTCGACGTTAGTCTGCACGCCTTTTGGAGTTTAGTGGCTCTTTCTATGTTGGGCCTACTGTCTATTCCCGTTGGTAGTATGACTTCTCTAAGGTATTTGAAGGAGGACACCTGTAAAATTGTGCCGTTTTCCATCTCTAGCGTCGTTTATTTGCTATTCTTATGTAGATTTTCCATGTACTGTTTTTTTTGTTTTTTTTTTTTTTTTTGCGTACGACATCTAGAGGCCTCACTTTGATGCTACTGCATATGGTGTAATATCCGTACGGCGTATCTTGTTTCATCTCTCCTTTGTTGTCATTTTTTTTTACATCGTTATGCCCTACTCAGGAGCACGGTTGAACTTGCTTAGCTGATGTGTTCGCCTTCTTTTCCTCCCAAAATCTCTTCATCCTCTCACTGAGCTTCTTCCTTCGTTCTTCTGTCCAAGTTATAGTAGCTCTAGTGTTGGGTTTGTCTTCAAAGTGGTGAATGTCGATTTTGGTTCTGAATTTACATCCTTCCTGTACAATGTCTTCTGAGATGTTGATTTCCTGGAGATCTGTTTCAATTTCACGAAGCCAACTGTTCTTGGTTTTAGACGAAAGGGCCAGCTTGAGAATTCTTTTAGTTAGCCTGTTAGTGTTCATTTTGATAATGTGTCCATAAAATTTCAATCGTCTTTTCCGAAAAATGTAAGATTTTTTTTTTTCAGAATGACAATATATCTCCTGGGATGATTTTTCTCTCCATATTCCATCTATACAAACTGGGCCCAAAATTTTTCGTAAAATTTTCCTTTCTTGTTTCGCAATGTCTTTGGTAAAAGATCCGCCACCAATGATTAAGGTTTCTGAAGCATATAACGCTTCAGGTTTGATCATTGTATTATTATTATTATTATTATTATTATTATTATTATTATTATTATTATTATTATTATTATTATTATTATTATTATTATTATTATTATTATTATTATTATTATTATTATTATTATTAATCTCGGAGAATGATGGACTTAGTGGGAAAAGATGAGTCGCAAATAGAAGAGGTACTGTATTTCTTTACAATGCCTAAGACGATCAGGTCGAGTATGATAATCAACCTAAGAAGACCATTCGACTTCCGAAGTTAATATAATACGAAAAAAATTGTTATGCAGTACGGGGAGTGTACTGACATATTTCAGTTCTCACTGGTCATGCATTCTGTAAAGAACAGTGAAGCGTAACAGACAGCTTTCTCTCTCTCACACCACGCGCGGGATACAACAAGAAAGAAACCATTTCTCTACGACACATCAATTAACTTTCACTGAAGAAGTGGACCGAGTAAGAATACATGATCGGCAGAGTGTTATTTATAATGGACTTTTAATTAGCTCCGTATTAACTGTGCTAAAATATCCAGAGTCGGTCGAAACTCACATCCTACGTTCTCCAAATACAAGATCAGTGAGCTTAACTCTCTGATACTACAATTCCATATTGGCATGTAAAGGGAACGGCAGTCATATCACAAAAATATTGCTGGCAACCAATTCGATTTTTTTTTTTTTTGCTAGTTGCTTTACGTCGCACCGACACAGATAGATCTTACCGCGACGATGGGATAGGAACGGCCTCGGACTAGGAAGGAAGCGGCCATGGCCTTAATTAAGGTACAGCCCCAGCATTTGCCTGGTGCGAAAATGGGAAACAACGGAAAACCATCTTCAGGACTGCCGACAGTGGGGTTTGAACCCACTATCTCCCAGATGCAAGCTCACACCCGCGTGTCCTTGACCGCACGGCCAACTTGCCCGGTCCCATTCGATTTTATCTGCCTACTCTTTTAGGTCTCCCGTTCTGTCCCGGTGGGATTCCCTTGAAGAGTCCGGCTCCATTGGCTAAATGGTTAGCGTGCTGGCCTTGGTCACAGGGGTCCCGGGTTCGATTCCCGGCAGGGTCGGGAATTTCAATCATAATTGGTTAATTCCTCTGGCTCAGAGACTGGGTGTAGGTGTCGTCTTCATCATCATTTCATCCTCATCACGACGCGCAAGTCGCCTACGGGAGTCAAATCAAAAGTTCTGCATCTGGCGAGCCGAACATATCCTCGGACACTCCCGGCACTAAAAGCCATATGGCATTTCATTTTCCTTGAAGCTGTTTAAAATATTATACTATGCCATGTTCTCCCCGTTATTGACTTTCGTTCCCGTATGTGGTCCTCAGCTGGTATGACAAACATATCTCAACTAAATAGTATTTTAAACTTTTTCACTTTCATTGTTAAGACTCGCAATCCTGTTTTTTGTTGTTGTTGCTAGTGGCTTTACGTCGAACCGACACAGATACTGGAGATCTTATGGCTACGATGGGATAGGAAAAGGCTATGAGTTATTTGGAAGGAAGCGGCCGTGGCCTTAATTTGGGTAAGCCCCAGCATTCCTGTTTTTAGGAACACCGCTTAAGCTCTATAACTGCCTGGATATACTTGACCTGAGAAGTCGCTTACACTTCTCCAATCTTTGTTGAAAATGAAAATCCACAGCCGGTTTCCAGTCATTCGACCGGTTCAGGAATGGAATGAATGCAGCCCCCATTTAGCGGCGAGGATAGGAAATGTACCGGCTGCCGAAACATGTCGCACTCCCCTGGGGCAATGCTTAATGACTGACACACGAAATAAAATTATATTAGAGAATGTTACTGGAATGAAAGATGACAGGGAAACCGGAGTACCTGGAAGAAACATGTCCCTCCCCCGCCTTGTTCAGCACAAATCTCCAGTGGAGTTACCGGGACTCGAACCATGGAACCCAACGGTGAGCCTGAGCCACGGAGGCTCTATTGATATCTACCTATTCTTTTTAATATTCCCGAAAATACCCTGGATGATATGGAAAAAGTCGAAAGGCGTATCCTCCGGAAAATTCATGGGCCAAGAGCACTCGCGGATGGAACCTACTGACTGAAAGCGAACTCTGAACTGTACGAACAGTTGGAAACGACTAACACTAGGCGGTTTCGTTGCGCAGAGAGAGACAGAAGTACAGTATGAGGTGCGGTGATGCCAATGTGGCTACTCATAACAGCATGTATGTGTAAACATTTTTTCATCCAGTTATATCTTTAATTCCAAAGCGATGACCTATATTTTTTGTGGGCTTACACGTTTTCTAAAAGTCCAAATTAATTTTTAACATCAAACCCCGCGAAAGTGTTGAGGAAAATTTTCGAGATATTAAGGAAGGTAAATGGACGGTCCAGTTTCAATGCCGTAGGATATTCGCCGTTTTTATACATATCAAATATTGTTGTACGCAGAACATTTTTAATGAAATCATCGAGGACCGTCACTGGCTTCTTCCTCTAAGGGTTCTTCTCTGGCGACCTGAACACCGCATTATTTTTATTTCCGAAGCTTGTTTTATCCTCTGTACTGTTGGCAGGCCGATACCACACGCGGGTGCTGTCTTCTTTTGAAGCGTGGCAACATGGCGTTCCTCACCTTCTCCGCCTATGAACGCCTGCTGCTGCATGCTTACCAAATACACTTTAAATACTATTTCCCTCGCCTGTCGACGGAATACTTGTCTTTTTGCTCTTCCTGGATCTATCGTACACAAGCAAATAGTTCCCTAAATTCGTTGATTATGATATTTACAAATAAAACTCGAAACATTCACTCGTGACCCGCACAAACAGGCACCTCTTACTGAAATGATTCTATTGGCTCAGCGGAAAACACGCCATACTACAAAGCGCGCGAATGTTACTGCGCAACCCTCTTCAAACCGCCTTCCGGACTGCGTTCTGCAACGTAAGCAGCTGAAGTTTTACGGGTACCTTCTCAGAATGGACAACGGCAGGCTTACGAAGATCCCCTCACTCATCAAAAGCTGGAAGCATGTGGTTCATGAAGTAAAAAAATAAAAATAAAAAACGTAGCTTCTGTTGGGATTTCTGTTATTGATGTCGGAGACCGCCCCAAATTTAGTAAACTCATGGTCTCTACTCTATGTACAGTATCCTGTCTTCTAAAATGTTACTATAATAAGGGATATAATAAAATGGAGTTTGATTGTATATTTTTAAATATTGTTAAAAATAATATATTCATCACAAGCCCGTAGATAAATATGATTCAATTAAGTGATATACATGCTCAAACACGAGATTCTCTATATAACGAAATTTCGATAACTCAAAATAAAATTTAGCTCCGGAGGTGATTTGATATATTGAGGTTCCACTGTAATAGCACTGTTCAAGAGGTATTGAGAATGAAAGCGAGTATCCTAAAAGAACTAGTCATAAGCGCTCCCTAGTGGGATTAAATCATTAATAACGAAATTACTGTAGATGGAAATATTCCGATGTGTTACATCCTCCCTTATAGAGAAAAACTGTGTAAAATACTTCTGCCCATTTGTTTAACTAACCTTCAGCTGTTACCAGGTAACAAATTTTATTCCTTGAATAACAACAATTGTGAACTATACTGCATCATTTTTTAACCTCAAGATCTACAGCAAGAGTGCTCAAGAACCTTTACATGAACCTCTATTTTTAATTCAAGAAATGGTCATAAGTGTTACAATTGTGTTGATTTCTTGCCATTTTTGTGTCGGCTGATGATGACATGGACATACGTCGAAACCGATCCCATAACATATTAAATATGTTGCTACATTAATTCGTGAAACAATATTATTGTATTGAATAGGTGGAACATCTTTCTCTTTTTAACATTTTAATAACAACATTCTGCCAGAAATCGGATGGCACTTCTCCTGTATCATACAATAAACGGAATAACCTCTCCATGTTGGTTTCTTCTAAGGCAGTCAGTAATTCTGAGTGCATGTTATCAATTCCGTGTGCCTTGTTTCTACTCAGGTCTCTCAAAGCTCTGTCGAATTCTGACCTCAAAACTTGGTCTCCCATGTCATCAGCATCGACAGCCTCTTCCTGTTCCAGAACTCTATCACCTACTTCTTTACCTTGATACAACTGTTGGATATGTTCCTGCCATCTTTATGACTAGTCTTTTTCTAGAAGTGGTTTTCCATCTGAGCTTTTAATATTCATACACCTAGTTTTACTTTCTCCAAAGGTTTCCTTGATTTTCCTGTAAGCAACATCTACTTTTCCTAGGACCATATAACCTTCAACACCCTTGCACTTCTCTTTCAGCCATTCATCCTTAGCTGTCTTGCACATTCTATCTACTTCATTCTTCATTCGCCTGTATTCTTTTCTTCCCACCTCATTTTTTGCATTCTTGTATTTTCGTCGTTCGTCAATCAGGTCCAGAATCTCTTGAGTTATCCACTGTTTCATAGTTGATCTTTGTTTTCTTCCTAACTTTTTTTCACAGCCTTACTGATCTCATTCTTCATGACTGTCCATTCTTCCTCTATTGTGTTTCTCTCAGCCTTTTCATTTAGTCCTTGTGCTACATGTTCCTTGAAACAATTCCTCACACTCATTTCTTTCAATTGTCTAGATCCCATCTCCTTTCATTCCTTCCTCTCTTCAATTTCTTCAGTTTCTGATGGCATTTCATGACCAACAGGTTGTCGTCAGAGTCCACATCTGCTCCTGGGAAAATCTTGCAATCTAACACCTGGTTTCTGAATCTCTGCCTGATCATAATGAAGTCTATTATTTGATACCTACCAGTGTCTCCAGATCTCGTCCATGTATACAGCCGTCGTTTGTGGCGTTTGAACCAAGTGTTAGCAAGGACAAAATTATGATCGATGCAGAATTGAACCAGCCGGCTTCCTCTTTCATTGCTTTGTCCCAATCCGAATTCTCCTACTATGTTACCTTATCTTCCTTGGCCTATCACTGCATTCCAGTCTCCCATCACAATTAGATTTTCGTCGCCTTTTACATATTTTATTCAATCTTCTCTCTCTCTTCGTATATTTTTCCGATTTCTTGATCATCCGCTGAACTAGTAGGCATACAGACCTGCACTATTGAGGTTGACATTGGCTTGGTGTCGATCTTGACAACAATGATCCTTTCACTATGCTGGTCGTAGTAGCTTACCTGCTGCTCTATTTTCTTATTCATTATTAAACCAACTCCTGCATTTCCCCCGTTTGATTTTGTGTTGTAAATTCTGTAGTCGCCTGACCAAAAATCCTGCTCTTTCTGCCAATGTACTTCACTTATAACAACTACATCTAACTTTAGTCTATCCATCATCTCCCTTTTCAGATTCTCTAACCTACCACAACGATTCAAACTTCTAACATTCCACGCTCCGACTCGCAGAATGTCAGTATCCATCTTCCTGATGATCGCCCCCTCTCGTGTAGTCCCCACCCGGAGATCCGAATGGGGGACTGTTTTACCTCCGGAATATTTTACCCGGTAGGAAGCCATCATCAGCACATCACTCATACAGAGAGAGCTGCGTGTCCTTGGGAGTTAGTTACGGCTGGAGTTTCTCGTTGCTTTCAGCCGTGTAGCAGTGTCAACATGGCTAATCCATGTTAAGTAATATTACAAGACCACATCAGTCAAACATCCAGACTGCCGCCTTTGCAACTGCCGAAAGTCTGCTACCCCCCTTTCGATGAATCATTCGTTAGTCTGGTCTCTCGACAGATACCCATCCGATATGGTGGCAACTACGCCTCGGTTGCCTGCTTCATTGGGCGCAAGCCTCCCCACCGCGGCAAGGTCACATGGTTCACCGAGTCCAACAACTAGGGCTGAGAAGACCACTGCTCTACCATCTGCACCACTCAGTATGGCATCTTAGAAAAGCATGGGCAGGTCAGTCAAATTTAAGTTAATTTAATGAGATGCTTATCGGAGCTCAAATTGTGTTTGTTTACGAGAAAGGCTACACCGCTTGGGGGCCAGCTGCTTTTGAATACAGCATATGTGCATTTCATTTTCTAGCTTAAATTAATTACTAATGTATTGTCGGTTGAATAGTTTCAAATGAACAAATATTTATATAAAACAACGAGATCAATATGATACTAAGAAGAGGAAAATTTCATTTCTTTAAGTTTTAATTTCCATTGACATCGCGTTTGAATCTGATTATGACACAATTCTGGACGTCAGAGGTAAACTATTCTACGTGCAGAAATGAGAATTTTGATGTTTTTATTGTATGTGACTTATTTTGGCCATGTCTTCTTATGGGAATACTATTGTATGTTTCGCAGGAATGAAGATAAGCTATGTGATACTATCGTGTGTGCAAGGAGAACCTAGCGATAAATAATGGTAAATGATCAATATTACTAAAAGCTCGTTTGACAATGGAGTTAAGTTGCATCCACACCAAGATGTTTTCGTTAACTTCGTTAATAAACAATGTTAACCAACAATGCTCATGAACATTTTTGACTGTTAATAAACAAAATTGCGTGTTTGTTAATATTTCGAACATGTTTATAAACAAAATATCTTAAACTTTTATGAATGAAAATTGTCATTAACCATTCATATTTTCGTTAACATTTCGGTTTCTCAAAGGCGCAAGGACGCAATTAGACTACGCGAATTCTTAGCGCGAAATACGATGCTTTCTTGTTTCTTCTAAATATTGACTATCAAATTGCAAGCAAAAATTTTAATATACAGTATTTTTTATTCTGTAAGATATTCTTTTAGCTGTGTTCTAATGTAATTTCATTTCCAGCTTTGCTCCTCGCTGAATAACCTAACCTTCCATAATCACTTGTAGCGTATATCAACAAAATAATACTATCCTAACTAGGTTAAATGAAGATTTCTTTTATTTCGTAAACTTTAGTTGAGATTCCTGTATAAAGCTTCAGATACCTCGGGCACAATTGCTTGTTAGAGAAATATATAAGTGAAGTGTCCGAGTCACCAGTTGCTAGGAATCTTGAAGTTATACGTGTAAAAAGAAAGAATCGCCTGAAGTTAGTGAAGCCGGCTTTCCGATAATCTGTATAATTTCTTGCAATTTCAGGCCCAATGACTGTCAACAAGTACTGAAAGTCATGTGGGGGTATTATCAAGAAAATATTGAAAGCCTGCTGCATCATGAATTAAAAGTTCTGACATAAATGATCTCTCCAAACTCAATTCTAAACGCCTTTTCAATAATTTTCTTTGCCAGACTTTGAGTCTATTTTCTACTTTCTGACCTTATGCATCGTAACCTCAGAAATAGCTTTTCTGGTGAGGACATAGGCCCTAATGTTGAAGACATTTGTTAACAAAAGTTGATGATAATAATAATAATCGTATGGCCTCAGCTACCGTGTGCAGACATTTCAATTTGACACCATCCGCTCGCCAATTTCGATGTTCTGTTTTACTCTGGCCCACTAGATGGCAGACCGAGGAAACCGAAACTCTCTTGGGCGTGTATGGCTGAGATTTAATGAATTTTGTCGGGTAAACACCAAATGTGTCACCAGAGATCTCTTACATGCCGACATCGTACGACATGGAGTGTCGAACGGACTTTTTTCCGCCCTTCAAAAATCCGACTACCTCTGCCGGGTTTGAACCCGCTATCTTGGGATCCGGAGGCCGACACTCTACCACTGATGAACTATGTTGCGAAATGTTTTCATTAACATTGTTTATTAACTTTGGTGTGGACTAGCAATTAGATGTGTTATCTATAACTCCGGAAGTAAAATGAAATAAAGATCCAATAAGTAACGGAAGAATAATTATTTACAGGCATGTGTTTTTACAACCCACTCCTAATTTAAAGAACAATGTACCTGGTTAAACTGTTTCTTAATGTTACCATTCAGCACGCTCTGTTCAACTGACAAGTGTCCATTTATCACTGAACTTCTAAAAACTCGCTGGGGTTACTTCGTTGATTGGGTGATAGTTTCTTATGGGGATCACTGTAAGTATCCAAGTGTTAATATAAGATTATCATTGCGGTAATCATATAAACAGGATTGTAAATAAAGGATACATATCTCTGCACTTGGATATGCGATTGTTTAGGGGTTGTAGCCAGGATGTAAAGGAGAGGGCATATAAGTATCTGGTAAGACTCCAGCTAGAGTATGGTTTCAGTGTATGGGACCCTTACCAGGATTACCTGATTCAAGAACTGGAAGATATCCGAAGAAAAGCAGCTGGATTGGTTGTGAGTGATTTCCGACAAAAGAGTACTGTTACGACAAAATCCACAGTTCTAGCCCTTCATGCAAGCAACTCAATGATGAAAACATCCCAGGGATATGAGCTACGAATTTTAGGTAAATAAAATATAATAAAGTTTCAGAATATATTCTTTATTTGTCCCTAAAAATTACAATCCTTTTCTTAATCATCGTTATCCGGTCAATTAGATTATCAGTTTGCCTTTTTCTGCCGCAACGAGCTCTAATGTGTCAATGCATTGTTTAACTTAAGCACCACTACGAGAGCTAACGTGAGTCAATGCAGAGTTTCACTTAAGCACCACTACGAGAGCTAACGTGAGTCAATGCAGAGTTTCACTTAAACACCACTACGAGAGCTAACGTGAGTCAATGTAGAGTTTCACTTAAGCACCACTACGAGAGCTAACGTGAGTCAATGTAGAGTTTCACTTAAGCACCACTACGAGAGCTAACGTGAGTCAATGAAGAGTTTCACTTAAGCACCACTACGAGAGCTAACGTGAGTCAATGCAGAGTTTCACTTAAGCACCACTACGAGAGCTAACGTGAGTCAATGAAGAGTTTCACTTAAACACCACTACGAGAGCTAACGTGAGTCAATGTAGAGTTTCACTTAAGCACCACTACGAGAGCTAACGTGAGTCAATGAAGAGTTTCACTTAAACACCACTACGAGAGCTAACGTGAGTCAATGTAGAGTTTCACTTAAACACCACTACGAGAGCTAACGTGAGTCAATGCAGAGTTTCACTTAACTACATTCGGTGTAGACATTTTTAAAAAAATGAAAAAGGGACTACGATACCTGAGTGTATTAAACCTAGGAACACATCACAGAGAGAATTATGTAAATAAGTTCATTTTGGAAGGATTTGAAGTAAAAAGAAAACGAGTAAAGAAACGAGCGATTTTAGACTGTTTTTCCGGAACTTCATTTAAGCCGGAAGTGATTTTCGAATTGTTTTAAAAGTTTGATAGAGCTATCCAAGACTCACAATTTTATACCATTGGGCGCCATTTATCCCTTCAACTTTCGGTACAATTGAGGAAATTGCTTAATTTTACGTTTTTCGTAGTATGGGAACCACTAAAAAACGTTTTCAACATTAATATTGCAAAATTTGGGCTGGGAAGACTTGGGAGTAAGGAGACAAACTGCTCGACTAAGTGGCATGTTCCGAGCTGTCAGTGGAGAAATGGCGTAGAATGACATTAGTAGACGAAAAAGTTTGAGTGGTGTTTTTAGAAGTAGGAAAGATCACAATATGAAGATAAAGTTGGAAGTCAATAGGACAAATTGGGGCAAATATTCAATTATAGGGACGGAAGTTAGGGCTTTGTATAATTTACCAAAGGACATTTTCAATAAATTTCTTGTCACCTGGGCAACTGCCCAAATGCAGACCAGTGGTGATTGATGATTGATTTATCATTTTATGTGTAGCGAAGTGCCCGCGTGCCAAGAGAATACACGTAATGTTACTATACTCTGAAGTAAAAATGAGGAATCAATAATGAAAGCAGACCATTCGATAGCGATCAGAAAACTGGTCCAGGCGAAGAAGTAAGGTCGTAAGGTGAAAACACTCCTCGATTCTAGCCACGTCCCTTTAATGATATCATGTGCACATACGAGAGGCCTGTTATTACAAGGCAGGAAAATCACTTTCTACAAAGAGCAAGTCACGACACAGGCTATACACTTCACATTCAATGTAGGATAATTATAATGAAATGCAGACACATTGAGCTAACGTTTACGGGCAAGTTACCCAGCTATAGAACTAGCAGATAGTACTATGTGAAAACTGTTCGCAGAGCATAGGTGATGTCTGGGGCATCTGTTAGGTTACTATTGAAGTGATTCTCTCAAACGCTATCAAGGCCTTATAGAATTTATATGAATCCAAGCCGTGGTGTCATCAAAAGCTGGTGCAAGATACAGTAAAATCCCGCAAACAAACCTAATGTGGATGGAGGAGGTGCCGAGTTTCCGAAATATCGAGTTTTGAGGAATAAGGGGTGGATTATTCACAACTCATAATATTTAGCTCCGTATTTGTTTAATATAAGTTCTAACGGAGAAAATATTGTTCAAAATTAAAAAAGGAACTTACATAATTGAAGAAATGGCTAGTTCTTTATAAGAAGAAACGTCGTGGTGCTTGACTGTGTCTCTTACTCATTTCGTCTTCATGCTGTTTCGTCACGTAAGCAAAAGAGAAGCAAAGAGCCCATAGCACATGCGCCTTCAGCGGCAGTGTTGCCAACTTATATTTTTAAGATCCGCTAAATACTACTAAAAATCCGCTAAAATTCCGCCAAGAAATCCGATCTCAAATAATAGGCAATAATAATAATAATAATAATAATAATAATAATAATAATAATAATAATAATAATAATAATAATAATAATAATAATAATAATAATAATAATAATAATTTTTAATTAATTTCGTGTGTATATTTCTAGCCGAATGCAGCCCTTGTAAGGCAGACCCTCCGATGAGGGTGGGCGGCATCTGCCATTTGTAGGTAAATGCGTGTTATTGTGGTGGAGGATAGTGTTATGTGTGGTGTGTGAGTTGCAGGGAGGTTGGGGACAGCACAAACACCCAGCCCCCGGACCATTGGAATTAACCAATTAAGGTTAAAATCCCCGACCCGGCCGGGAATCGAACCCGGGACCCTCTGAACCGAAGGCCAGTACGCTGACCATTCGGCCAACGAGTCGGACATAATAATAATAATAATAATAATAATAATAATAATAATAATAATAATAATAATAATAATGTGAGGAAAATTCTCGGCCACCGAAAAACAGAAGATGGATATAGACTGAGGTCACGCAAAGTGACAGAAGGTGCAGCAGACATCCGCGAAAGACGTCTGAAATTTTATGGGCACGTTCGCAGACTGCCGGCAAGTAGACTGACACACACGATTCTCACCTACATAAAACATCTAAAAAATATTCCATGGTTACTGGAAGTGAAAACGGATCTGGAAAAAGCCCAGATGAACTCAAATGACACCGCGGACAGAAAACTCCATAGGAAAAAAATTAATGGATGGAAAGTGCAACCAGAGAACGAAGTGAAAAAGAAGACTGGAGCAAAGTGGACAGAAGAACGAAAAAGGATCCACGGAGAAAGGATGAGAGCTGTTTGCCAACTCAGAAAACAGAATCGTTAGAGCTGTGCGTGATCCACTGGGTCCATACGCATATAGTAATAATAATAATAATAATAATAATAATAATAATAATAATAATAATAATAATAATTAATTAATTTATTCAATTAGTTTTTAAGTCCATGTTACATCCAATGATTCTACGCATTTGTATACACACTTCTTGCACACCATTTACGGTACCAGGACCGCCTCCATCTGGTCCATCATTATTTGCAAGTCCTCCGTCCACAACTCGTTATCCAAGTTGCCTCGTCTGAAGTCGATTAGCACACTCTCACATGTTCTTTTTAGTACAATGGTCTGTAGGTAGGCCTGTAGCTGTTTGCTCACTTCCAATTTGTCCATGTGCTTCTTGAACAAGTTGGTAACTAGCCCGTCCCATGTTATTACCACAGGGACCATCGTCACCTTGGCCCCATTGTACATAAGTGAGAGTTCGTTGGCTAGCATCTCGTACTTTCTTCCTTTAGTGGTTTCAGTCTGTTTTAGGATATTTTTGTTTGTGATTCCAACTTCAATTAATAGGATTTCGTTCTTTACAAGGTCATGTATCATCAGATCCGGTTTATTGTGTTCAATGCGAAGCTCAGTCTGTATGATGACGTCTGACTTTATTCTAATTCGCTGATTGGATATGACATTTTCAACTTTATAGTTCTTTATTTTCTTAGAGTTATTCAACCCATACTTTTCGGTGAACATGAAATGCAAGCATCTGACAACATCATTGTGGCGTTTCTTGTAGTCCAAATTAAGCATTCGTCCACATTGTGTTGCCAGGTGATCTAGTGTCTTATTGCCCTGGTTGCAGTGTGGGCACCTCTGGATTATACTCCCATGACTAAAGAAGATGTTTCTGTCTTGTATCTTACAAAACATTCCTTCTTCCTGTGGAGATATATTCCCCCTCATTAGCCATAACCATGACTGTTTTACGTCAACAAATTTCTCCTGTTGTTCACGGAACAATGTGGAATGCATTGACTTAGCCATGATTCGATCCATTCGCATCTGTTTTTGTTTCTGCTTAACTACTTTTACCGTGACATCGTTTCCTTCCTCAATTAGGTACTTCCGTTCCAAATGTTCTTCAATCAGTCCAAGATGGGTTGCATTTCTTCTTTCACTTTCTGCGATAAACTTCGTTCTTGTGTTTGTTGCCAAATATTTACATAGTTCTAGTAAAATCAATTCGGCCTTCTCAGAAATATTTTGTAGTCCTCTTCCTAACTCATGTCTTTTCAGGTACAGTCGTTCCATATTACCTGCTGTTCTGACGATATTATGCTCTCTCAAGATTCCTCTCACCTTCAGATCAATGTTGTTAAATTCTTCGTGCTCGTACGGGATCAGGCCAATATAATAGTTAATAGTTGATAACGCATACTCATTTATTGCTGCAAACAGGTTTCTCGCGTTCAACTTTGTTTGGCATACATTTGTTACCCGTGATTCGATCTTGTTGGCTATGATAACTTTATTCTCGGGTTTAATTACATTTCTCGAGTCTTCTAATATTCCTAGGTATTTGTATCCTTCCACGTCATTTACCTTCTCTCCAAAGATATGGTTCGAATTGATATTGTTCGCTGACTTTTGCTGATTGATTGTAAAACCCATGTTGTTGAGACATTGATTCGTCCACTGGCTCAGCTCGTTCAATGTCTGCACATCTTTGGCGAACAATTTAATGTCATCGATGAAAATGAGGTGGTTGCACTCAATTCTTCCATGTTCATCTGCTTGGATCTTCTCGCAGTTCTTATTTAAAATTCTGCTTAACGATTCCATAGCAATTACGAACAACTTGGGTGATAGAGCATCTCCTTGTAATATTCCTCTATTTATTTTCACGTCACCGACCACTTTATTTCCACATATTAATGTTGTTCTCTGTTTGTCAAGTGTTCTATTGACAAATTTAATGATGTTTTCTGGCATATGTATCTTCCGTAGGCATTCAATTAAGTATTCATGTGACAACGAATCATATGCTTTCTGAATGTCCACCCAAGCAGTACACAATTTATTATTGTACTTTTCGTTTATGGTTTTGCTTATAATAATAATAATAATAATAATAGTAGTAGTAGCAGTAGTAGTAGTAAATGTCTGTACTCACCTGATCTGTGAGTTCCACTGGGATTAACCCCCTGCCTGCGAGCCGGCGAGCTAAAACTTGTAGGCGTTTTACTGCCGGGTGCAAACTAGGTGAATCCCCTACCTCAAGGCCACACATAGAACAGGCCAGTTCATTAAACGGTCGTCCTTCATAGCATAAATATAAAGGCTACTCTCTCACAGTATCATTATCCGTCGTCATTTGTCAACTAAGAGATAAGTAACCTTTCCCCACGCATTACAAATATATGATACCACGATCTCATAACATCACATCCAAATAACATGTTCTCCTCATGTGACTGCTAGCTCCTGACAAGAAATACGAAATAGCTCAGAGACAGACTGGAGTATAAATTTTTTTAAAAGTAAAATGGATAAAACGCTAAATTCCGCTATAATAAATCTAGAATTTCGCCAAAAATCCGCTGTCCACTAAATGGTATATTTCTCCGCCGACAGTCTTCTAATTCCGCCAAATTTAGCGGAAAATCCGCTAAGTTGGCAACACTGTTCAGCGGTCTGTAGCCCTTCACTGTGTGAACCATATTTTTAATTTTACCGTTGTCTTCCACCTCTTTGTCTTCTGATTCATCTTCATTTTTATGTTCGTCCTCTTTCAATAACTGTTAGGCCTCTTTAAGCAAGATACATCATCATCATTATGATCATCATCTGTTTCACTAATGCAAGTATTTCACTATCTAAAATTTCACAGTTTTCATCCAGCCTCATCCTTCTCCAATATCAGCACCAGTAACATCTTCGCACTCTGGAATTTTCTTCAGCAAGTCCACTACTTCACAATTTTCTGTCTCTTCCCTGTCTTCTTGAAACTCGTTTCTTGAATAGTCCAGCAACTTGCTCACATTGTTGCAATGCTCCTGTGTCCACTTCCAAGAACTTACAAGTAGAGTCGGATGTATGAGATGTTGGTGGAGTCAGATGAAGATTTACTTGCGACAGTTATGGCAACGGTGGATATTTGACTTCCAGGTGTTTGTGAGCGAGTTTAGCGAAACATGATCGGGTACAATGTTTGTGTCAAAGTAGATGGTCGCCACGTCGCGAGCCGTTCTTGTAAGTGAACGGAGAAGCAGGTGGTGGTGGTGATTATTGTTTTAAGAGGAAGTACAACTAGGCAGCCATCCTCTGTATAACACTAATCAGAGAGAAAACTTGGAAAGGATCCGAAACTTATATAAATGAAGGCATCGGCCAAAGGAAGACGACGGCTATAATGGGCGTGAAAATGAAAGACTCCCTAGGATTCACAAACCTAATACCGTCGGGGGCGGAAAAGAACAGGAATTAACCAAGAAAGGTCGGAGAAGATGCATGGGAGTGAGGCGTCTGGCACAAGTAAGTGGAAACAATGCCAGGACTCAGCTAAGTGTCCCGTGATCGTCAAACTACGCTCCCAAGTTGAGAGCACCTGGTACCCCTTTTAGTCGCCTCCTACGACAGGCAGGGGATATCGTTGGTGTTATTCTACCGCCCCCATCTACAGGGGGAAACCTTTTCGGGTGATCGTCAGCTTTACATGTCAATAGCATTGTCCAACGGGAAGATTTAAACAAAACAAAATCGTCTGGCGCTCAACGTGTTAAACGCGAGGTGATGTTTTTCTTGTACGTTTCCTGACATGGGCTCCTACTCAAAATGTGATCTTGTCTGACCCCACTTCAAGTCCACTAAGTGTGTAATAGGAATTTTAGCTACACCATGTTTAGCCTACACAGAGTGTACCAGAACTATAACGACTAGAAGAAAATCAGGGATGCTCTCCGTATTATATTAAGAACGATGTTGCAATCGGATTGGCGGAGAAAATTTTTCATTTCCAGATTGAGGTTACTTTGTTCTTTTTGACGCGCGATTCAAATTGACAAACTCGCCGTATTTGCTACGCCAGAGCACAAGCCGTTGCCGTGCTTCAGGAAAGAGAAGGGGAGGGAGGGAAAGTGGTGTGTATAATGGAGACAGAGATAATGCTCCAGCACAAGTTTCCTCGTTCGACTCGCACAGGATTGTTCTTGTATCTTACAGGCAATATCCGTAACTGCACACACAGTACAAGAACACACTGAAATTAAGACACGCTTGTCAGTCAAGGAATGCACCAGATCGTTTCTTCTCTCATCTGTTGGTCGCAGTAACGTTCTTTATTATTTAACATGCTCGAAGATGCAACGTTCTAGGTGACCCGCCCCACCCATTCAGGGTGGGGAATGAAAACTTCAGTAGATAGATAGATAGATAGATAGATCCAACTCTGCCGTCCCACGATTCTGCATTCCTCCACTCAACATTGTAAACAGAATGAAATACTGAACCAAGGAAACAATACCCCACCTCCTACTTCGATGCACAGCTCACAGCGGTGTACTAATGACTCTGTTCAGAATGTGTGGTGTGTCGCGAACGACCTGGAAATCTGTCTCTATTCTTGGTACGAGTTCATCTTCTCTTTCTGATAATGATGATGATGATGATGATGATGCTGGTTGCTTAAAGGGGCCGAACATCTACGTCATCGGCACCTAATGGTCCGAAATGAGACGAAATGTAATGACAACTTAAAAGTCCAAAATCATCCACTGACTAGAATTCAAATCGTGATGCCGAAGAACGAATGGATGCACATGAATTTAAAACAATTAGTGGATCCGACCCTCAATGCCCCACATTCCCAGACACTAGCGTTAACAATTAGTATTACTGACTAAGGGACTGCTTCTAAAGCGCAGTACTGAATCGATGATGCTTGCAATCAGAAGGGGACCAAAATCCAGGTCATCGTCCCCTCATAATGGTACTTATCGCTAGAAAAGTAGAACCATGCTATTTGTCATGTTGCGGTACTAATCAAAAGTAGTGTAGACTCGCGGTATTCTACACAATATGGTACTACTCACAGGTAATGTAATGAGCTCATGTAATACAGACCTATGGTGTTTCTCGCATTGTGGCGCCATTTACAGGCAACGCAAACGTGTGGTGTTCCTCACATAGGTGTACTAATCACAGGGACTCTTACTATCCCGCGGTGTTCCTCACATAGTGGGTACTAATCATAGGCAAAGCAGATCCATGGTGTCACTCGTATAGTGGTACTAATCACAGGTACTGTAAATCAAACCCTGATTCACACACTGTCGCTACTAAACACAAACCTATTGTGTACCTAACATAGTGGTACTACGTGCATGTAAAAGCGACATATGGTGTTCCCTGCGTGATGGTACTAATTACAAGTAAGCTCATGGTTCTAATTCCACTCACAGGGGTTGTGCGTTTGGTCCGCGAGAGCTATTTTATTTCGCTCAAGTACGCCGGCAAGCCGTTAGAACCCCCATATTCGCCACCTGAGACGCGCCACGTGGGAGTATCATCTCTCCCCCTGCTACGCCAGCGTAGTAGGTTCGTGACATATTCTCTTTCTACGGGGTTCGCATAATATTCAATTTGTGCAGAACAAACTGTACACTGCCTACTGCGGCTGGGAAGCGACTATGCGAAACGAACGAGAAACTTGCGCATTCGCACCTCTGTCTCCCACTTCCCACTTCCCCTCCCTTCCCTCCTCTGGCACACAGCAACAGACAACGGCTAGCTCTCTGGCATAGAAAATACAGCAAGTTCATCAATTCGAATCGCGCGCGCCTGAAAGTAACACCTCATTTTCTTGAAAAGAAAAAAAATTCTCCACCAATCGGAATGCACCGTCGTCCTTAAGACGAAAATCAGTCCTGATTTTTTATAGATATAGTTCTGATACACCTGTATAACTTGATACTGACTATGATTATTAGTTGAAGTGTGGTGTATCCTTTCCGCCTCGCATCTCCATTAGATCGCATTACTTGTGTAATTACATAATCTAACCCATCAATGGTGGTAAAAACAGATAGTTTCGAAAAAAAGCACAGACGAGTAGTAAGAGTGAATTGCATAAACAAATCTCGCATTCATGTATTTGATTTGTCGAAGGTAGACAAAGGAAGGAAGGAAAGAAGGAAGGAAGAAGTAACAGAAATATACAGATGAAAAAATACAGGCAGAACGAGAAGTGTTTGATGGTACCAACAATACATATATAACATAAAAAATACAAAACCAAAAGGAAAGCTGGCTGGATATAGCAGTACAATGGATCTCCCCTCCCCCTCCCTCACACTCCGAACTCGCCCGCCTGTACGAGGGAGATATATACCTGGCATATTCTGTCATAATATAAAGGGCCTGTTTTGGCAGGAGGTTATAAATCTTAGTCTGCAACGCGAACAGAGACGGAAACATAGACAGAGAGAAAGATGGGAAATGGAACAGAAAAAATAAGAGAGGCATAGATATACAAACACACACACATATACATACACGTGAAGGTAGAGGTAGGCTGTATAATATTGTACACACAAAAGCCTTGGCAAAAATAAATAAATAAATTACACACGTATATGCACCACAATTATATATCATTAAAGAACAGAAAATGTCTATATGGCATGGAATGACATAAAAAAACAATGGAAAGAGGATAATATAATGAAGAATAATTATTACTGGTAAAGATTTATAGTTGAGGATGTAGAAAAGAAATATTGAAATTAATTGGAGCTGGCAGAATATCACCAGACATTGGAGATATATTTAGGAATATTTATTTTTTTACGGAAAAGTGATATTTTATGAAAGGAACTCCGCTTAGCTGAATTTCATACGAAGCTGAATATAAGCGGTAAAGGCTAAATTTTCAGTACGATTACCTGATCTTTTAAATTTACGTGGTATCCGTAATTAATTTATTTTAATTTTTTAGCCAACATAGGACTACTTTAGTCAGGTTTATGGAGGTTTTTCTTGTTTCTGTCAGTCCAATACTGTTTCATCCTTTCTGAACGTAATTTTTTCTGCTTCTGGAATCACTCTTCCTATTCCTGCTTGTTGATTTTCGTCTGTAGTCTAGTGTGTTTATCTTTCAATATCTTGAGTATACTGTATTTGTTTTGTATTTTCAATTTTCTATTGTAATATGTAGGGGAGAAAGGGGCAAGTTGACGAGGATAAGCTTTCTTTCGACATTCCGCCGGAAAATGGCGTGTTTTACGGCTGTGATGACATGATTATTACTGCTTACCTTTTCGTGAAACAGTACTGCAATATCCAAAGTTCTTTTTAAATAGCTTTTTCATAAAGTAGTAAAGTTTATAATTATGTAAATTTCGTCATCTTGCCCCGTGGCCTGGTTGTTGACGAACCTATTGGGGTAAGATGACGAGCATTCTTCTCAACAGTTTCATCATGGAACTTCACTGAAATTTGTTCAACACACAATCAACACGTGGAGTAACTTAATTTTAATAATGTACTGCACAAGGACATACATTTCTAAAGAACATAAATTTGAAAAATGTTAAAATACTTTAAAATAAATTGAAAATAACTTTTAGAAGTTCCTGCTAAAATTAATAACTACTGTGCACTACATTAAATACAAGAACTCTAAAGAAACCCGTTTTAAACTGGAATATACTCAGCACATATCGCAGAGAAACCGTCATCATAACTGAGCAGTCTTCATGCCACCACACTTTACAATTATCATACACTCATCCAGTCTTCATTTAGACGATGAACGTAGGCTAATTTTATTCACTGTCCTTCATAATATCTTTCTGTTGTCACTGCTGGAGAGCAATTTCCTCATCAAATATTTGTGGATTGAATGAGTCAATCGCACAAGCTTCAAATATTTCAATGGCGTTGCTCATAGTTGCATTACGAGACATATGAGATTCTTTGACAGCATGCATTGCGGGTATTATGCTTACTTCATCTATCCGTCCTCCGTCGAAAATTTCTAGGTATTTCTGTAATTAGCTTAAGGGTACAGGTGACTACGTGTAGCCTATACCTGGCTTGGGGTAAGATGACGAATTCGTCAACTTGCCCCCGTCATCTTACCCTAGGTTGCTTAGAAAGTGGTTTGTCCTTATAATCGACAGACATCTTACAATCAAGATTCACTTAACACTGAAGTAAGTAAGAAATACATTGACATTTAAAGAAAATAAAACAGTTAATTCGTATTGTGAGCACACTAGTAGTAGAAGCTTCCTGCACATACCTCAGATATTTTAATGCGACAGCGCCAGACAGACAGCCCCCTACCACTGCATGTCTCAGACTGAAAGGAATTTCCTTCTATGTGTAAGTTATACGTGTGAGATATCGGGCCCAAGGTCACATGGTAGCCAACTTAGAGAACAGAATACTACAAAAGTTATGGTTGATTCGTCATCTTGCCCCGTTCGTCATCTTGCCCCGGTCTCCCCTAACTCTCTCATGTCTTCTTTAAGTTCTGTGATCCATCTAATGTTATTCTTACTCTTACTCTTCCAAAATGTTTCTATTACTTTTCTACTGGTTCTATTTTCTGGTGACCGTATTAGATGCCCTAAGAATGATATTCGTTTCTTTTTCACTGTGATAGTCACAGATTCTATTTCCTAATAAACTGTTTCATTGGAAGCTAGTCTCCAGACTCCGTTTACTTGATAATTTTTACAGGTTCTCACTATTCTCCTTTCTAATTCGAGTACTCTTATCTATTGCAAATGTGTTTATGTTTTGAATAATGTTTCACATGCATTTGTAATTTGTCGCTGGGTGATTATTTTATAGTGTTTCAATTTGGTTGCTATTGAGAGACACTTTTTATTATAGCCTATGTATTCTTGGTAAAATGTTGTGCTGTAAGCAGTTTATATATTCTATTTTGCCATGCTGGTTTCTCGTTCAGGTTATACGTGATTTTTTCACATAAATATTTAAATGTTTCTACAATTTCTATTTCGTGGTCTACCAGCTTAATTTTGTTTGCAAGCGGAAGTTGATTTAGCATAGTTTCTGTTTTTTTTTCAAATGAAATTTTCAAACCAATATTTTGAGCTATTTCCTGTGAAGATTTTATTTGTTATTTTGTTTCCTTAATATCATTGGCCACAAGAGCTAGATCAACAGCAAAACCTAGACAGTTCAAATGTATGTTATCCTTCTGGGTTCCAATTTTTTATATCTTTCGAATTGTTCTTGTAACATTTCCTCATAATATACCCTAGTGCACTGTTAAAAAGAAGAGGTGGCAATCTGTCTCCCTTTCTTAAACCGGTTGTTACCAAGAATGGTTCAGAGAGCTCTCTTCTGAAATTAATTTTTGAAATTATATTAGCGAGAGTAAGCTTTGGGTGAAGTCCGAAATGACTTAAAATGTTCAATAATGATGGTCTGTGGATCGAGTCGTAAACTTTCTTGAAATCTGTAAACGTTATTTTAACGAGCTTGTTTCGTTTTCTGTAATATGCCATGACTAGCTTCAAAGTTATTATTTGTTCAGAATAGCTTCTCCAAAGTCTAAAGCCTCGCTGGTATTCAGCTAACTCTTGATCAAGTTGTTCTTTAATCCCATTATATAGAATCTTAGAGAAAATCTTATACGTGCAGTCTAGGTTCGAAATACCTCTATAGTTGTCTGGATTACTTCCTTCACCTTTCATATGAATTGGATTAATTATAGTTTTTGTCCAATGGTCTGGGAAATTTTCTGTTATTCAAATCTTTTGTAATATCATATGGAGGGATGTCTGAGTGGTTATTTATTTATTTATTTATTTATTTTTTATTTATTTATTTATTTATTTATTTACGAGTTGCCTAGTTACATGAGTGTACATCTCGATCACGGCATGTTGGATTCCTATTTACAAATAACAGGCAATGAATTGCCTAATTACATGAACCTCCTATACTGAGAGTCAACTCTAGACCTAAGCGGTCCCTTTGACATTAGCCAGAATTTTGGTCAGTGAAGAGGCTTTCGCAGTGGTAAAATATTTCCTCGGTTTGTTGCCTGTTTCTGAAATCAGGAGGTTCGCACAGTTTGGGTAGATATTCTGGTCGAATAACTTGACAAGTTTAAAAAATGCCCAAAAATATGAAAACATATTTCAAAAATTTATTTATTTATTTATTTATTTATTTATTTATTTATTTATTTATTTAGGACCAGCAACAGCATAACGCCAAATTACATTCGGGTTCGTTATCAACTCTTATCTTTCACACGCAGATGGCTGTGAATAGTTATTGTTCTCGGTGGTATCTGTAGCAAATGATATAATTATTTAACATGAGCTTGATATCTCATTGCATTGTGTACTTCGAGCACATTCCGTTGCTGTTTAGTTCGTAAAAATTTTACGACGTTGAAGATGGATCCAAGAAAACTATGGGCAATACTGGCTGCAATAGCATGCTTAGTATCCATAATGGCTGCCAGCTGTGAGCAACAGGTGGGTGATGCTGTGACGCATGAGTCATCCGTGAAATACTATAAAGCTAATAAAAGTGTGTACGTGTGTGCGTGTGAGGGGAGGGGTGTCAAGTAGGAAGTCTCAACTAATTGTTCTGCTTGTTTACAGTAGCCTACAAGACGAGAATCAGCTTTTTACTGTGAAAGAAGTGGTGAAAAAACGCACAGCTGACTGGCTTTTCTACGCACAGTGTTTACACGGCTTGCGCGGGATTTAAAGGAATTCGTATGTTTACATGTGGTAGTAGAGTGAGTTTCTCTCACCGGTTGGCCGCCAGGCGCGCCCAGCTTATCTGCCTCCCGTTGACTCATCACTGCCCGCTCCGCGGCTTAGCAACAGGGACAGCACCTTATCCGTGCATGACATGAGATAACAATTAAAATTAAGTAAATTAGTAATTAAGAATTAAGAAAATAAGGTCGTACCTTATGTCAGGAGAAAATGTCAATTTTCAATTTTCAATTTTAACATTTTCGTAGCCTCCATGCCGAGCTATTTGAAACCCCGGCTTCTATCCAAGTGTCCTAGGGATTTTTCAAGCGTATGTTTTAATATTCCTGCGATTTCATTTACTTTTTCTTCGTTAAGTACACGTTTTTTAACACTTCGCTTCTTATCGAGTAAAGAACCAGTTCCTCTGAATTTGTTTACGAGTTTTCGCACGGTCTTTCTATGTGGAGGGCGTACATCTGGAATGTGTTTCAACGACTTGCCTTCAAGACTCTGTTTTCACATAATTATCGTACATAAATCCCCTTCCCTCTACCGTGTACACATGTGGAGGCATTATGAGAATTATACCCCGAAGTAACACTTCACAACTCGAGAACAATTAGAGCGACAGATCAACATTTAATACACGTTCTAAGCACGGACCTGAACTGCGAAGTGCGGGCATTCCCGTGCTCTCGCTGCGCTGTGTAACGGGAAGATGAGTCAGCGGGAGGCAGCTAAACTGGACGCTCCTGCCGGCCAACCGTTGAGAGAAACTCACTGTATATGCTGTCCTATGATTGTTTATACATGTCGTGAGTGTTTCTGACGACATTTCTTCCTAAGGTCGCTGAAAATTTAGTTTCAGTTTTAAGAAAGTGTCCGAAATATGAAAACAAGCAATCAAGGCGATAAGGAAAGTGAAACAAAACCTAACTCATCTAAGCTGCATGCCAGATTTATATAACAGAAAATGTTTATTCGTTTGGTTATTGGTCAGTAGGCCTATGTGTCAGCTCAGTTCGAACTATGCACTCGCCGTAAGTAAAACAGGAAGGGCCTTAACACGGTGTGGATATAGGATCCTTACCGCACACGAAATAATAATAATAATAATAATAATAATAATAATAATAATAATAATAATAATAATAGTTAGTGGACACGCACTCCTCCGCATCATTCGTTATAAACAGGTCAGATAACTCGTCTTGATATGCCTTTCATAGTTATACTGTTCTGCTTGAACTTGAAATCCGTCGCACTGTGTATACCCTATGCCATCTCCATAAAATCCTTCATTCTTCGCAGCCATTCTACCTTACTTCATATTTCAAACACCTATCTTCTTATCACAGTCTTGTCCGGCTCCATGGCTAAATGGTTAGCGTGCTGGCGTTTGGTCCAGAGGGTCCCGGGTTTGATTCCCGGCCGGGTCGGGGATTTTAACCTTAATTGGTTATTTCCAATGGCTCGGGGGCTGGGTGTGTGTGCCGTCTTCAGCATTAGAATTCATCACAGGTAGGGCCCCATTCTCATAGACGCGCAGGTCACCTATACGGTGTCAACTCGAAAGACCTGCACCCGGCCTCTTCGGAGGTCACACGCCATTATTATTATTATTATCACAGTCTTAACACCAGATCTACCAATAATTCCATCCTTGCTTTACCTACCCATAGACCTGCCATCTACGTTAAATCATTCACTGTAATTGCCTGCCGGGAGTGGAACCTCATTCCCGAATGTATCAGAGGGTTAAGCGCTATTCCCACTTTCAAGGAAGCTCTGTGGAGACATTTTATGCATCAGTAAGGTTCATCTTGATGCTGCTACTCACAACCATATTATTGTCATACATGTTCTGGTAGAAGATTAGTCTAAAATTCTTACCCGATCTGCTTTTCAAATGTCATTAAATTTTATGTACTACAGTACCGATCAAATGTTTAGGACCACATAAAATATCACGAAATGTCATCTAGAACCCAAAATTGTGTCACTAGACCTCTGTAATTTTCTTTCTGATATCTTACATCTAATAGGATATATGTCGCCTGATTTCATTGAGTTAGTTCAAGTACTGTAGAAGTTATGAATTTTTAACTCTTGGAAGGTCACAACAAAAAATCAAAAAGTTTGGTAATATAATGTACTGAATACTCTAATTGGTTGCAAGTATAACCAACAAGATTTTTCCGTAGACTTAGGGATATGTGGGGGCCATTTTAGAATAAATATAAAAATTCCGAAAATATGCGGCACCGGGTTTTTTCGTGTTTTATATATTTTTTTGAACCAGGGCCAAAAATGTTGATTTTTCTTTGCCTTTTTCATGCATGGCCCAAGGTCTCAGTGTGAGCTATCGGCGTTAAACTAATCTGTCTGGATAGCTTCATTTGCACTCTGTGGATCGCAACCATGAATACGTTTCTGATGTCGATAGTTCACACTGAGACCTATGACAAGAACAAGGAAAAATTGACTATTTTAGCACTGGTTTAAAAAAAAAGTAAACCCACAAAAATGGGTGCCGCATTTTTTCGGAATTTTCATATTTATACTAAAATGACCCATAACTATTGCTAAGTCTCTACAAGAATCTTGGTGGTGATACTTGAAACCAATTAGAGGATACAGTACATAATATTTCCAAAAATGTTGACTTTCTGATGTGACCATATAACATTTAAAATTGTATAACTTATACAATACTTCGCGTAAATCACTGAAATCAGGCGATGTATATCATATTAGATGCAAGAGCTCAGCAAAAAAGATACAGAGGTCTAGTAGCAAAATTGTAGGTTCTAGATGGAACTTCATGATTTTTCAATGTGGTCCTAAACTTTTGACCTGTACTGTACCTCTTTTTTCATGTAGGATATTAATTTTAACAATTTATCCTTTTATTATACCTAATTTATTTCATCTTCATTTAATCTTATCACTCATCATTCTCGTATTACTATTAATTTAATTAGTATTAAATCTATTATTGTAAAGTTATACAATGCATTATGTGTATATCTCAGTGGCTGGTTAGATGGAAGAGAAGATCTGAAGGCCTTAATCTTGCCAGGTAAAATAAAACATTACTAACTTTTCAATAGTTTTATGAATATTTATTACCGGTGCATAATAATTGATTCATTCGTAGTACAGTTTATAACACCTCATTACATACAATATTCACTGTATTCCAACTATTCGGGCGTATCTGCCTCTTAACATTTTCAAACGATCTTGCCATAGATAGTACAACATACAATTGGCTGTAATTGAATACTGGCTCGGGTGTGTAGACACGTTCTGCCATCTGCTGACTATATTTAGAAGCTGGGGAAGGTCAGTGAATCGAAGAGTATCTAGTAGAAAATAGTATTCTTCCATGATCTGAGGAAGCGTATACTCTCTGGCTTGACAGGTACTAATCAAAAAATCACATGTATCAATGTATTAATGAAAGTGCTAATTGCTTAGCAACCCGCTAAGTACAGAATGTAAGCTTTCGCCTGCAATTATTGGAGTGGTCATTTAGTGATTTTATTTTAGGATTACTCAAAGTTGATTGAACTTTGAGACCTGTCAATGTCTGATAATTCATCGGCAGGTAATTCTGAAGAGAATAAAATAAAAATGAAACAAATCGGTCCGGTAGGACGGACGGACGGATTTTCGAAAGCTGCTTTTAGTAAACTCGTTTAATATATAGATAATAATCATTACTTCTTTTCTACAAATAAATGGTACTCATCGTGTGGTCTGTGCTTTGTGTTAAGAAATTCTAATCTTAAATAGAGCCTAATAATCAGCGGCAGTCGAAATATTTTCATGCTTGTAATCTGGTCACCCTACTATACCGCCCTTACTATTTGAAGGAGTCTGATAGAACTGGCTTTCTCAAAAACTCAGGGACCAGTCATTACAATAGCCTGTAGCACTGCGGGAATACACCACCTGGGAGATAGAAAGAGCTGGCTTAATATCAGTACGGATGGATGGCAATGTGTATTAATTTCAATTAAAATTCTTACACTTGATGAAGCCAGATCCCATATTCGCTCCTATCATTTCATTACACAGGATTAAAGTATTTTTATGAAATTATTAATTGCACACTCGCTTATGTTTCTCTATTATAAATTAACCCTGTTCATTCAAACGTACACATTTTTGTGTGCAAAAAAGTAATAATATACCCTCCGAACATATTAATTCCCATGTTGTTTTTGTTGTTGTTATTATTATTACTACTGTTGTTGTTATATCAGTGTTATAATTGCTTTATGAATTAAGCATGCATGAAAAGATTCTACCTCATCCCCTTCACGTCTACTTCACCACTCCGTACATTTTGCACACAAAGCTATGAACACTTTATAATCCGTTTACAACAGTATTGATAGCGTAATACACTACAACGTTTTTTAATAAAAAATATCCATTAATGATTTGTGCATTAATTAAATTCGTAATTAGTTTTTCCACGTATTTATAAAAATGTTGACCTGATTACTCAAATACTTGATTCGTGCCAGCACCGCGAGACTCTATGCACCGCTAGACAA
The DNA here is from genome assembly GCF_040414725.1 of Anabrus simplex. Lineage (NCBI taxonomy): Eukaryota > Metazoa > Arthropoda > Insecta > Orthoptera > Tettigoniidae > Anabrus > Anabrus simplex. The sequence goes on from NC_090277.1 coordinate 46,432,776, forward strand.
CATCAAATAACCTCCGTCGCCCTAACCTGATTCACAGTCCTTTCTGCTGTTTTCTTCCTGATACTCCTAAGCATTTTATTCATCAAATGTGGAATGTATCCATTTTGATAGCCGTTTGCTTCATGCGTTCATTTTCTTTAGTCCTACGTTCTTCAGGTAATTTCATAGAAGACATACACACACAATTGACCCAACATAGAAGTTATAAGTTCGTAACGCAAATAGCGTCCACTCATAAATGATGTTTTTCTTCTTCTTTTCGTTTAGGGGCATTAGAGACCACGTCAAGTAACTATAAAGCATATCTGGAAGCCTTTTTTGCAGTCCAAGAACGTTGCAATCTTTCTCTGACTGCCTCTCTTCTCTCTTCCGTCCAGTCGCTGTTCTGATTTTGCTCATCGTGGAAGCCCTTAAAGTTGTTGATCATTGATCTGTATTTTGATCGGTTAGAGATGTCCTCCTAATTCAGTCCCATTCTCTTGAGGAACTTCCTTACTTACTTGAACCATTTATCCGTGACGTTAGGTCTGTTGTACGACACATTAAAAATCTGCTTCGTTAGTCGGTTTGCATCCATCCTGAACAGATGTCCGTAGAACTTCAGTCGTCGTTTCCTTATTGATCCTGTACCGGGCGGTACACCTCCACGCCGCTTATTTAAAATTTGCGCCAATTGAAACTCCTCTGCTGGAGGAAGTCTGAACCTTATCTACGGTATTAATTTTCAAGTTTCTCAGAAGATGTCACTACTGGGAAATTTTGTAGTTTCTGAACTGGGTCGTTTTCGACGCATTTTTGTTTCCCTATTGTAAGAAGTGTGAACTTTCTCTTCTAGAGGACACTACTGAAGATCAACAATAGTGCACCCTAGTGCGAAGTGAAAGAACAGTTTTTTGGAGAAATTTTTATTTCAAAAGTTTGTTTCTTGTTAAATTTCTTTCTGTTATTGTTTAAGTTGGCTGTATACCCCTTTCTTTCCCCTTGTTTTGTATTTAGCCAATCCCGAATTTTTAAAATTAATTTCTAACCAATAGGGTGTATCTTCTCCAAAGGGGATAGGTTGCTGTACCCTAGCCAATAAAGTGATTGTGGGCGGGTGTTTTCTTACCTCAAACGCCTCGAACTTTCCGCGAGAGTATATAAACTGCTGATTTTGGGGTCTCTGCGCCACTTCAGTACCATCTTTCAGTGTGTAAAGTACTTAGCAGGGGGCGGGAAGCGCCTCTTTCTTCGGGCAGCAGTTCAACGCCAAGGTAATGGCCTTTTAATAACTTCTTTTCTTGCTAGCTCAGCAGTTTAACTCTCGGGGCGGGTCCGAAGCGTTTCTACCATGTAACTTTCCCTAAAATGTAAAGATACCTTGTATTTATTCTCTTTTAAAGCTACATATCGGGATAGAGAGTGCTTAACCCTCTCGAGCTCCCACTCATATTGCTTTGAGGTGAAACTATTTCTCACAACCGATTCTTCCTTAATGTAATGTAAATTGTTCTTTTCTAAAGTCACCTCTGTAGTATGGGATTAGCCCTTGCATTAGTGGCCTAGAGCCAGATTAGGTTTTGAAACAAATACATTAGGAGTGCAGATCGCCTCCTCTCAATTTGTTATTTTAGAGGTCATGTAATTAACCTTTTTCACTTAATAGACCTCAGTAGGTTGGGTATTTTACCCCTGTGTTTACGTCCTTAGAGGACAGCTTGAAGGTGGAGTTTGGTGTGGCCTTTGAGAGGCTTAACGTTTGAGAGCGAGTAGCTCTTTCTTGAAAATTGAGTGTTGTATGCCTCGAGGAGGCTTTTCTGTGTAAATTGGAGCAAGTGCTCCTGAGCATGAATGGGGTTTTCTGCCCCTCTGTTAAAACTTATTTTGGAGTAAGGTTGGGCTGATTGCCCAAGAATTGTGAAGTCGGGGCGCGAAGCCCAAATCCGGTAAATATTGTAACTATACTTTTGTTGCCTTGCTACTCTGTACCTGTCTTTCGTGTTATTTCTGAATTTTGGAAAGAGAATATAACCTTGTTAAATTTTACATTAACTTTAATTTCGTAGTTTGAGACCCGTTCACACCCGCACCTTCTTTCACCTCTACCTACCGCAAAAACACAGTAACAGATCCCATCAGCCGTTCATTATCCCTGTATAGCTCTTCTCTTTCTCGGAATCTATACTGTCCATATGTTATCTTAAGACCCATTATTTTGCGAAGGATCTTTCACTTATACTTCTCTGCTTCTCTCAGTCAAGCCTTTCCTGTCATTCTGAGGCATTCACTTCCGTACGGGTTTATTCCAGTGTTGCCAACTTAGCGGATTTTCCACTAAATTTGGCGGAATTAGAAGACTGTCGGCGGAGAAATATATCATTTAGCGGACAGCGGATTTTTTGGCGGAATTCTAGATTTATTATAGCGGAATTTAGTGTTTTATCCATTTTACGTATTTTTTAAAAATTTTGTACTCCAGTCTGTCTCCGAGCTGTTCCGTATTTCTTGTCAGGAGCTAGCAGTCCCATGAGGAAAACATGCTATTTGGATTTGATGTTATGAGATCGTGGTATCATAAATTTGTAATGCGTGGGGAAAGGTTACTTATCTCTTAGTTGACGAATGACGACAGATAATAAGACTGTAAGAGAGTAGCATTTATTTTATGCTATGAAGGAAGACCGTTTAATGAACTGGCCTGTTCTGTGTGTGGCCCTTGAGGTAGGAGATTTACCTAGTTTGCACCCGGCACTAAAACGTCTACAAGGTTTAGCTCGCCGGCTTCGAGGCAGGGGGTTAATTCCAGTGAAACTCACAGATCAGGTGAGTGCAGACATTTACTTTTATTATTATTATTATTATTATTATTATTATTATTATTATTATTATTATTATTATTATTATTATTATTATTATTATTATTATTATTATTGTACCGGGCGGTACACCTCCGCTCCGCTAATTCAAACCTTGCGCCAGTTAAAACTCCTCTACTGGAGGAAGCCTGAACTTTATCCACAGTGTTAATTCTCAAGTTTCTCAGAAGATGTCCCTACTTGTAAATTTTGAAGTTTTCTGAACTGGGTCGTTTTTGATGTATTTTGGTTTTGCCTGTAGTAAGAAGTGTGGACATTCTCTTCTAGATGGCACTACTGAAGGACTACAATTATGCACCCTAGTGCGAAGTGAAAGAACTGTGTTTTTGGAGAAATTTTGGGTTCATAAGTTTGTTCTTTGTTAAATTTCTTTCAGTCATTGTTTAAGTTGGCAATATTAACCCTTTCTTTCTGCCTGTTTTGAATTTGACCAATAAGGAATTTCTGTAATTAATTTTCCACCAATAAGGTGTTTCTTCTTCATCTGGTGTAGTAGTTTTTGCCATTAACCAATAAAAGGTTTGTGGGCGGGTGTTCTCATTCCTGAAAGGTCTCGAATGTTCCGCGAGGGTATATAAACTGCTGATTTTCGGGTCTCTGCGCCACTTCAGTAACATCTATCATTGTGTAAATTATGTAGCAGGGGGCGGGAAGCGCCTCTTTCTTCGGGCAGCAGTTCAACCACCAGGTAATGGCCTTTTAATAACTTCTTTTCTTGCTAGCTCAGCAGTTTAACTCTCGGGGCAGGTTCGAAGCCTTTTACCATGTAACTTTCCTCTAAAATGTAAAGACACTTGGTATCAATTCTATCTTTTTAAACTACAAATTGGGATAGAGAGTGCTTAACCTTCTTGAGCTCCCACTCATATTGCTTTGAGGTGAACTTATTTTCACAACCGTTTCTTCCCTTCTAATGTAATGTAAATCGTTTTCTTATATAAGTCACCTCTTTAGTATGGGATTAGCCCTTGCATTGGCGGCCTAATGCCAAGTAGGTTTTAGTAAAGTATATTAGGAGTGCAGTTTCGCCTCCTCTCAAGTTGGTATTTTGGAGGCCACGTAATTGTCCTGTTTCTTCACTGGATAGCCCTCAGTAGGTTGGGTATTTTTACCCCTGTGTTATTTGTGTTTGGAGGTCAACTTGAAAGTGGAGTTTGGTGTGGCCTTTGATAGGCTTGAACTTAAGAGCGGGTTGCTCTTTCTTAAAATTTGTTTCTGCGTGCCTCGAGGAGGCTTTACTGTGGAATTGGGGGCAAGAGCTCCTGGGCATGATTGGGGTCTTCTGCCCCTTTGTTGAATCTTGTATATCGTAAGGTTGGGCTTATAGCTCAAGAATTGTGTGTCTGGCTCTCGGAGCCCAAATCCTGTAACACTGTAATTGTACCCTCTCGAATTGTTGCTAGGCTACTGAGTACCTGTTATAATTGTTATTTATTGATCTGGAAAAGAAAATATAACCTTGTTAAATTAACTTTAATTTCGTATTTTGAGACCTGTTCACCCCAGCACCTTCTTTCACCTCTGCACATTCACAAAACTCCGTAACAATTATTATTATTATTTGAGATCGGATTTCTTGGCGGAATTTTAGCGGATTTTTAGTAGTATTTAGCGAATCTTGAAAATATAAGTTGGCAACACTGGTTTATTCACTGTCTTATGGTGCCTGAGTTTAGCTTTCCTTGAGATTGCCTTTTCCTTGTGTAGGACATGCGTCCTACGAAAAGCTGCGGCCATATTCCCTCACCTGCTGTTGTAAACAGTTGAGTATTGGATAGAACAACAATTCAATGTCATCATTTCGCTACTTGACGATGGAGCGTAGACTCTAAAACACGTTGTGAAGGAGATTCGATAAAAACTGGAATTGGAAATGGATTGAATTATTGGTAAATAAATAATTCATAGTCACGGAGAAGACCTAAACAAAACATGCTTATGTATAAGATATGGAATTGCGCGGATAAGATGAGGGAAAGCCGGCTACGATGGTATGGAGATGGTTCTGTATGAGTTGCGCCGAGTAAAAGTTGCGCCGAGTAAAATTTGCGCCGTGGAGACTCCCCGCCGGGAGTAGAAGTGGTTTGACAGCTGTCTTAAGCATCTGCTACCTGCGCTGCACCGCAGGGGGTTATTTCCAAGTTCATGATGATGCTTGTTGTTTAAAAGGACCTAACATCGAGGTCATCGGCCCTTTTCCAAGTTCAAGGAATGTCTGTGAATATCTGTAGTACTGAGATTTTGAAATTAATATATAAAACAATATTATTCACTCTATCTTTCTTTTTGCTAGTTGCTTTACGTCGCACAGACTCAGATAGGTCTTACGGCGACGATGGGACAGGAAAGGGCTAGAAGTGGGAAGGAAGCGACCGTGGCCTTAATTAAGGTACAGCCCCAGCATTTGCCTGGTGTGAAAATGGGGAACCACGAAAAACCATTTTCAGGGCTGCCGACAGTGGGGTTCGAACCTACTATCTCCCGAATACTGGATACTGGCCGCACTTAAGCGACTGCAGCTATCGAGCTCGGTATTCACTCTATCAATGTTGGTTTCTTGCACATTTAGAAAACCTGCATTATTTTTATATCAGTGGGTGAAATGTGTATAACTACGTAGTTTGACTTAATTTACAAACCAAGTGTAGAAACATGGAATCAGTCTTTCAGTCTTATGAAGAATATCCACAGCCTGTTTGTAGCTAACTGACAGGGTCAGGAGTAGAATGAATGAAGAATTAAATACCGCTAAAGGAAGAAAATACTGCCGAATGCGAGATCGGACGTGCTTTTGCGGACAAACATTAATGGATGGCAAAATAAATGTAGGGAATTTGTTGAATAAAGAATAACCAGTGAAAACAGAAAAAAACTTACTCACCCTACGTTTCCCCGACATGCACCCCTCATGAAGTGATAGGGCTCAAGAATGAACCATAGCTACTGCCAAAGAAAGGAAATTGTGTGTCCCCTGGGTATAAAAGATTAATAAATGACAAATGAAATTGTTTCAAACAGTGATGCTGTTATAAACATGAAGAAATCAGAAATAATATTTTGAACGCCAGCTTTGTCCAGCATAAACGCTATCTAAAGTGATCGTAGATTTAAATCTCGGAGCAGTGATGGGAAGCCTACGTTCCTTCCATCAGCGTCATGAAGAAGCTCTTTTAATCTTAATAATAACTGAAATTTACAGTTTTCCGTCACAAATGTTCATTCTATCAGCGTTGTTTCATTCCCTGTGGAATTCCCAAACAAGACCTCTAGTTCCTAGAATGATTAATGACCACGGCGCAAGTTTTACTGATTTTAACACGGCGCAACTTTTACTCGGCGCAACTCATACGACACCATGGAGATAGCACAAGATGGAACCGACGCTTGAGGAATACTGAAGGACAACAAGAAATGATCAACGGAGGTCGGACAGCAAAGTCGAATGCAAAGCAGCTTGACACAAGTTGTTGTTCTTTGAGGCATCAATACATAGACTGGTTTTATGCAGCTCTCCATACCACCCTATCCTGTGCTTACCTTTTCATTTCTACGTAACTATTGCATCCTACGTCTGCTATAATCAGTTTGTCATATTCATAACTTGGTCTACCCCTACTGTTCTTACCGCCTTCACTTCCTTCAAAAACCAATGAATAAGTCCTGAGTGTCTTAAGATGTGTGCTATAATTCTAACTTTTCTTCTCGTCAAAATTATCCAAATCAATATCCTCTCACCAATTCGATTCAGTATTTCTTCATGCCTGATTTCGTCCACCTATCTCACCTTCAGCATTATTCTGTAACACCACATTTCAAAAGCTTCTATTCTCTTTTATTTTTTCTGAACTAGTTATCATACATGTTTCACTTGCATACAATGCCACGCTCCAGACGAGTCTTCAAAAACATCTCTCTAATTCCTATATCAATGATAGAAGTAAGCAGATGTCATTTCTTAAGAAATGCTTTCTTTGCTTGTGCTACTCTGCATTTTATGTACTCCATACTTCTGCCATTGCTAGTTAATTTACTATCGAAGTAAAAGTATTCATCTACTTCCTTTATTTCCCAATCTATTTTTTCCTGCATCACCTGACTTCGCTCGACTGCACTCCCTTATTTTTGTTTTGGACTTACATATCTTCATGTTGTAGTCTTTCCCCCAAGACTGTGTTCATAGCACTCAGAAATTTATCCGGGTCTCTGCATACTCTGATAAAATAAAAATAACTATATCATCGGCAAATCTCAGAGTTTTGATTTCCTCTCCTTGGACTGTGATTCACTTTCCAGATTCCTCTTTGATTTCCTTTACCCCATGTTCTATAAAAACATTGAAAAGGAGGGGCGCAAAGTGCAGCCTTGCCTCACTCGTTTCTGGATTGGTGCTACTTTTTCAAAGCCCTCAATTCTTATCACTTCAGACTGACTGAATTTTTTTTTTTTTTACAGATTGAACATAATTCTTATTTCTCGGTATCTGACACAAGTAAGTGACAGAACCTATACTGAGAGTCAACTCAAGACCTTAGCGGTCCCTTTGATGTTAGTCAGACTTCTGGTCGGTGAAAAGGCTTCCGCAGCGCCAAATAGTTCCCTGGGTTTGTTACTTGTTCCTGAAGTCAGGAGCTTCCTTCAGTTTGGTTAGATATTCTGGTGAACTGACTTGACGAATTACAATTTTTTGCCCTGTAAAAATGTGGAAAATATATCACAGGTTGTATGTTATTCGGGTTCGTTACCAACTCTTATATTTCATACGTAGATGGCTATGAATAGTTATTGTTCTCAGTGGTGTATGTAGCAAAATAATTATTTAATATGATATTGATATCTTGTTGCACTGTGTACTTAGTAAGCTTTGTTCGAGTTCATTCCATTGCTGGTAAGTTCGCATAATAATACGTTGAAGATGGATCCAAGAAAACTGTTGGCAATACTGGCTGCAACAGCATGTTCAGAAATCATAATGGATGCCAGCTGTGAGCAAGACGTGTGTCATACTGTGACGCTTGAGTCCCCTGTGAAATACATGTTTTAAAGCTAACAAAAGTGGAGAAAAATTAAGTAGGAAATCTAAACCAAATTGTTTTAAACGTTTACTGTAGCCTACGAGATGAGAATCCGCTCTGGACTGTGGTGAAAAATGTCGCGCAGCTGACCGGCGTTTCTGTGTACAGTGTTTACGCCGCTCGCATGGAATTTAAACTCCACGGAAAATCCAAGTCTCCAGCGAAAGATCGATGTATCAGCTCAGCTCTCGCCGTAAATAAAACAGGAAGGGCCTTAACACGGTATAGGAATAGGATCCTTGGCGTATTCGATAATAATAATAATAATAATAATAATAATAATAATAATAATAATAATAATAATAATAATTTGTACTTTGCTTTATATTCGTAACCGCTCTCTACCAGCAAAAGTGTTGTCATGAGGGGATCATGAGTTCTTTTTTTAACTTCCGAATGACGAGACTACAATATTTACAACATTCCTGGAAACATTGTATTTTGCAATCCCACTCACAGGTGTTTTTTCAGCTTTTTGAACTGTGAGAAACTGCCACTGGCAGTCGTTGCACGAGAGCGGAATCGTATACGTATGTTGTAAGTCCCCATGTTCCTCACACACATTGCATTATGAAATAAAAATAAACCTTGCTTCTCTTGCCTCGGTATTCGTCAGTAATCTGTAGGTTTTACATGGTCAGTAAAGGAATAAATAGGTATGGTACGTAATCAAAGTACAGCTATGTGAAAGGATGTGATTTCGTATGATGCTTCACTATTTCAGAATGAAGTTCTTGTCAGATAGACGCACGGCGTTAATAATAAGCTGGTTGTGGCGGAGATGGGAAGGGGGAACAGGGGACGTGCTCACGTGCGGAAGGATACATTTCCTAAGCTCTTGAGTTGAATTTCAGTATAAGAGTGTTCAGCATATCGTCCAGATGCATTCATTACCAGCAGAGGAATTTCAATTGGCGGCAGACAAATTAACACCGGGCGAGTTGGCCGCGCGGTTAGGGGCGCGCAGTTGTGAGCTTGCACCCCGGGAGATAGTGCGTTCGAACCCCACTGTCGGTAGTCCTGAAGATGGTTTTACGTGGTCTCCCATTTGCACACCAGGCCACGTAAAGCGACGTAAAGCAAATAGGAAATAGCCAAAAGAAAAATTAACAATGTAGGTACCTAATTCATTTATGTTATGGATGTGACAGTAGTTGCATGGTAAATAAAACATAGCACTATATTCAGTTGTTGGAAATATGAAATTTATGGCAGAGCATCTGAGGTTTAAAGGATTATTATTTTCATAACTGAAATAAATAGCCGACTTCTGTGGAATAGTTTTTTCGCTAGTTCCTTTACGTCGCACTGACACAGATAGGTCTTAGGGCGACGATGGGATAGGAAAGGCCTAGGAATGGTAAAGAAGCGGCCATGGCCTTAATTAAGGTACAGTCCCAGAATTTATCTGGTGTGAAAATGGTAAACCAGGGAAAATCATCTTCAGGGTTGCCGACAGTGGGTACGAACCGACTATCTCCCGGATGCAAGCTCACAGCTACGCACCCCTAACCGCACGGCCAACTCGCCTGGTGTGGAATAGGCAGGTAACGATAAAACGTCTCTCCTGCCTGGAAAACAGGAATTTAGGGCATGAAAACCCAATCCAAGTGGAGGACATACCTGAAACAGAGAAGAACACGTATTCATTTTAGTATAGTTTTTCAAATATCTCTAAGTTTTAATCGTAATATTAAATCTATTAAAAAGGATTCCTTCATCATGAAAAACATTTTCCGTAAAAGCCAGCAAACTAATCTTACGTGAGAGAAAACATATTTTTAAAAGATTGGAGCCCTTGAAATGCGGGTTTTAGACGCACATTGCGTATAAACTGGATTGACAAAGGAAGAAATTTGGAGATGCTGGGGCGTATGAGAAAACCAAATAAATTACCGGTACTAAAAACATAAAGAAGCGCAAAATTATACAATTTGCTCATACAATGCGATACTCAGAGAAATATATTCATATATATCATGCCAGACAAGACTGAAAACAAGCGAAGTCCCGTGCTAAATTAATTTTTAAAAAAATCTACCTTCATAGGGGAAATCCCCGAACTTTACGTAGGAGAAGAAGAAACAGAAAAGTTATTGTCATGAGAGAGAGAGAGAGAGAGAGAGAGAGAGAGAGCGTTTGTGTGTCGAATTACTGGAATGTAGAACAGGTCTGGTGTGTATTATGTAAATATGCTTATGTAAATACGGTAAATGTACATAAGCACACTATGTAGAATGCAACTGTATATCTGAATATTGTAATTTTAAGTGGTGATGGAGGCACTTTCGTGTATGTGGGGCTATGCCCTTTCTCCATTCACCATCCCTAATTTGTACCTACAATTGGTGGAATAAATAAATAAATAAATAAATAAATAAATAAATAAATAAATAATAATAATAATAATAATAATAATAATAATAATAATAATAATAATAATGGGATAATAAGGGGAATGTGAACTATAATGTCCTAACGTTTTCATTTCAAGAAACTATTTTTCGGAACCTTTACTCACACCTTACCCAGACACATTGCAGAGAATAATCTGGGTCATGAGGTTTTGCCACCTTTCAGATGTGTGTCTATCAGTGCATTCTCTGTATCTTCTGGGCTACTTATTGAACCAGTGAGTCCATACTGTGTATCCCGACAAGACTATCAGCTGTTCGGTGGGGTCGACCTCCGATACCTCGGAAACGCCAGAGGAATTTGTACCACAGAGATTGTGGTAAAGGGAAAAGTTAACAGCAAGAAATCCCGACGAAGGGATACTTGGCAGGGGAATATCTCCATGAGACTACCTTAACGTTAGATCGCAGACCTGGTGTTACTAAATTAGAAGTGTCAAAACATGACACCACTCTTCTGTTAAGGGTCACAATGAAAATTTAAAGTTAACGTAATGTAAACATAAAAGTAGGGGCTATGTATTATAATTTGACTTAATTTAATTTATTGCATGCTACAGGATTTTCATCCCAATTACAGCGGCCTTCTTTGTGATACACAGAGAAATTACAAATAATTATTACTTAATATTTACCTTGCCTAACTTAAATACATTCTAAACTAACCTTAATCTAATCCTTTTTATTGAAAAAACTGAACGATTTTCTAGACATTCTGGATCACCAGGACAAAGTTTTACTACATAAATAAAAGCATCACAATTAATAACATAGGCTACAGTCTACAGCATTAACATTAACGGGAATATAAAGACTGGCCGGTGTGATCCTCCATTCTAACTGTGAGACAAATTACATGGCTTTTCTTGCTGTCATGAATTATTTTAAAAATATTGTTATGTTTGTACTCAAATCGAGACTGTTATTTTTCCGAGATGCACGGTTATAGATACCGCATAGTCTGTAAAGTAGTGAATTATGGTGGGCAGATGTTCTAGCATTTTTATTTGAAAATGTTAAATGAAATCTTGTATTTGGGCGTGGAAAATGGAAATTCAGGAGGGAAATGAACACAGGATTATCAACTTGCGAATTTATTATTTTATTTATTATTTATTTACATAGTTTACGCCCACATTGGAGCACTTAAATCAAACCCAAATACATTTACGTTATCAAAGAATTAACTGAAGATTTAACTTGCATCATCTTCTTCCTTTCCCAAAACCTCTTCATTCTGGCTGACCTGGCTGCCCTTTCTTCATCAGATATGACATATTGTTTGTGTTGTACAGTTTTTAATGACAATCTTATTTGTTTGTTCTTGAGAATCCTTTTTTTCTTCTCTATTTTCAATTGGCTTCATTGTAATATTCAGCTCTTCTAATCATTCTGAACTTCTTTAAACCAATTATTTTTTGTTTTACTTTTCCAAAAGTAATTAAATAGTTGTTTTATTATAATTTAATCTAGAAAGATGACAGAGAAAGGCAATTCTTCTTTTTCTCATCGTATCTATTATAGATTCACTTTCCCTATAAACCACTGCATTAGGCAATAATCTCGATTGTCCATCCACCTGATGTTTTTTATTAATGATTGTTCTGAGTATCCTTCTGTCAACCTTTTGCAGTGTATCAGTTGTTGCTTTGGCGTTCAATTTAAATATGAACTTTGTCACATCTTTCTGCCTTCGATCTTCTAAACTCTCCATCTTTTAATTTAACAAATCTCGTTGTACGAAAGCATTTGAGGATATTGAGGTGTTCTTTTAAAATGTAAATATTTCAAGTATTTCTTTTTCACCCATCCAAGTTGGTACACAAGCATTTTACACCTAGGGCTTCAAACCACGCTAGCGTATTCCAGTTTGGACCTGACCAAGGTGTTGTACAACTTAATACACGTTTTTATGCTTTTAAATGCTTTCACATTTCTTATCACAAATCTTAAAGTTCTACATGCTTCAGCGACTGAGGAGTGAAGGTCAGCTCCCGGTCTAATAATACTCCGAGGTCTTTCCATTCTGTTACGGCTCTCGGGTCATCGCACCCTAACTTGTAAGTATAGAAGGACGGTACTTTACTTCGGGTGAACGGCATGGATACACATTTTGGAATGTTTAGATATAATTTATTTTCTATCGTGCACTCCATTATGTTATTCAGGTCTAACCGGAGATGTTCATAGTCGATAATGGTTGAAATGATTTTGAATACTTTGAAGTCATCAGCATATAGTAGCTCCTCTTTAGCCTTCTGCTGGTTATGTGGTGCATGAGGTCCGTTTTGAATCAAGATCCCTCTAGAATTGCATTTGACCACCTGATGAGATAGTGTCTTGTGAACTCATACTCGTCAAACTACGGCCTCAGCCACTCACATGTTCTTTTTACTTCTGAGATTTAGAAACTTAAAACCATCTTGCAACCTGACAACTACAGTAAGCTACCGCTATATTTCAGGCAAGATTTATTTGATCTTAAAGCCGACCAATTTAACTTGGCTTACCGCCTATATTCCAATGAGGAACTATTTTTAACAAACATTAAATAACGAATAGCTGTTCTCTTTTATAATATAACAATACTGGACACTATTACTAATTTTATTTACATGAGTATTCTCACATGATAGAACGTCTAAAAATTTTAATACTATAGGAATATCAATACCCCAAATTTTATTAGGTGTATAAGCTGTTCAGACAGAAGTATTTTAAAAGACGTCTTTTTTTATTTTACACACAATTGTAACAAAAACATCACTAGGTAATAGATATCACAGAACTGTAAATAGATCAATTTTACCTTTATCGTAAATTTTATAAGAGTTATATATGAGAGTTTTTATACATTCAAAATTTTGTACATATCAACACTATTATGAATTGCCAATATGGTAGAAAGTTTATTTGTGTATTGACATGTATGTAATTTACTTGTGTCCTTGTTTATCTAGCTTTAGGCTGATGATGGCATAAATATGCCGAAACTGATCCCTAATATTTAGGAATAAAATGTGACATTTCAATGTATATCACATTTGAATTTGTATTGAACAGGTGGAAAATCATACACTTTCATCTCTTAATTATAGTAGGCAATCAGAATAAATCACTCGATCAGGTAAATCATTTATAAATGCGAAAAATATTAACGGGCTCAAATTAGAACCTTCAGTCATTCCTTATTTTACCACGTATTCTTTAGAATTAAACCTTCTGTACGACACGTTTCCTTGCACTTAGGTAGGAAAAGAAGAAACATAACAAAGAATGAGAAAAACATAAATTATTTATTTTATACAAAAGTATATCATGATTAATTTTGTCGAAACCTTTCTCAAAATCCGTAGATATGACATCAATCCGATAGCCACTCTCGAGAGCTGTGGGTGCCGATTGCGTGAAATTAACCAAATTTGTAACTGTAGATCGTTTGGAAAGAAATACAAGCTGTTTTTGTGATATTAAAGGTCTTACGTGATTCCATATTCTAAGATATAGTACAAATTCAAAAATTTTCGTCACTGCTGACAATATGGATACCGGCCTGTAGTTATGATACAGCCGTTCACAAGAGATCACTTACATATAAAAATAAAATTTTTAAATAAACCTCAACATGAAAGCTTGCAAGGTCCAAGCTTTTGCGCTGAAGTTTATGCGGAACATAAGAAATCAACCAAGCAGAACGCTCATGGACCTCCGAGTAGATGAATATTGTTACATAGGTAGTAAAATAAGTAACGATAGCAGAAGTAAGAAGGACATAAAATGGAGACCAGCACAAGCAAGGAAGAAAATAAATTTGCTCACGTCGAGCATTGATATAGGAATTAGAAAAATGTTTTCCAAGGTTTCTGTCTGGAGCGTGGCATTGCATGGAAGTGAAACATGGGGAATAACCAGCACAGAAAGAGAGAATAGAAGCATTTGAAATGTGGTGTTACAGAAAAATGCACACGGTTATTCATTTATCGTATGGTGACTCAAAGCTATTTGTGTATTACAAAGTTTGTGGACAAATGTGCACAGTTACAAGCTCGTACAATCTTACAATAATTCTAGGTCTAGCTTCAACTGGTGTTTGATGGATGTCGGTTATCGTTCCTCTGAAACCACGAAGAGGCCAGTCAGCGACAGTGTAGCGTTACGAAAATGTTGCAAAGTTTGGGCTGGGAAGACTTGGGATAAAGGAGACGAGCTGCTCGACTAAGTGGTATGTTCCGAGCTGTCAGTGGAGAGGTGGCGTGGAATAACATCAGTACACGAATAAGTTGGAGTGGTGTCTTTAAAAGTAGATAAGATCACAATATGAAGATAAAAGTGGAATTCAAGAGGACAAATTGGGGAAAATATTCGTTTATAGGAAGGGGAGCCATGGATTGGAATAACTTACCAAGGGAGATGTTCAATAAGTTTCCAATTTCTTTGCAATCATTTAAGAAAAGGCTAGGAAAACATCAGATAGGGAATCTGCCACCTGGGCGACTGCCCTAATTGCAGATCAGTAGTGATTGAAGTTGAAGTGCGGTGGACAGTCTGCAAGGAGGCAGCACTGTCACAATTTGCAGAGGTAGCCCTTCGCCATTTGTGTAGCAGACATCCGCATCTGCCTTGTCCAGTTCGGATCTGGTTGATGATCGTCCACTGACGTCTGGGATGGTCGAATCCTTGTATTCGCTTAGAAGGGTTTTCAACTAGATGTATATTGATTACTGAAGACTGCTGTCACTGGATTTGCTATCAACTAATGCACACGGTGAGATGGGTAGATCGAATCACGAATGAAGAGATATTGAATCAAACTGGTAGGAGGACAACGATTTGGCGACATTTTTCCAGAAGAATATGATAGGACACATCTTAAGACACATTGTTCTTCGTGCCAGTAGCCATTGAATCGACTGGTACCTGGGGTAATGATGGCCTCAGTTTTATCAGAGAGGTTGGCCAATGGATTGCTTGGATTTTTGACGATACGCGATCAACTTATTTTCTTATTCAGCGCATCAGCATAGCTCTAGTGCGTGGTAATGTCACATCCCTTCTCGGGACACAACCACCTGGTAAAGAGCTAGATGAAGTTTTTCTTCTTTAATACATGACTAGTTTACTAGTTTAATAAATAAATTAATCTTTGTCAATTACATTTTAGTGTATTGGTTAAATATTAGTACTGCACGGTTCTACGGCAAAGAATACGGTTTATTTTGAATTTCTGTACGGTTTTTCAATTTTCGGAGGTTGGCAATGCTGGTCAGCCTGTGAGAGAGTGGGGAAGAAGGACAATAAATCAATAAATCAATAAACCAATAAATCAATAAATCAATACTGATCTGCATTTAGGGCATTCGCCCAGGTGGCAGATTCCCTATCTGTTGTATTCCTAGCCTTTTCCTAAATGATTTCAAAGAAATTGGAAATTTATTGAACATCTACCTTGGTAAGTTATTCCAATCCCTAACTCCCCTTCCTATAAATGAATATTCGCCCCAGTTTGTCCTCTTGAATTCCAACTTTATCTTCATATTGTGATCTTTCCTACTTTTATAAACGCCACTCAAACTTATTCGCTACAAATGTCATTCCACGCCATCTCTCCGCTGACAGTTCGGAACACACCACTGATCGGCATTCTCGTCAGAGTCTAATTATAACCGCCAATCGCTCAACTTAATTTTACAGCAATCTTACTACTTGTTCATCACAATCTGTTGCTTTGTCCATTTTACTTGTAATAGCAGCCTTTTAATGTCAATAATTTTATTACTTTCACCTTTGTAATTCTTCACATTGTAAAAAATATTTGAAACCAACATTGTTATTTTTAATGTTATTTTTAGTTTAAGTCTCTTCTAGATTTTTTAAATTAATTTCATCTTATTATATCTTAATCAAGTGCTATTTTTATTCCGAGGTTAAGACAATGGCTGATGATGCCTTCATACTAGGCGAAACATGTACCATTTTTAGTTTATAGATCAATGTAAATCATCCAAGACAATGACTTATTGTATTGATTAGGTGGTCAATTTAATAAATAACTTACTGTTATTATTCTAATCACATACCACTTAGTCGAGCAGCTCTCCTTCTTTCTCTCAATTCTTTCCAGCCCAAACTTTGCAACATTTTTGTAACGCTACTCTTTTGTTGGAAATCACCCAGAACAAATCGAGCTGCTATTCTTTGGATTTTTTCCAGCACTACAACAAAGTTGAAGACACAAGAGCGAAAAGAAGAAAGAATGAATTTCGTTCATATTTGAAGCATGAGGGTATGCACATTCTATTACAAAATAATTTGGCATTTTATTATTTCTAGGAAATAATTACCGGAGTTTAACAATAAGTAAGGAAAAAACTGGAACTTCATTTACACCCATTCATTGGAAATAAGAATAACTACTAGATAGCGAAGTAAAATAAACATCTAAACACTTAAAAAACTTAGTTCTTGTCATTATTACGTGATAATTACGAAACTCTTTCTTTTCACTTCAATTATTCAATGGATAGAATACAAAGCGGGCGAAACAACATTGCAGAATATGGGACGGGATATAGCGAAGAGCATCATCAAAAACTCCTCCAGCATTCTTTTATATAGCTGTGGTAAAGAGATAAAACATGATGAACAAAATAAGAGAGAAACAAAAGGAGAGTTGTAGGGCGGGGGAGGGGGGGGGTCCTCGCTGTAATAAAATACAAGCTATTAATTTCTATCTTAACTCTCAGTTCAGTTCAGCAGAATGGCCATAAAGAAACGGCCAAGCTAAGTTTACAAGTAGATGATAATAAATTATACAAGTTTCAAAAGGAAAAAAAAAAGGGGGGGATAATAAAAAAATCTTCCT
Source organism: Anabrus simplex (assembly GCF_040414725.1). NCBI lineage: Eukaryota > Metazoa > Arthropoda > Insecta > Orthoptera > Tettigoniidae > Anabrus > Anabrus simplex. The sequence goes on from NC_090277.1 coordinate 46,449,979, forward strand.
GTTCTTTTGCATATTGAAATGGTGACGCATTGTTCCAACAAGAGTTATGGATACACGTAGGTTCTACGGGCAGAAGATTCTTCTTTCTCCTTTTTTAAAAAAAGTCTTTCATTATTTTATTATTATACTACAGTTTCTCCTTATCATGTGAGGGGTATAGAAGCAAAACTCACATTGTCCACTTTTCATGATTTATGTAAAGCTGAAAAAACTCTCAAATGTGCACACCTGGACGAATCTTGCTATATACGTTTCTATTGACATCTTGAATGTGATAATAAATGCCGGACACTTGGAAGAAAATAATAATAAAAATACAGTTTATTGAAGAGTAATGCATAATTTTGAAACATAGTTGTCTTGGGAAACTTTGTCCTTATGAAAATAGAATCTCTCATGAAACCTGCTAAGGTCTTGAGCTCCAATTTTACGGCATAAGAAGGCTCTCTGACTGTGATTGAATTCTGGAAACTTTGGTAACCTCTTTTAAGAATATCTGGAAGAAAACAAATTCAAAACATGTAAATACGAAAATTTGGAATAGTGAAACCTTCCCTTAATACTCAACCTCCAGAGCAAGAAAGTGCACATCCAACTCACCTCATTTGCTTCGCCTTGTTTCATTTTCAGTTAGATTGTTCTTTACTCCTCTTGCGACTTCTTTCCTCTGGAGAACATGGTTTCACACCTTCTTCCATTTATAACCCTTATTTTTGGGAACTATTTATCTTAATTCAATAACTGATGTACTGACGAAGCCTTCACCTAACAATATGACATAACCTGTAACCTAATGTAAACATGGGATACACACAATGCTCTCGGAAACAAGTGTAGCAACATGATTGGTGTAACCGGAGAGTGTCTTTTGCTTCGTGCTGGGAAGTGGATAATGTGAGTTTTGCAACTAACCCTGAATTTCAGAATGATTTTATACAAGTAAAATGTTAGTTTCGCTACAAGTGTTTCATTGGAAATGATGACCATTAAGGTAGAGAACATGCCTCCACACAGAACTCAAAATTGACAAAAATGGAGAATGTGAGTTTTGCTTCTACACCCCTCATGTATAGAGCTTAACGTGATGAAAGGAAAAATAAAAACTTTTGTCATAAAATGTAGTTCAAAGCAGCGCTCTTGCGAGGGAAATGCTGAACGTAAAAGTGCGAACCTAGCCAGAGAAGTTCGTAAAGAGGTCAGTTTTGCTTTTGACGCTGAAGAGAATCGGTGGAAATTCCCTAAGATAGGTGCAAGAATAAAGCTGATAAACTACTTTCACAAAGTGTGTGAAAAATACTTTCCAACAATTCCTTACAACAGGGAGAAATACCAGCTAGAGGAAATCGACATAGTAGGTCTGATGATTGGAGCAAGGGGAACGATTCCCTCTTTTGCCGCTAATTTCTGGAAACAGATGTCTCTGCCAGTTACAACGTTACGGGAGATTGCCATCATAGCCTTAAGGGGCTCACCGATAATTCTAAGGAATCACTGTTACAATTAGGTTACCTTCAACATTTCTCAAGTACAGAATATCTATTTCTCTTCAAAATATAAATGTAAAAGTATACTTTGTCGCAGGGCAGCCTCTGCATGAGAGGATGTATTTCATAAAATAATAATAATAATAATAATAATAATAATAATAATAATAATAATAATAATAATAATAATAATAATAATAATAATAATAATAATTACTGTTAGGCTAACTAAAAGATTTCTCAACCTGGCCCTTTCATTAAAAACCAAGAACAGATGGCTTCGTGAAATTGAAACAGATCTCCAGGAAATCAACATCTCAGAAGACATTGTACAGAACATATGTAAATTCAGAACCAAAATCGACAATCACCACTTTGAAGACAAACCCAACACCAGAGCTACTATAACTTGGACAGAAGATCGAAGGAAGAAGCTCAGCGAGAGGATGAAGAGATTTTGGGAGGAAAAGAAGACCAACACATCAGTTAAGCAAGTTCAACCGTGCTTCTGAGTAGGGCATAACGATGTAAAATAATAATAATAATAATAATAATAATAATAATAATAATAATAATAATAATAATAATAATAATAATAATAATAATAATTGCTACACGGAACTACCGCACATTCATCAGGAATAATCCAACAGTTGTCACAGACAACTGCTGCCGCGGTTCCAGAGCTACAGAGAGCATACCGCACGTCATCTCTGGCTGTCCACACTTGACAAACACTGATTATATGCAGCGACATGATCAGGTAGCTAAAATCATTCACCAGAAACTTTCTGTAAAATGTGGATTTCTTCAGTCATCAACTGTATGTTGGAAATACACACCTCCACCCGTTCTCGAAAACTATTCATGCAAGCTTCTATGGGACCGAGAAATCATAACCGATGTCGCGCTCAGCAACAATAGGTCGGATATTATTCTAAACGATAAATCAAAAAGATCCGCATCCCTTATAGAAATTGGTTGTCCAAACACCTCCAGTCTGCAAACGACAATTTACCGAGCTCGATAGCTCCAGTCGCTTAAGTGCGGCCAGTATCCAGTAATCGGAAGATAGTGGGTTCGAGCCGCATTGTCGGCAGCCCTGAAGATGTTTTTCCGTTTACCATTTTCACACCAGGCAAATTCCGGGGCTGGGCCTTAATTAAGGCCACGGCAGTTTCCTTCCAATTCCTAGGCCTTTCCTATCCCATCGTCGCCATAAGACCTATCTGTGTCGGTGCGACGTAAAGCAAATAGCAAAGTAGTAGCAGCAAACAACAATAGCCACAAAGATATACAAATCAATCAATCAATCAATCAATCAATCAATCAATCAATACTGATCTGCATTTAGGGCAGTCGCCCAGGTGGCAGATTCCCTATCTGTTGTTTTCCTAGCCTTTTCGTAAATGATTTCAATGAGATTGAAAATTTATTGAACATCTCCCTGGGTAAATTATTCCAACCCCTAACTTCCCTTCCTATAAATTATTATTTGCCCCAATTTGTCCTCTTGAATTCCAACTTTATCTTCATATTGTTATCTTTCCTACTTTGAAAGACGCCACTCAAACTTATTCGTGTACTAATGTCATTCCACGCCATCTCTCCACTGACAGCTCGGGACATACCACTTAGTCGAGCAGCACGTATTCTTTCTTCCAATTCTTCCCAGTCCAAACTTCGCAATATTTTTGTAAAGCTACTCTTTTGTCTGAAATCACCCAGAACAAATCGAGCTGCTTTTCTTTGGATTTTTTTTTTTCAGTTCTTGAATCAAGTAATCCTGGTGAGGGTCCCATACACTGGAACCATACTCTAGTTGGGGTCTTACCAGAGACTTACATGCCCTCTCCTTTATATCCTTACTACAACCCCTAAATAGCCTCATAACCATGTGCAGAAATCTGTACCCTTTATTTACAATCCCATTTATGTGATTACCCCAATGAAGATCTTTCCTTATATTAACACCCAGATACTTACAATGATCCCCAAAAGGAACTTTCACCCCATCAACGCAGTAATTAAAACTGAGAGGACTTTTCCTATTCATGAAACTCACAACCTGACTTTTAACCTCGTTTATTATCACACAGACAACTGGAAATAGAAATACAATGCCTGTGGAAACTAGAATCAGTCATTACAGTTCCAATAGTAATATCATGTACCGGTGTTATTCCAAAATGCTTGCACAGCTCTATGGCCGTATTAAACCTGCAACATCACACATGCGTTGAACTACAGAAAGTCACCCTCCTGAGCACCTGCCACATTATGAGAAAGTTCCTAGGAACGACTTTTCATCTGAGTTACACCAAACAGGACGAAGTTCTAGGCCGCAGTTCCAGTAATACTGAAGAACAGATTCCCAAATCGGGGAGATAAAAAGTTGTTACTGACATCATCTGTGCATATGTATTGTATAAATATATATGTTGTAATTATTTCTGAGGTAAATATTTGTTGATATATGTACCTATAGTTTCATAATCAAGAGGGTGACTCCTTGCTTAGGCCGCGTCAACCCATTATGTTACCGGCACAAGCCGAGCCTTCCTAAAGGATGTAACAAAATACATGAAACACTCTAAAGGAAAATTGAAAAATTCTCAGATACATTGCGGAAAAAAGGATAAATTTTTACGGTCAACATCTCTGAATGTACTCTAATTGGTTATTCTAACCAAACAAATATTTGCCTTCTTCCGTAACCACAAAACGAAACCCAACTGGTCTAAAGAAAATGAAAAAGACCTAGCAGAATATTAAATTTTCAGAAAATTCATACCTAAAGTAATAGTTAAAAGACGAAAATATAAGGTTCCAAGACAAATCTACATTAAAAGCTAAAATTATTATCTCGGAAGAGGAGAGGAAACGAAGATCAGAAAGAATGCTAGTGGTTTTATGTCGCACCGACACAGATAGGTCTTATCGCGACGATGGGAGAGGAAAGGGCTAGGAGTGGAAAAGAAGCGGCCGTGGCCTTAATGAAGGTACAGCCCCAGCATTTGCCTGGTGTGAAAATGGAAACCACGGAAAACCATCTTCAGGGCTGCCGACAGTGGGATTCGAACCCACTATCTCCCGGATGCAAGCTCACAGCCGCGTGCCCCTAACCGCACGGCCAACTCTCCCGGTCATAAAGAATGAAAAACTATTGGGTTCTAAGAAAAGAACAACACACAGATACATTATTTATTCAACGTACCCCAAAGAGGGTGAAACGGCAGGAAAATAAATATAATTTTTATGATAACGATTATTATTATTATTATTATTATTATTATTATTATTATTATTATTATTATTATTATTATTATTATTATTATTATTATTATTATTATTGCTTTACGAGCTGCTTTACGTCGCGCCGACACAGATAGATCTTATGGCGACGATGGGTGAGGAAAGGGCCATGAGTAAGAAGGTAGCACCGTAGCCTTAATTAAGGTACAGCCCCATCATTTGCCTGGTGTGAAAATACTTCACAAAAGCTTTCGACTTATTGACCAGATCAAAGCTTGTTCAGAAACTAGAACATATGCTAACGGAGGACCACGGATTCACACGGGTAATAAGGAACATTTTGGCCTACAATAAAGCGGAAGTATATGACGGAATATCGGCCTCAAAAGAAATAATCCAGACAAATGGAATTCTGCAAGGGGACCCACTGAGTCCCATCATGTTTAACGTCACGACAGCAGACATCAAAATGATTCTAGAGGAAGCAACTTCAGTTTCTCTCTATTGAACCCTTTAGGTCCATATTGAGGGATACCTACCTTCCTTACCTATCAGCAAAGCTCATGAGATCTGTCTCTTGGGTCGTTTCGGGTTCTTCGTCACTTGCTGAGGTAAAGGTAGGGTTCATTAATTCTAATCTATCTACTGGAATGAAAGGTCTATTTAAAAGATTCCTATTTATTCAGGGAAATGAAGTAATTTACTTTGTCAACGATGTCATAGTCAATTGTGTCCACTGGACACCACAATCATTTTTACATAAATGTCAGAACACTGGTGTGAGACTTTAACGTAACTGCCTGATGGGCAATCTTACTAGAAACCATTATCTCAATTATTAATCATTTAAGAAAGGAGAGTCTGGAAATCCTTAAATTCGGCTTCCATGTGAGACCACATGTACCATCATAGTGATTCGTTATGGTCCAGCCCTCGTAACACGAACTCTGGACTCTGAGTATAATTAAGGCCGTCCAATCGGTGTGTGCCACACAGTGGTTCTACGGCATGGACCCTTAATTGAATCGATGTGACCTGCGTCTATGTCATGGACCGACATCTAATCTTCTAAGTTACTTTAAAGTCATTGTGGATGATGACCGCAAGGAAATGATGCTACAATGGCATATGGCCCTAATCTAAGTCACTGAGGTTGATGACCCCCTGACCATCCAAGTTTCTAGGCTGAAGGCTAAACACAATTAAGTTACATCGGTTGATGACCAAAGTTTCCACTTTACTATCCCCAGCACATTCACTGCTCAATCAATCAAAGTTCAATAATTACAACAATAGCAATGCTCACAAACTTTGTGGCAGTAAAATCCATTTCCTTCGGATATGTCCCTTTAATCTTTACTTTATTTTTAATATTCCCCAGACAACAAACTAAAATTTCCAGAATGCATCTCCAAGTTATTCGCTTGATTAAAGTTATTTCAAATGCGGTTTCACTGAATTTAATAATTTAATAAATTTAAATGATTTAACGAAATATTAACAAACAACAAATTTTATCTCCGCGGACTCTGGTTTCCTCACAAATTTCTACGCAGCTGTGATGTAAAATTCAATATTGCGATGTTTATCTGGCTGGAAAAGAATTTGTTACATCATTCATGTCCAGCTATATATCTCATCTCGTGATATCACACTTTAAAATCTAATCTAATCCTAACCGTTATTAACACTTGGATATCCTAATAATCTACGTACAAACCAAACAACTCGCCATATAATTACGATGTCATATCTCGTCATCACTGAATTTTGCACACCCCTCACAGACAAATCGATCATCACGACCATCGCTCTATATTTTGGACAACCCTGAAATCGGGTTACTCTGTTCCTTATACTCAAAGTTCATGGTTTCAAATGTTCATTACGTCCCCAATTACAGTATTTCACAATACTTAGATCATTACCGGCTATGAATTTTCAACTAAATCCAGCATTTTAACGTTTTCCCTGGCCGAGAATTGCAGTACAATCTCGACTCCACTCCTATTCCCGTTATTATCCCCGCTGTCCGCTTAGGTCTCTCACCCCAAGCTCGCTTGGCAGTTACAGGAACCACCTGGTTTATTCACAGATGACTGACTTCTCAAAATGCTCCCTTTAAACTCTGCCGACATGATTAAACAAATACGATATTCTAACCAACAAAATGCACAGATATGCTTCAAGATGCCCACACTAATTATACGCGTCGCCAATTATACCGCTATGGATTTCTATGAATTTCTTTCCATTCTCAACATTATAAATATTCCTCGGGCTATCATATCCCGGCTTCAATGACAGGACTCTAACCTGATTCGCACATCTCATCTCAACTCATATAAACATTCCTCGGGCTTCCGGGTCCCGGCTTCAATGACAGGTCCAACCTGTTTCGCAATACTAACCTCTGTTTCCCAGCTCCACAATTATCATCGACCAAGAACTGGAATAAATCCTCACTAGAAATTCCGACATCTAATATCGCACAATGCATTAGTCATGAATAACTTCGCATAAATGATATCGTATTTAATAACTTGATTTTTACGAGAAATGACTGAAACATTCTACTAGATCTTTTATTGTCAGTCAGACACAGTTTAAAATGGGCATTAAAAAGGAACGTTTCTCTCCGTGACCAAATTCATCACCCTTGGCTCTCACCCGACAGCGCGCTTCCACTCGATTGAAAATGAGTGACCATGGATTATTATTATTAACGTCAAATTGCAGACAGAAGAATTTTACATCGAATGAACATCTTACTTCGACATCACAAAATACAGGCAGTACACTCACACGGATGACGATCTACATTGGACGTGATATCACTTCAGAACCCTTATCAATAACTTTTTACAACATTATACGGCTTTCGCAAGACTTCAAAATTTATCCAAGTGGAAAATAAAACCAATGACTCTTTTAGTCGTACTCTCACATTTACAAAACTTAGTAGGGCGACCACTGCGTCGTATATCCCCATTCAAATACACTTTAAGAAATCACGAGACGAGATATAAGAGGCAGTAAGATGGGAAGTCACCTACCTCATGTCTTCATGCTGTAACCGTACAACAGGGTTACAAATTCCATTCAATATTTATTATCATTATTATTATTATTATTATTATTATTATTATTATTATTAACCTGATTCATTAGATTTTATATATTCTGTTTCTCATCATTTAGACTGTAATAATTAGGTATCGCGTATATTATTGTATTTAATCATAGGTTAAGTGAATATGTTTGTAATTATTCTGTATTGTAGTAAGTGTGATTTGTTGGTTTTATATTGTCATGCTGTGGCTTGTAACTTTGGCTAGATGAGCTGGCATAGTATTTTGCGATCGAGGCTATGTTTAGCTGGGAATGTTGTGTACAAGGAGATTTCCCGGTGACGCATTCGGCATAGTCATTCTCGGACCGCTTGGGTACGCTTAGACGACACATGACTGATGACATCAGTGCGTGGACACGTGATTGCGACCAAGTGTCAGTATTCGCCAGCTACTGTATGTGGAAGTGGAAGGGATGAACAGTGAGTGGGGAGATGAGTCGTCATCGCGAGGTGATATAAGATGATATCATTCAGTTGATGGTACTCAGTTCATAAGCAGTTGATATCGTGCAGATCATATGTAACAGTCAGATGTATCAAATGGAAGAAGTGGTCTTAGTGTGATGGTCAGAGCTAAGAGTTGTGTTTGAAGAAGTAATAATCGAGAAGGTCTACAAGTGGTGCTTGTATCCGAGCAGAGACGGGTACTATGCTGATAAAGAAACATCATCTTCTTGTGAGGATGGACTTCACAAGATGTCTCCATAATATTTTCAAATCTCTTATAATATATTGAGTGGACGTAATTACATTGGAGCTCCCTACACGCGTACATGGTATGTAGGCCAACTCCTTGTTATATAAGAAGATTACAACAGACGGCTCCCGACTTCAGCTCACAGGTTTTCCCAAGAATTTCAAGTTCAACAGCGGTGTATGCAGACAACAGGTAATTAAAGCATCAGACATGTTATGCATTCATAACATGAAGAAGAGTGTAATCAGCGGCGATATCACATCGCACTTCAAGTTCATGCCAATAGCTTTTTTTGTTTAGATTAAATTTTCCTTTTCTTAGTACCGCAAATCCCACGATATATTTCTTTTGTTAAATTAAAAGACGTCAATGATTGTTCATTGTGACGTAAATTATAGTCATAAACTCAGTTTTATTTTTAATTATAATAAGTGATTCCAGTTCCATGTACAATCCTCAATTGTGGAAATGCAACAGTAATTTAATATTGTCCTGATCCATATCCCTGTATATTGCCAGATATGTGAGTTTATCACCTCACGCCTTGAGATAATTGATATAAGAGGTATGCTCTACCGAATTTTGTTGTTTTTCTTAAAAAAGCAACTGGCGCTCAAACAAATGTTATGTATATTGTGTGAAGGAGATGTAAGTATAAGAGTAGTGGTCAGAGTAGCCACAATGCCAGTATTCGTCTTAGGGCTCACCTGCGACCCTGGCATTTTATTTAGCCATTTTTACATTCATGGCTTCACAATTTATAATTATTTCTTCAGGTTTCCTGGAATAAAGCATAAAAAAAAGAAAATACCCTTCACTTGTTTGCTTGAACGCACACGATGGACTATAATTATTCCCGCACACGAATTACTTAATCACATTAGAATATTTCAGTACTTTGATCGTCCTATCTGATACACTTATTTCTCTCAAGAAAACTATCTCCCCATGGAGTCAAGACTTAGCCGCAATGGCTAAAATCTGCAGTCGAACTCAGTCTACTTTCGTTGATTTGATTTCGCAGAGCAGCTCAACAATTTCGTCCGCTTTGTATCACAAATGCCGGAGAAGGAAGCTTCGTCATGGCGTCCCTTCATATTTATAGCAGTTACCCCCTCTCTTCGGATCTCTCCCTTTGCCGCCAAGAAAATTCCTATAAATTTTCTGACTTACCTAAACTGTAATTTCAAGAGTTTTGAAAGTGACTACATGCTTGCTACATTTCTGACGGTAGTGTTCATGGACATTTAAAAATTTTACGGGTTCGATTTGTGAGATGATTGACCTCCTTTGATAGGCACTATATTTTTTTGACTTGGCGTGGTCACGCCGTGTACACGCGCTTTGAAATAGTTCATAAAAATGACTTGAGATTCTTCCGCCGTCGACACGTGTGGTTGACGTCACGTACCCCAGAGCGTGGGACCGAAGGTAATCACCCCCTCGTCACGTGTCAAATCCATGCTATCAAGAATCCAACTTTTAGTTTAATTGTTACACTATGCATAATGTTCTTAGGGCACAAAGGTCATGGGTTCACTATGTTTACGCAGACGACATGGTCCTGGGTTCTCCAAACCGGCAAGAGCTACAGATAGTCCTGAATAACCTTCACAATTGGGCAGTTGATAATGATCTCAACATAAACCAGAGAAAGACAGTGTACATGGCTTTCCGAAAAGGGGGAAAACTAGCAGCGGAAAAAAATGACTCTCGGCGAAGAAGAACTCACGTCGGTCAATACCTACAAATACCTCGGCGTCATCCTGCAAACAACGTGCCACTCTTTCAGACACCACATAAAGGAACGAGCAACAGCTGCCATCAGAGGAATATACGATCTGAAGAACATAACCAAACTCTCACTACGAACAGCAATGACACTCTTCCACGCCAAAATAACTCCCACTATATCATTCGGCTTAGAGATAATATGGGAAATTCTAACCACAACAGACCTCACCACGATAGAAAAAAGTGAAAGCACGCTTCCTTAAGAGAGCACTGGGCGCGGCAAGATAGTCACCGTCCAGACTAATCTATGAATTAGCAAGGGAACCTTTCTATATCGAAGACCTCCGATTCAAACTATACCTGCCACCTACCCTGCAAATGGAGAAGGTACTTGAGCAGAAGCATCTGAAGCAACAGGACATACCACTGGATTTTTACGCAACGGAAGTAATGACCGATAGACGATGGACACAGGAAAATCAGGAACTAAGAAACGTTATCACTAGACTCGCCGAACACGGCTTCAATCACAAAATTTGCAAAAACATAAAATATCATGAACCGAACAAAGAATGAATATGTTCTGTGTGTGAGAATCCATGCGACAAATACCACATAACACTGTGTAGTAAAAGGGAAAAGAGCATAGTTGACTATAGCAAAGAGTAAACCGCCTCGAGCACCTGTGAATCGCAGTATGTAGTGTGACAATTTCATGCTTACTTTGTAACCTTGAAACCTATTGTTGTACCCCATTATATGGCCATCTGGCTGCAATAAATTCTTATTAAAAGGAGAAACCACCGAAAACCATCTTCCGAGAGTGGGGTTCGAGTTTCACAAATAGTAAAAGTCCTATCAGTTTTAATTACCGCGTTGATGGGGTGAATGTTCCTTTCGGGGATCATTATAAGTATCTATGTGTTAATATAAGGAAAGATCTTCATTGGGGTATTCACATAAATGGGGTTGCAAATAAAGGGTACAGATCTCTGCACATGGTTAGGAGGGTGTTTAGGGGTTGTAGTAAGGATGTAAAGGAGAGGACATGTAAGTCTTTGGTAAGACCCCAACTAGAGTATGGTTCCAGTGTATGGGACCCTCACCAGGATTACTTGATTCAAGAACTGGATGAAATCCAAATAATAATTTAAAAAATAAAAAAAACAGCTCGATTTGTTCTGGATGATTTCCGGCAAAAGAGTAGCGTTACAAACATGTTGCAAAGTTTGGGCTGGGAAGACTTGGGAGAAAGGAGACGAGCTGCTCGACTAAGTGGTATGTTCCAAGCTGTCAGTGGAGAGATGGCGTGGAATGACATTAGTAGACGAATAAGTGTGAGGGGCGTCTTTAAAAGTAGGAAAGATCACAATATGAAGATAAAGTTGGAATTCAAGAGGACAAATTGGGGCAAATATTCATTTATAGGAAGGGGAGTTAGGGATTGGAATAACTTACCAAGGGAAATGTTCAATAAATTTCCAATTTCTTCATTTAAGAAAAAGGCTAGGAAAACAACAGATAGGGAATCCGCCACCTGGGCGACTGCCCTAAATGCAGATCAGTAGTGATTGAATGATAGTATCTCCCGAATGCAAGGTGACAACTGTTGTTGTTGTTGTTGTTTGAGTCATCAATCCATAGACTGGTTTGATGCAGCTGTCCATGCCACCCTATTCTGTGCTAACCTTTTCATTTCTACATAACTGCTGCATCGTACATCTCTAATCTGCTCTTCATATTCACACGTTGGTCTACCCCTACCGTTCTTACACCCTACACTTCCCGCAAAAACCAACCGCTTAAGTCCTGGGTGTATTAATATAGGCTATGCCGTATCATTCTATCTCTTCTTCTCGTTAAATTCTCTCACCAATCCGGCAGTTCGTGATTTGTGATTCGATCTATCCATCTCATCTTCAGCATTCTTCTGTAACACCACATTTCAAAGGCTTCTATTCTTTTTGAGCTGATAACTACGTGACCGAAACCATGTAGCCATTTGCATTCCTTGCATTCCTTGTACATCAATGCACAACTTCAACTTTAAAATATAGCTCTCTTGACATCGCAACATTTAACTGACCATGGTTGAAAACTAACTGAGGTAAATAGAGACCTTCACGTCCCTTGAGGTTTATTGATCGTGATACCAAATGTCTAGCGAATAGGAAATTGATCCTTCTTAAAAGAAAATGGAAGTGTTTTATCGGATATTGTTAAGTCAATTCGAGGGATCAGAGCTCTTTGCTAAGATTTATCACCATTTGTTGTTTCCAAATATAAGCGGTTTTCGAACATACTCCTTAGAATTTCCAACTGCCTTAGCCTAGTTGAAACACCGGATCCCGTGAGATCTCCGAAGTTAAGCAACATTGGGCGTGGTCAAAACTTGGTTGGGTTGCCACGCGCTGTTGGTGGGGGGTAAGGGAATGGAGGACCGGAAAGGAACTGGCCATCCTACCGTATGTAAACTCCGGCTCAGGCACACCTCTATGGAGGTTCGGACCTGCTTTCGGGCAAAATACACCCTTACCTTACCTTAGAATTAGACCCTGATTAGGTTCCGTTTAAGAGCCTTCGGGAAACGTCTGATTTCTAAGGAGCATAACTAAGGCTCGAATTTTTTAAATAACAATATTGGAGGCAAACCATTAATGCAAGAACTACGTACCTAGCTTTCATCTTCAGTAGCAATCTGTCGGCGTTAGTGTATATTTTGAACTACCGAGAATAAGACCAATGACTTTCAAATTAATTCATTAATATTGTCAATTTTGGAGAAAAAATGATGGATATCTTTCTCAAAAGTGAAGGTTTTGATGTACATTTCAATCACGATATCATCATATGCTAAAATTCTGGCTGTTACTTCAACAACATTCGATCCGTCACCGTAAACATAACAGTAAGACGTCTGACTACCCACGTGTGCCTACCCCTGCTTCCACCTTCCCTATCGTGCCTGCTGCTCAGCGCTCTCACGGTTCAGGCAGCGTTGGAAGTACTGGCGAGCGCATTAACCAATCAGAACGCTACACTTTGATTTAATAATTTAAAAATGTACGGTAAAAAATGTGTATGCTTTTAAAAGCACTCTGAAAATCTACAGGCTCAGATCAGCCGTTCTCTCAAACCTGATTTAACAAAATACAGCCTAATGTTTTAAATATATAGATTATTATTCTCGTGTCAGAAAACTGTAGAATGAGAAATGAAATCGACAGCCTGTTTCCAGTCGATTGACCGGGTCAGGAATGGAATTAAGTCCCATCTAGCGGCGAGGATAAGCGTTGTGCCGGCTGCCGAGGCCTGTCACACTCCTGTGGGGCAATGATTAATGACTGACAGATGAAATGAAATGATATTTGAGTGTGTTGCTGGAATGAAAGATGACATGGAAAACCGGAGTACCCGGAGAAAACTCTGTTCCACCTCCGCTTTATCCAGCACAAATCTCACATGGAGTGACCGGAATTTGAACCACGGAACCCAGTAGTGAGGGGCCTGCACGCTACCTCCTGAGCCAAGGAGGCTTACAGGAACATCTAGTATATACAGTTCAAATTACACACATACCTTTAGACCAAAACTTTGCTGCATCAAAAGTGCCTTGAAAGATTTCATCTTCTGTGCAGGAGGATGGGCACCGCGGACATTGAACCATGTTCTTCAGGAGTACGGTTTCCCCCGCATACACACTTGATCTTGCTACCATCGCTGTAACCCCGTCCGTCTAAGGTCACTTTCGATCTGCCCACACCTGATTTCAAATTATTCAAGGATTTTCACGTTGTCTAGTAGCCCGGTGGTAAGCATTCAGCTACTGTTATACTTGGGGATAAAACATGACGGGCTCAGTTCCTGGAAGCGAGCTGGAAGCCAGCTGTTAATCACACACTGCACCCTGCTGAGTTAACGAGTTCTACGTGATCCTTGTTTGGTGTGGAGAGGTTGCCAAACCACTTTCTTCAGTCTTTAACCTTTCTTCGTGTCGAGTGCAGTAAACGATTTGGCAACTCCGGCTACAATAGACGTAGTAAATCCCGTAAGCCGCTAACAGACACCAGGTTGCCGCTAGAGAGTAGTGGTGTGAGGCGAGGTCGTCATGTCTAGTGACGTTGGGAGGCCTTGTTTTCTAGATCTGTCATTTGTGTCTTTCCCGTTAGTTCCAGAGATGTTCGTAACATATAAAATAAACCACTTTTCCATTTGTGAAAATCAAATGATCATAATAATACGTCTCCCGGTCATGGTCATCCATTAACGGCTAATAATTTCAGGTTGCAACCAGCCATAAGACATAGCCTGCACAGTTGCTAGGTAACATCGTCTGACCATCCATCCATACCTTACATCACTGCCTGCACCGTTGCTAGGTAACATTGTCTGACCATCCATCCATACCTCACATCACTGTCTGCACGGTTGCTAGGTAACATTGTCTGACCATCCATCCATACCTTACATCACTGTTTGCACGGTTGCTAGGTAACATTGTCTGACCATCCATCCATACCTTACATCACTGTCTGCACGGTTGCTAGGTAACATTGTCTGACCATCCATCCATACTTTACGTCACTACATGCACAGTTACTATGGTTAGACTTCCGTCACACATTTTATCGTGTCACGTCCCGGGTGACCTCAGGCCACAAGACATATTTATGTCCAAAGAACTGTTCGTGGACTTCAGTACATGACCATGAAGTGGATGAGCACTTTCTCGTTCAATCGAATATAATAAAACGCGGAGATTTTAAAAATTAGGGCAGCTCTTAACCTTCATCCAGATTTAACTGAGAGAAACAATTTAACGTGATTTTATATATGCTGCGTAGGATTTGTAGCCAAAATAACTCTCGAAAGCCTCGAAAGGTATCCCCAGGATGTTTCTTTTTTATATATAATTTGCTTTACGTAGCTCCGACACAGACAGGTCTTATGGCGACGATGGGATAGGAAAGGCTTAGGGGTGGGTAGGAAGCGGCCGTGGCCTTAATTACGGCACAGCCCCAGCATTTGACTGGTGTGAAAATGGGAAGCCGCGGAAAACCATCTTCAGAGCTGCCGAGAGTGGGGCTCGAACCAGGATGTTGTGAAACCGAAGTATTCCATGAAACGTCAAGATAATTATGTTAAAAATCAACGGTATAATTTTTGCACGAATTCAATGCATTTTTCACGTCCTATCCCCGTATGAAAGAAAAGAAAATACACCTAAGGTCAAGCAGAACGACTGTGGAGATTTCCACTTGATAAATTACATTTCATTATTTATTAATTTGCCTGAAATTATAGCTGACCACAAGGCTCCACAATACTACAGCAAGTTATACATCAACTACTTTGCAATCCTGTTTTCGACAGCCGAAATTACTACGGTAATTTAAAACATGAAATGAACATTTAAATATATCTTAGGAGTAGAGCTAGGAATTTTAGGTACAAAATTTTGGGTCAAAAATGAAATAATTTAGTTTTACGAGGTGCAAATTTAAAATGTAAACATTCATTACAAACAGTGCCAAAATCAATTACGACACAAATTCGCTTATCAAAGAGGCCGCAAAAACAGTCCCAAAGCACTTTTTGATTTTCATTTTGCTTTACGTCGTACCGACACAGATAGGACTAAAAAATTACAACAGTTTAAATTCGTTCCCCACTACAGCAGTGAGTGATCCTGATTGGTAGGATTGCTAATTGGTCAACTTGATTTCACCTTCCCCCCTTTCTTCCTACTCGAAAGTTTTCACCTAACTGAAGTGTGATAAAATCCAAACTGATTTGTGGACATTTTGCGTAATGGGAGTAAGTTGAGTCTCAAACTTATCTGCAAGCTTTCGTCTAACATATCTGCGCTGAAGCAAACGTAATGTGATACCATACTGAAAACCTTAAATTCTAACAAAAACATAAAGAAAGTAGTAGATTTATCCATGTATAAAAACAGTCAACGGGAAAAAAGTAGATTAAGCCACAGAAGTAGTATAAGTGGACAGTTCGGCAGCCTCCTCCTCCTCAGGCTCGCGGGAGAGGCATCCTACTCCTCTTCTCCAGGAGGAGGATGCCTCTGAGGAGGGCCCGAGGAGGAGGAGGAGGAGGAGGAGTAGGAGTAGGAGGAGGAGGCCTCCCCCGAGAGCCTGTGAAGGTGGAGGAGGAGGCCTCTCCCGAGAGCCTGTGGAGGAGGAGGAGTAGGAGGAGGAGGCCTCCCCCGAGAACCTGTGGAGGAGGAGGAGGAGGCCTCTCCCGAGAGCCTGTGGAGGAGGAGGAGGAGGCCTTTGAGGAGGGCCCGAGGAGGAGGAGGCCGCCGAACTGTCCACTTATACTACTCACAGACATTCGTTTTCCTTTGTTGGTTATTTATGGGAATAAAAACACGGCGAAGGAGCAAAATCATGAGGTAGAGGAGAGTGCTAAAAGGTGCTAACATTGAGAAAAGATGAAAAATGGTACAACCAAAGCACAGTTAAGATCGTTTATCTCATGTTTTCCTTATAAGGCAAGTCAATTTTAATATTTTATTAAGGTGCAGCACCCAAAATTTCTAGCTCTACTTCTGAGTAAAATTAAGACGTAGGGTCCACAGTCACAATGACTGCAGTAGATGATGTTAATGCTACTATTTGCATCACATGACAATCTCGCCTCACTGCATGGGATACATTGTAGTGAGAAAGAATCATGTATGCAGAATTCCACCTTGCCCAAATGATATCAAAGGGTATCAAACACATCTTTCCTTTTTTTTTTTTCTCTGCCCGGGAAGGTTTATTCCAATTTCGATTGACATATAAACATTCTTCTCCCCGAAGTTTTTCTTTTATGTTACGATCACTATATTCTTTGAGATTTTTTGTTTTGTTTTGGCCTACTAGCGACCACGGGGCTCGTCTTAACTCTGCTGTGATCTTCTGCTTTTTCTTGGCCCAGTATGCTTTCATTTTCTGGCTGTGTGTCTGCTTCCTTCCATCCGTCCACTTAGGTCTGGCGGTCCCTGTGAGGTATAGTGGGAAGACTCCTTGTAGGATGTCCTGTCGGTATTGAGATTGGTTCTCTGTGGTCTCTAATGGGATCTGCATTTCCTCTAGGTCTGATTTTACTGAGGTGATGCACTTTGTCTTGGAAGCCTTTCCCCCACTTGTCACTGTGAGGATCCTGTTGGTGAGCCTGTACAGTTTCAGGCGGATCATGTGCCCATAGAAAGTCAGTCTCCTTTTCCTCAAACACTTGACTATGTCTTCCTGATGTTCGTAGAGCTCGTTGTTGTGCCTGATCCTGTAGGTGCCATTCTCCTCTCTTAGGGGTCCTAGTATCCACCTCAAGATCTTCCTGTCTTTAAGTTCTAGTTTCCTGAGTGGGCCCTTTCTATTTATCAAGAGGCACTCAGAGACGTAGAGTACGGGGGTCTTAATACTCTGTTGTAGTGCTTCAGCTTTAGGTTCTTGGAGAGGTACTTGGAGGTGTAGATGTTTTTACAGGAATGATAGGCCCTCTCTAACTTGTGCACCTGGTGTCTATGGCCGAAGTTTCGCTCTTGCTTGCTGAGATTCATTCTCCTAAGCATATGGACTTTATTTTAATCTCCAATATCAATCTGTCGGTATGTATTAGGTCGTCATCACCTTTTGATTCCCTATCAGATATTTTTGGCACTATTCTAAAATTCATGAAGTCAGACAGTGAAGACAACTGCTTGAACTGCGACTGAATGTTCGCTTGCGCGCGCGCAGATTTATTCCTTTCTATGTGGCTCATTCCGAGACAGCGATAATCGCGTCGCCAAGAAAATAGGTCTGGTTGCATCCTTTTAATCGCTGCGATTACATGGTCGCATGTATTTTTAGCAATGCGTTTCATTTTTGCGGCTAAACAATCGCGCTATTATAAACCGCATGTAAGAGTGTAGCCCAGGGGTTTCCAAATTATAAGTGCTCGAGGGCCACTATTGCGGGCCGCACTTAAATAATAGGCCAAGTTTCGTAAAATTCTGCAAAAGGAACAGAGGTACCAGTATGAAATAATAAGCATAGTTCAATTGAAATGAAGGTTTAATAATTGTAATTGCTTAAAACACTGTTTTACAATTACATAAAAGAGAGAAATTAAACATAAACACTATTATACCCACGACAATTTAATTTGAAAGAAGAACACGGAACAATATCAGTTAATTTGAATTATTGGACAAATGACAAGAAAGTAAACAAATTCCTAATTACAAACTGAAATTAATAATGTAGGCAAAACCAAACTTAAAGGAGGACAATTTAATTATGATGATGATGATGATGATGATGATGATGATGATGATGATGATGATGATGTTTGTTGTTTAAAGGGGCCTAACATCTAAGGTCATCGGCCCGACAATTTAGTGAGAGTAGTGTGAAGGTTGTCCGGCTCCATGGCTGAATGGTTAGCGTGCTGGCCTTTGGTTCAAGGAGCTCCGGGTTCGATTCCCGGCCGGATCGGGGATTTTAACCTTAATTGGTTATTTCCGCTGGCTCGGGGACTGGGTGTGTGTGTCGTCCTTAAGCAGAAAAAATAAAACAAAAACAAGGAAACTATGAGAAAAATAAGAAAATATCAGTAAAATTAAAAAAATTAAAAATAAAAAAAATAAAAAATTAAAAAAGGGAGCAATGATATACAGTTGTAAGAGCCTAAAATCCCAGCAGTGTACTTCTAGGAGAACTTCCCTGAAAATTTCTTCGAGTGTGCAGCAGTACTACCAATGAGAGAAGAAGGAAGAATTGAAACCGCTTCTCACACAAATGGCAATTAAAGAATTTCTTGGTATTCGTTGCATGTTACGTTTGCATAAAAATATCCACTGTGAGGTTGGTATAGAGTTAAAGAATTTGTATGGATCTCATAGTAATTTTTTTATAAAGTTTAAGACCCAGCACTGGCATTTGTGAGGGCTGATTTTATACCGATTTTTGGATTTTAATTTTTTAAATCAAACACAATCTATTCATACCAAGTGAATACTTAAAAAACAAGAAATAAGTTGATATTAAATAATCACTTAGTTCTAACTTAGCTTTATAAAAAGCCCACGGCTCTTAACGCCCTTGAAAGGGCTTTGGCCTGCCCAGCGACCGCTGCTCAGCCCGAAGGCCTGCAGATTACGAGGGGCCGTGTGGTCAGCACAAGGCATCCTCTCGGCCGTTATTCTGGGCTTTCGAGACCGCGACCGCCATCACAGCGTCAAATAGCTCCTCAGTTCTAACCACGTAGGCTGAGTGGACCTGGAACCAGCCCTCAGGTCGAGAGAAAAATCCCTGCCCTGGCCGTGAATCGAACCCGGGGCCTCCGGGCGAGAGGCAGGCACGGTACCCCTACACCACGGGGTCGGCTTAGCTTTATAAAGGGTATTAAAATTAATACATTTTTGAACGAGCTACAAAATATTTTTTGTAAAATTTAAATTTTTTTAATCCCTCGCGGGCCGGAAAATATGGAAACCTCTGGTCTAGCCAAACGCAAGACGGCGAAACGCTCACAGGAATGGCGGCCGAACTAGACCAATGATGACCACTCAAAGCAACAGTCCAGTTAAGATCACTGTCCTTCTCATCACTGCAGAGGGTTTAAATTTAAGTGGCCACAGAACGAAAATCGTACTACAGAGATTTCCCATATCCGCCCCTACACGGATACAAAAAGACTTAAAGAGTAGACAACGAGAATGCCATCGGTAGGAAATGTGACAGTATAATTGTAGTACTAGTAGTAGCAAGGGGAGGGAAAAACTGTACATAAGCGAGATCAAATGGGAAGAAGAGAAAGGATTTTATACCTAGGGTAGATATGGAAGAGGTGTGGTGGGGGAAGGGAAAAAAGTGCTAAAAACAGAGTAAAACAGTAGAGTGTGTGAGTGAATGGGGGAGGAGAGATAATATAGAAACCCAGAGAAGGGACGAATGAATAAATAAATTCGTTGGGCAAACGACAATATTAATCACTTCATACAACATATACCACTATACCTTTCTACTGAGATCGCTGAAAAAACACACACATATATATACTCATCTCTATCGAGCATGTAACGGCTATGATATGGTGAAAGAGCTCGTCCATTACGGGGAAAAAAGCTCTCTGCACAATCCTGTACCGTGCACTTAGAGAAGACACACACAAAAAACACAATACATACTTCATGGCGCTTACAGGATCAAGTGATAACTTCCTCCTGCTCACAGCGTTCATAACAAATCATTTATTTTGAAAACGTTCTTAACCCATTGAGATGAAGTATTTTATGCAGCATCAGATGGCAGAATGAAAAAAGTCTAATGCTATGTCAAGACCTATCAAAGATGGAAATATTTTGAAGGATTCATCATCATGAGTGTTTTGAACATTTGCAATTTTTAGTGTGTTATGATTAGAATAGGGAAGTAATTGAGTAAAAGTAATCGAATTACTTGTAACGGTTACTTTTTTACTCGTAATTTTCTTCTAGAAATTGAACTGTAATCGTTACAGTTTAGTAATGGTTACATTTCAGTAATCGTCATTCTAACAATCGTTGCACTGTAGTTACTGTTACATTGTAATAATCGCTACATTTTAGTAATCGTTGCAATCTAATAATAGTTACATTTTAGTAACTGTTACATCTAGTAATGGTTACATTTTAGTTATCGTTACATTCTAGTCATCGATACATGTTACTAATCTTTACATTTTCGTCATGGTTATATTTTAGTAATAGTTTCATTCTAGTAATCGTTATATTTTAGTAATCGTTACATTCTAGTAACCGTTACATTTTAGTAATCGTTGCATTCTAATAATCGTTATATTTTAGTAATCGTTACATTCTAGTAACCGTTACATTTTAGTAATCGTTACATTCTAGTAACCGTTACATTTTAGTAATCGTTACATTCTAGTGATCGTTACATTCTAGTGATCGTTACATTTTAGTAATCGTTACATTCTAGTAATCTTTACATTCTAGTAATCGTTACATTATAGTCATCGATACATGTTACTAATCGTTACATTTTCGTCATCGTTATATTTTAGTAATAGTTGCATTCTAGTAATCGTTATATATTCGTAATCGTTACATTCTAGTAACCGTTACATTTTAGTAATTGTTACATTCTAGTGATCGTTACATTTCAGTCATCGTTACACTTTAGTTATCGTTGTACGAGTATTTCAGTACCGAGCTCGATAGCTGCAGTCGCTTAAGTGCGGCCAGTATCCAGTATTCGGGAGATAGTGGGTTCGAATCCCACTGTCGGCAGCCCTGAAAATGGTTTTCCGTGGTTTCCCATTTTCACACCATGCAAATGCTGGGGCTGTACCTTAATTAAGGCCACGGCCGCTTCCTTCCCACTCCTAGCCCTTTCCTGTCCCATCGTCGCTGTAAGACCTATCTGTGTCGGTGCGACGTAAAACAACTAGAAAAAAAAGTATTTCAGTAATTGTTTCATTCTAGTAATGGTTACATTTTAATAATGGTTATATTCTCGTCATCGTTAAATTTTAGTAATCGTTACATTCTAGTCACCGTTACATTTTAGTAACAGTTACGTTCTGGTATTTGTTACACTTTATTAATCGTTATATTTTAGTAACATTCTAGTAATCATTAACTTTTGGTAGGGCATTTGTAATTTTACTGATTACTTATCGAAAAAGTGCTCTCGCATTCTTTGTGAAAACCACTGCGACATATTATATCATGCTATATTGTGTAAACAGACAGAAATCTCTAAAACAGTTTTTAATGAAGTTTAATTACTTAAATTATTTGCCTGTTGCGTGGTTTTTTCTTCCTTCTTTCAAATCTCATCAAAATGTAATCCTTTATTTCGTAATTCTACCAATTCCGCAGTTTCTTCCACGATCCTTCAAACAAATTAATATCATGGTATGTACTTTCATTCCTTCGTTACAAAATGACATGATCTCTGTTTTTTTAATTATTTTATGATTTAGTATCTCATTATACAAAGCGATTCAAAAGATATCACTGAAACTGTAGTAGCCCATAGAGAGGTCGAATATAACAACTTTCGAACATGAACGTATAGTTTAGGAGAGGCAGCTTCAAATGAATGCCATGGCGTCATAACAGAGTCACTGCCGCCCGATATTCTGTAGCGGGCGTTGTAATGCCGATAATGTTAGCAGTGCGGGCTCGTTGCACTTGTGATTATTGTTGCTCACATTTGAGCAATTTAATTTTACGGTAATCGAAGTCGGAAGCCCTTGGAACACAGGTTAGCACGTAAACTATTAAGTCATGGACCCGAACATTCTAATGTTGAAGACACTCAGGCCAAAAACCTAAGAAATGAACCAATTAAGGATAAAACCTCCGACCTGAGAGGGAATCGAAGCCTGAAACACTTGGAACACAGGTCAAAACGCTAACCATTCAGCCATGTACTTGGACATTCTAATGTTGAAGACGGCATGCACACCCTGTTCCCACAGAAGAGGTATGGACGAATTAAGGTCAAAATCTCCGAACCGATCAGGAATCGAATCCGAAAACCCTTGGAACCGGATAAAATTCGTGGCGTCCTCCTCCGGAAGTGGTGCAGCTCTTTTCCTGACACAACCAAAATGAAGGTGAGCTGCATGCATCATTTTAACCAAACAACAGCCCTGATGCTATTCCTAACTCTCTGCCAGTACCGGCGATCGAACCCAGGCCTCTGACAATGTTAACTAACCGTTACGCTCCGAGGTGGACAACAACGTGATGAGTGTAAACTAGAGAGTTGGTAACACTGTTTCAGAATCGCTCTCGATCGATCGACTTTTTTTTGTAGTCTACTGTGAGAATGAAAAGCCAGGGAAAATAATCTTCAACAAGAGTGCTAACGGTAAGTTTCGAACCCACCATCTCCTGAGTGCATGCTCACAGCCACGTGCCTCGAACCACGTAGTGGTGGTGATTACTTTTTTTTTTACGTCGCACCGACACAGATAGGTCTTGGGGCGACGATGGGAAAAGGAAGGGCTAGGAGTGGGAAGGAAGTGGCCGTGGCCTTAATTAAGGTACAGCCCCAGCATTTGCCTGGTGTGAAAATGGGAAACGACGGAAAACCATTCTCAGGGCTGCCGATAGTGGGGTTCGAACCTACTATCTCCCAAATACTGGATATTGGCCGCACTTAAGCGACTGCAGCTATTGAGCTCGGTGATTATTGTTTTAAGAGGAGGTACAACTGGACAACGATCCTCTATTAACACACATCAGAGGTGAAAAGTGGAAGGGATCCAACACTTCCAAAATGAAGATATCGGCCAAAGAAAGCGAAAGGCCTCGAAGGGAGTGAAAATAAAAGACTCTAAGCCTCACAACATAATACCGTCCGAGTCGGAAAAGAACGAGACTTAACTATGGGCGATTGGATAGTACAAATGAAAGTGAGGAGCCTGACAAAATGGAATCAATGTCAGGACTCAGCTAAGGGCCCCGTAATCGCCAATCGACGCTCCCAAGTTAAGAGCCCCTGAGATTCCTTTTAACCATCTCTTACAACAGGCAGGGGATACTGTGGGCATTATTCTTCTGCCCCCATCCACAGGGGGAGGTATCGCACCACGAAGCCAGCTCATTCGTTGGGCAAGAAATCCGAATTAAATTATTAGGTATGAAGACACTAATCAAGAAGGTAGCCTTCCAAGTAACATTACATTGAAGTAGTATAGATATCGCAGTTAACAAAATGATAGTTTGATGAACCGACCATGAAAACAAAACTTTTGTTCACACCATGAACACAGATTGCTCGTAGTGAAGGATTCCTTCAAAGTAAAAGCAAAAGAAACAGGATTACCAAACCATTGTTCAGTCCAAAATCCGGTCCCTATTGTTTCACGCAATTGCACTTTAGTGAAAGTGAGATAAATGTTATGATATAATATAACAGTGTATGTTGTTATTGTCAAAAATGTGACTTGCTCCGGGGCTAATTTGTTAGCAAAATTGTCTTTCGTTCCAGGGATCTCTGGTTGGATATCCGCTCGGATTGGGGATTGCAACCCTTCATTGGTTATTTCCTCTGACTTGGGGACTCGTTGTTTGTACAGTCTTCAACATCATCACCATCATCATCATCTATTTACCCTCCAGGTTCGGTTTTTCCCTCGGACTTAGCGAGGGACCCCACCTCTACCGCCTCAAGGGCAGTGTCCTGGAGCTTCAGACTCTTGGTCGGGGGATACAACTGGGGAGTATGACCAGTACCTCGCCCAGGCGGCCTCACCCGCTATGCTGAACAGGGGCCTTGTGGAGGGATGGGAAGATTGGAAGGGATAGGCAAGGAAGAGGGAAGGAAGCGACCGTGGCCTTAAGTTAGGTACCATCCCGGCATTCGCCTGGAGGAGAAGTGGGAAACCACGGAAAACCACTTCCAGGATGGCTGAGGTGGGAATCGAACCCACCTCTACTCAGTTGACCTCCCGAGGCTGAGTGGACCCCGTTCCAGCCCTCGTACCACTTTTCAAATTTCGTGGCAGAGCCGGGAATCGAACCCCGGCCTCCGGGGGTGGCAACTAATCACGCTAACCACTACACCACAGAGGCGGACCAGTCTTCAACATTAGATTTTATATTAGGTAAGGCCCCATACTTATAAATGAACATATTATTATTATTATTATTATTATTATTATTATTGTTATTATTATTATTATTATTATTATTATTATTATTCATTTCGGCCTGTTGTGGAGCACGTTATTTCAACCGTTTGCATCCTTGAGCTTTAATTCTATCCAGAATTTCCGCATTCTCTTTCTACAAGCCTCCTTTCTTCTCCTGGCTCAGGAACTGGGTGTTCCTGTTTGCCCCAACACTCTTCTCTACATATTCAGACAACACAGCACACTACCAGTCATCAGAGAAACACGCCATAGTGATTACAACCCTCCACGTAGGGTTGCGTCAGGAAGGTCATCCGGCCACAAAACAGGGCCAAATCGACATGTGCGGCATAGTTCACACCCGCGATTCCACAGGTGTGGGAAAAGTGGTAGAGGAAGAAGAAGAGGAAGAAGAAGCTATATTAACAAAGGGAGGGTTTGACATGCGCCTCACCGATTTTAACATCATTTTGCAGGGACGTTCTAAATTGAAAATAAAGAGACAAGGTTTTGGCGTTTTGTTAGACACTCCCTAGTTTTAGAAAAATTCGAGGTCAAAATTAATCACTGAAAATCGTAACGTAGTTTAATTCAGGGTGAACGTATCACGCATGAAGGAGAGAAACTACCGGGCGAGTTGGCTAAGCGGTTAGGGGCGCACACCTTTGAGCTCGTATCAGGGAGATCGTGGGTTTGAACCACACTGTCGGCAGCCCTGAAGATGGCTTTCCGTGGTTTTCCATTTTACACCGTGTAAATGCTTGGACTGTTCATTAATTAAGACCACGGCCGTTTCCTTCCCACTCCTAGGCCTTTCCTATCCCATCGTCGCCGTACGTGTGTCGGTGCGGCTTAAAGCAGATTGAAAAGAAAGGAGAGAAACTCTTGACTAGGTGCAGTTCTTGAATATCTTCAATGGTGTCACGTTGTCATGTGCAAATCTAATATTGTTTACGACGACTCCATTTACTTTCACACATACTGTAGCTCACTCTCCTGCAAGACTACTTTCAACATGTGATCGGCGTAGAAGTTGAATAGGAACGGTGATAATAAGGAACCATGGGGTACTCCTCCTTTAATATATATCTCTGACGCGAATCCTAAGGGGATGCACAAATCACCAACAGGTACGATAGGTAGTATATGATACTCGTTCTCACGAACCTTGCGTCCTTATAGCAACGTATAAATAAAGTTTCTAACCCAGTATAGGCCTAAGATGACGAACATGCCATGGTTACAACGGTGTCGAGAAATTCTTCTTCTCCTCCTTTAAGTGTCATATCCTGCCCCCACACTTTGGCGATCACCCTGGAGAAATCACACCTTTCATTAAATAACTTGAATTGTTGTTCAGTGTTGAAGAAACAAGTTCAGGCTTTGATGTTTCGGAGCGATATCATCGGTGGTCTCCCGGTTCCTCGCTTAGTTTCTACCTTGGCTTGTAATATCAAATGTAGAAGCCCTGACTTTCTATCTCTTAAAATATGGTCTAAATAAGCTGCTTTTCTCCCTCTGATTATCTTTGTCAGCTCACGCTCAACTTTAGCTCTCCTTAACACTACATTATTTGTTTCAAATTCTGTCCAGGTTATCTGAGCATTCTCCTATGTAACCACATTTCAAAGGCCTATAATCTGTTCATGGAGGAAGCTTTGACAGTCCACGTCTCTACTCCATAAATCAGTGTGAACCAGATGTAACATCTCAACTACTTTTGCCTGAGTTCAAGGTTCAGATTATCTTCATAAAAGAATTACCTCATCTCTTGAAAAAATGAGCTAGAAATCTAAATATAGCGTCTGATCTCGTTTGATGGGTCCAGATATTCTGTTATGGTGCTCCCAACGTACGCGAATTGACTTCCTCGCTCAAGGTTTTGACTATTTAACGAAATGGAGGCACCTACATGGTTGCTTCAGCTAAATACCATGAACTTATTTTTGTGGTATTGGGGTATCTTTATCCACAGAGATAAATTCTACTGAGCAATCCTTGAAGACCTTCAGTGTTGTCACATATAATTAGGGTGTCATCTGAAAATCTAATATTATTTACGAAGACTCCATTAAATTCACACCTAGCTCAGTCTCCTGCAAGGATTCTTTCAATATGAGATCGGCGTAGAAGTTGAATAGGAGCGGTGAAAGTATGGAACCTAGGTGTACTCCTCTTTTGATACATATCTCTGACGCTAGTTCCAGATAGGTATTTATGTTGGAATTGGTGTACAAAGGTGAGTTAAAGTTGAAGTGAATAAACTGAGGTTTCGCGGTATTTGAGTCATAAACTTTTGCCCAGTACTGTATTCATCTTGGAATGCTGATAAAAGTGGGAGAGTAATGCGTTTGTTGAATCAAATGGAAGGCGATATCATGGCCATACATGTACGTAGTAGTAGTAGTAGTGAATGATGATCGCCCAGTCTATCAATAACTTGCTTTGTTGGAGCCGCAACTGAAAAATGACAGGCCGTCACAGGAGTTGAACTTGGCAAACATTTGTCAGAGGTTCCGTTAAATCATGGATGGATAGTTGGATGGATAGATGGCGGGGCCGTCAATCTCTCTACAGACTTTATTATTATCATCCTAATATCCTTATGAGCTCTGTGTGTCTGCTTTGATAACTCCATTGACCATCTCGGCAAGTCACAGACCGTGAAAAATGTTTCTGGCTACTACAAAATCTTAGATCCAGGGGTTAGAAAGCTTGCAGTTTAGCGTGACTGATACCGCGAACATACATATGAAAAAATAAGAACCAGAACCTTCCTTAAATTCGAATCCTACGTCCTAACCCGCTTCCAACGTGCCTTACTTGAAGCCCTCAACCGAGACCACCCCTCCCTTAACCAACTAATACATGGACCATATCCCCGTTTCTCACACTTTATCCAAACTCCTCTACATTTTTACCCGTCCTTCCCCCCTCCCTAAGGTGATGCTGTGATCTGTGTGTGATCTGTGACGGAACGCCCTCATCCATATTATCCTCCCATCTAACAAAATAAAAAAAGAAATTGGACAATATGATCCACAATAATAGTTGTTATGGGAAACCTTGTATGTAAATAATGTAAACAGACACCTAAAACTAAATATGTATTATGTACAACATCTCGAAAAATCATAAATTATAAATACCCCAAACTATATACTTTGAATAACAATACAATGATATAAAAAAATTTACGATTAGCCAATAGTCCAAACCCGTTTCATCTCCTTATTTACATATATCCCTTTTTTAAATTTGCTTTACGTCGCACCGACACAGGTAGGTCTTATGGCGATGATGGGATAAGAAAGGGTTAGGAGTGGGAAGGAAGCGGCCGTGGCCTTAATTAAGGTACAGCCTCAGCATTTGCTTGGTGTAAAAATGGGAAACCACTGAAAACCATCTTCAGCACTGCCGACAGAGGGGTTCGGATCCACTATCTCCCCGATACAAGCTCACAGCTGCGCGCCCCTAAGCGCACGGGCCAACTCACTCGGTCATATTTCCCTTACCCAAGTCCTAAATCCCTCACTTCACCTTTAAACCGCCTGGATCTCCAGGCCAGAGAGAAGGCGTTACGTTCTAGGTGGTCCGCCTCCCCCTTCAGGGGAGGAATGGAAGCTTGTTTAACAATAATAAGCAATAAGTGGTTACAGAGTAGGCTTCGTCCTACAAATGGCCACGGCTGGTCCATGGTCTGACAGCTCTGTACTCCGACCGGCCAACCGAGCAGTGAAGGGGTGGCTACGGCTCTACCGTGGCTCTGCGCCTCCGTATTCTGGAGACAGAGAGGGGCTGGTCCCCACCGCCGCTATCCTGAGAATGGTTTTCCGTGGTTTACCATTCTCGTGCAGTGAGGCGAATGCTGGGACAGTTCCTAGTATAGCCTACGGACGCCAACCCCCATCCCTTCACCGAACCAAATCCCCCTGGTCTGACAAGATGGCGTTACCATCTTGAAGGGCCACCATATCCTATATCCAGGTGCAGAATGAAAATCTCTACCTACATCCTCCACCGCCTACATAATAAACCAAGAGGTTTCATTCCCCGTAACATATCAAAATACTGAAATTAAAGATAATAATAATAATAATAATAATAATAATAATAATAATAATAATAATAATAATAATAATAATAATAATAATAATAATAATTGTACCGGGAGGTACACCTCCACTCCGCTAATTTAAAATGTGCGCCAGTTGAAACTCCTCTGCTGGAGGAAGTCTGAACTTTATCTACGCTATTAATTCTTTACCTTCTCAGAAGATGTCACCACGTGGAAAATTTTGAGTTTTTGAACTGTGTCATTTTTGATGTGTTTTTGTTTCGCTTGAAGTAAGAAGTGTGAACTTTCTCTTCTAGAGGACACTACTGAAGATCAACAATTGTGCACCCTAGTGCGGAGTCAAAGAACTATTTTGTTGGAGAAATTTTTATTTCAAATGTTTGTTTCTTGCTAAATTTCTTTCTGTTATTGTTTAAGTTGGCTGTATACCCCTCTTTTCCCCCTTGTTTTAGATTTATCCAATCCCGAATTTCTTTTAGTAATTTCCGACCAATCCGATGTATCTTCCCCCATCTTGGATATGTTTCTGTACCCTAGCCAATAAAGTAATTGTGGGCGGGTGTTTTCATTCCCCTAACGCCTAGAAACTTCCGCGAGAGGATTTAAACTGCTGATTTTAGGGTCTCCGGGCCACTTCTGTTCCATCTTTCAGTGTATAAAGTACATAGCAGGAGGCGGGAAGCGCCTCTTTCCTCGGCAGCGGTCATCAATAAGGTAATGGCCGATTAATAAATTCTTTCTTTGCTAGCTCAGCAGTTTAACTCTCGGGGCGGGTGCGAAGCGTTCCACCATGTAACCCTTTCCTAAAATGTAACAATCTTTCTTCTATTCTCTTTTAAGCTACCTTCTGGGATAGAGAGTGCTAACCCTCTCGAGCTCCCACTCTTATTGTTTTGAGGTGAACTTATTTTCTCAACCTATTCTTCGTTAATGTAAAACAAATTGCTCTTTTCTAAAGTCACCTCGGTAGTATGGGATTAGCCCTTGCATTAGTGGCCTAGAGCCAGATTAGGTTTTTTTAAAAACAAGTGTATTAGGAGTGCAGATTGCCTCCTCTCAAATTGTTATTTTAGAGGTCATGTAATTGCCCCTTTTCATTTAATAGACCTCAGTAGGTTGGGTATTGTACCCCTGTGTCTCTGTCCAGTGAGGACAACTTGAAGGTGGAGTTTGGTGTGGCCTGGGAGAGGCTTAAATTTTGAAAGCGAGTGGCTCTTTTGAAAATTAAGTGTTGTATGCCTCGTGGAGGCTTTTCTGTGTAATTTGGAGCAAGGGCTCCTAGGTATGAATGGGGTTTTCTGCCCCTCTGTTAAAACTCGTGTTTGGGGTAAAACTGAGCTGATTGCCCAAGCTGTGTAAAATCAGGGCGCGAAGCCCAATTCCTGTAAATATTGTAACTACCCTTTTTGACTTGCTACCTTGTACCTGCCATGCTTGTTATTTCTTGTTTTTGAAAAGAAAATATAACCTTGTTAAATTTTAAATTAATTTTGCTTTCGTAGCTGGAGACCTATTCACACCCGCACCTTCTTTCACCTCTACCTACCACGGAAAAACTCCGTAACAATAATAATAATAATAATAATAATAATAATAATAATAATAATAATAATAATAATAATAATAATAATAATAATAAAACCGAAAATCCACAGACTGTTTTTAGTCATTCGACCGGATCAGGAATGGAATGAATGGAGTTCCAATCCAGCGGCGAAGATAGGAACTGTGACGGCTGCCGAAGCCTGTCGCGCTCCTCTGGGGCAATGATTGTGACTGACAGATAAAAGGAAATGATATTGGAGAGTGTTGCTGGAATGAAATATGACAGGGAAAACCGGAGTACCCGGAGAGAAACCTGTCCCAACTCCGCTTGGTCCAGCACAAATCTCACATGGAGCGACCGGGATTTGAACCCAGACGCAAAAGGCCAGCGCGTTGCCGCCTGAGTCGTGGAGGCTCCCAATAATAATAATAATAATAATAATAATAATAATAATAATAATAATAATAATAATAATAATAATAATAATCATCATCATCATCATCATCATCTGTTTACCCTCCGGGTTCGGCTTTTCCCTCGGACTCAGCGAGGGATCCCACCTCTACCGCCTCATGGGCAGTGACCTGGAGCTTCAGACTCTTGCTCGGGGATACAACTGAGGAGAATGACCAGTACCTCGCCCAGGCGGCCTCACCTGCTATGCTGAACAGGGGCCTTGTGGAGGGATGGGAAGATTGGAAGGGATAGACAAGGAAGAGTGATGGAAGCGGCCGTGGCCTTAAGTTAGGTACCATCCCGGCATTCGCCTGGAGGAGAAGTGGGAAACCACGGAAAACCACTTCCAGGATGGCTGAGGTGGTAATCGAACCCACCTCTACTCAGTTGACCTCCCGAGGCTGAGTAGACTCCGTTCCAGCCCTCGTACCACTTTTCAAATTTTCGTGGCAGAGCCGGGAATCGAACCCGGACTTCCGGGGGTGGCAGCTAATCACGCTAACCACTACACCACAGAGGCGGACTATAATAATAATAATAATAATAATAATAATAATAATAATAATAATAATAATAATAATAATAATAATCCCATTCACAGCAACTACAACTCGTTCCGGTTTTCGCAGACGCCGATATACCAAAATTTTGCCCCGTTGGAGTTCTCTTGCAGGTAATTCTAGCGACGCTCGGTTGGCATATTTCAGCATCTTCAAATACCACCGAACTGATCCAGAATCGAACCTGTAAATAAGTGCTCAGAAGGCCAGCACACTTCCATCAGGGCCTCTCAACCTGGCAGTCCCCATTCTAATTCATAACTTTCGGCACACCTGTTATCAGCCTACACCATAAAATAAACGAAAAGACGATGTTGTATCCCATCGATAAGAATGTCCACTTCAATAGGCCATTTTACTGCCATTCAATTCCAAATTACGAGCCTCTCATTTATGTCCCGAACAATTCCCCTTCTTTACAACACTTTCCCGGTCATAAACGTCAAGAGTCTATAAAATGGCCGTCAACTCTCGTTTTAAAGTTTCCTCGATCTCTCACCAAAGTTTCCCAGTATGACGATTGTCCTGGTCAAACCGCCATAAAAACTCCAT
Source organism: Anabrus simplex (assembly GCF_040414725.1). NCBI lineage: Eukaryota > Metazoa > Arthropoda > Insecta > Orthoptera > Tettigoniidae > Anabrus > Anabrus simplex. The sequence continues at coordinate 46,482,114 of NC_090277.1, forward strand.
TCCCATCTGTCATGGAACACAAGTATTTCCCATCTTTTTCAGAACTCCATCGCATGATTCATTTCGCTACAATGAAAAAATGAAAAGGCAAACTTGTAGTTTAACTTGAGTGTAGATAATTTTAATCATAATTCGGTTCTTAGCGGCATTGTGGTCTTCTGTTCAGAGCGTCCTGTGTTCTGCCCCATGAATGTTGAGAATTTTAGTCCAGCCGCGTCTAGTTAAGGGGGGATCCTACTAATATTTCGTTCATTCATTCATTCATTATCATCATCACCAACATCATCATCATCATCATCATCATCATCTGTTTAGCCTCCAGGTTCGGTTTTTCCCTCGGACTTAGCGAGGGATCCCACCTCTACCGCCTCAAGGGCAGTGTCCTGGAGCTTCACACTCTTGGTCGTGGGAAACAACTGGGGAGTATGACCAGTACCTCGCCCAGGCGGCCTCACCTGCTATGCTGAACACGGGCCTTGTGGAGGGGTGGGAAGATTGGAAGGGATAGGCAAGGAAGAGGGAAGGAAGCGGCCGTGGCCTTATGTTAGGTACCATCCCGGCATTCGCCTGGAAGAGAAGTGGGAAACCACGGAAAACCACTTCCAGGATGGCTGAGGTGCGAATCGAACCCACCTCTACTCAGTTGACTTCCCGAGGCTGAGTGGACCCCGTTCCAGCTCCCGTACCACTTTTTCAAATTTCGTGGCAGAGCCGGGAATCGAACCCGGGCCTCCGGGAGTGGCAGCTAATCACGCTAACCACTACACCACAGAGGCGGACTTCATTCATTATAATTGTTATATATACCGAGCGTCCTCGTGGTTCGAGATACAGTCTAGTGGGTTTGAATTCCACTGTCGGCAGCCCTGTTGATGATTTTCCGTGGTTTACCATTTTCACACCAGGAAAATGCTGGGGCTGTAACTTAATTAAGACCACGGTCGCTTCCTTCCCGCTCCTAGTTATTTTCCTATCCTGAAAAATGAAAACCTACAACCTGTTTTCCAGTCACTGACCGGGTCGGGGATGTAATGAATGAAGCATAAATAGGCTGTTAGTGCGATGGGGTCGCCACTCCCAAAGTGATTTATTAATGACTGATAAATGCTATGAAATGAGAATGGAGAGTGTTGCTGGAATGAAAGATGACAGGGAAAACCGGAGTGAAAAAGAAAACCTACAACCTGTTTTCCAGTCATTGACTGGGTCAGGGATGGAATGAATGAAGCATAAATAGGCTGTTAGTGCGATGGGGTCGCCACTCCCAAAGTGATTTATTAATGACTGATATATGCTATGAAATGAGAATGGAGAGTGTTGCTGGAATGAAAGATGACAGGGAAAAACCGGAGTACCCGGAGAAAAACCTGTCCCGCCTCCGTTTTGTCCAGCACAAATCTCACGTGGCGTAACAGGGATTTGAACCTCGGTATCCAGCGGTGAAAGGCCGACGCGCTGCTGTCTGAGCCACGGAGGCTCTTTTCCCGTCCTATCGTCACTCTAAGACTTATATGTGTCGGTGCGACGTAAAGCCAAATCTAATTTATCCTTATCGCTATTCTAGGCACCGGGCATCATATACAAATGTTTTTATCGTCATATATCTCATAGTCACTTCGTCCTTATCGATACTGTACACCAATCATTTCAAAACTGTGGTCCACGGACCCCTGGCGGGCCGTGACAGTAATCCAAGGGGTCCCAGATAATATGTTTTCATCATCATCATCTGTTTACCCTCCAGGTTCGGTTTTTCCCTCGGACAGCGAGAGATCCCACCTCTACCGCCTCAAGGGCAGTGTCCTGGAGATTCAGACTCTTGGTCGGGGGATACAACAGGGGAGTATGACCAGTACCTCGCCCAGGCGGCCTCACCTGCTATGCTGAACAGGGGCCTTGTGGAGGGATGGGAAGATTGGAAGGGATAGGCAAGGAAGAGGGAAGAAAGCGGCCGTGGCCTTAAGTTAGGTACCATCCCGGCATTCGCCTGGAGGAGAAGTGGGAAACCACGGAAAACCACTTCCAGGATGGCTGAGGTGGGAATCGAACCCATCTCTACTCAGTTGACCTCCCGAGGCTGAGTGGACCCCGTTCCAGCCCTCGTACCACTTTTCAAATTTCGTGGCAGAGCCGGGAATCGAACCCGGGCCTCCGGGGGTGGCAGCTAATCACGCTAACCACTACACCACAGAGGCGGACTAATAATGTTTTACGTATTGAAAGAGAGATATTTCATTGTTCAAACGCAGTTCATAGATCATTATTCTAAATTTAGCAACATATGTATTCACTGTTGTATAACTTACATACAAACAAGACAAAGACAAAGACACCTCCGTAGAGGCCATGAAGGCCCTTGGAGGAGTGGAAGGTAAAGACTTCCACCATTGTTAACCGCGGCACGTGATGGGGTAGAGTGGTTAGCTCTACGCCCGGCCGCCTTTGCCCCCAGGAATTAACCTGTTACTCAATTTTGGTGTAGGCTGAGTGAACCTCAGGACCATATGCACATCCGGAAGTGGAAATCTCGTTTCTTAAATTTTACGACTTCCTGACGGGGATTCGAACCTAAGTCCTTCCGGGCGAACCGAGCACGCCTTTACCGCCTCGACCAGACAGCCCCTATAACTTACATACAGTATATATAATTCTCGGCCAATCGGCCAATCGGCAAGAAATCGATACAGCACAACAGAACCACCCACTACCTGCTTACTCACTGTCTTTCATTGCTCACATGTATCAGACACGTTAACACATGTACGCATCTGAAGAGTGAGGGGAGGTGGAGAAACTGAAGTACGAGGATATCTAGCATGAACGAAACACACGCGGAGGGTAAGGTACTTGCTTCCCCTCCTGCCCACACCTCCGACTGGCTCGACAATAAGGGAGAGGGGAATGAAGGGAGGAACTACACGCCTTTTTCAAGGCAACAGACGTAATGTGTATGTCAACTCATTGAGGGTCAAATTGTCCAGTTTCTTTGTAATTCTTGTATGCGAAGTTTGGCTGGAATGTTATCGGTTTCGGCTATGACTTCATTATCAAATGGCATCGCGCTCAACCACAGTGAGGAAGAATTACCCTTATTTTCGTCAATATAGGCCATGTTAATTACTACAGCTAACTATTACCACTACTACTACTAATATTAACCCTTAAAACCCAAAGTAAAAAGTAACCTGGCGTTAAATAGTTATGATTATCAGAGACGCAAGGGCGTTTGGAAAACCGTTCCTATGAAGGTATTGTCAGCGCTATCAAACAATTAAATCCCATCTATTGGGGTGGGATTCCATCGTGCATCGCAATTAAATTACAGTTAATGAATTGTTTTCTTTAATTAGGAAAAGTTAGTATAGCCATAATGTTTAACCATAGAAACATCTTAATCAGTTCCCGAAGCAAATGGAGTTGACAGTGGCCTCTGAGTGCGCAACCTCGCAAGCCACACACGTGCAAGACACGTGCCGTTGTCTTGGTTACTTCTCCTTCATTCTCAGGGTTGGCCAAAATCTTCGCTCAGACGTTACCTGTTCCCGTTTTCCACCCGGAATTCTTGTGATCGCGATTGTACAAGTTGGCAGTATTTTGTTAAGAGCTTGCATCACAACTCCACGTCTGCGATCGACTTTTGGGCCCATGACATCCCCTAAACCCTACAAATTCTATATTTTTTTGCAAGTTGCTTTACGTCGCACCGACACAGACGGCGACGATGGGACAGGATATAGGTAGGAGTGGGAAGGAAACCCCCGTTGCCTTAATTAAGGTACAGCCTCAGTATTTGCTTGGTGTGAAAATGGGGAATCCACGGAAAACCATCTTCAGGGCTGCCGACAGTGGGTTTCGAACCCACTATCTCTCAGATGCAAGCTCACACCTGCGTGCCCCTAACCGCACGGCCAACTCGCGGTGTCATGATATTTCTCCTAATCACTTTGTCTCTTCCATTATTCTAAACAAACGACATCTCCTAATCACAAATGCTCCTCCTGTCAACCTAAAAGAATATCCCACTTCACATTTCTCACATGGTCACCCGTCATTTCCCCCTCTATAGACTGTAAGTACACTTTGCATGCCACCGCGGTTGTCGATTGAAGTAAAAAAAGAGGGAAAAACACGAGGGAGGGTAGGAGAGAGTATTGACGGCGCAGGGACCGTGTCTCTGCTGTTTTATTTATCCGTCAGACGAAGTGATGTTTCCGAAGTGATCAGTATTCATTACCAGTACTCTGTGAGTGTATGGACTATCAAACTCGGGCTATAAAAGACACGGCTGGGGGCTGTAATTGTAAGATACTGAAGGGCATATATACACGAGTCCCTTTCTACTACAACAAGATGAGCCTGCACATTTAACATAAAAAAAACGGAACATCAAACCGCGGGCAATAACACTCCAGAAAAGTAATTCTCATACTATGTTAACAGAATGTGAAACCACTAGGTGTTACAATGGTCAAATATTTACTTTTTCTGTTCAGTTTAAACACGACCTACAACAATATCTCAGACCGTAATACCAAAACCAAAATGGTGGAAATGATAGGGTAGAGCTCCCAAATATTTCAGATTATGGCATACCTTCATAACTACTATTAACATTAACAAAAACATTGGGATTGGGAAATGTCCCGGGGGCAAGGATCACTTAAAGTAGTGTGATAAAAAAAGTAAAAAAAAAAAAACAATTACTCAACAACAACAACAACAACAACAACAGTACAACCAGCAAGTCCATGGAAAGAAAAATATTACAATAAATACTACTAGTTTACCATTCTAAATCCAGCATCATCATATACAAATTCACACGTATCTAAAGCATTTCGAAATTCTCCACTATAACAGTAGATTGAGCGGTCCAATTACTGACTATTATCTTAGCATTATCTTACCTTATCTATCAATAAGAACCTAGGCATATTCGTTTCCTTTCCTTCCTTCTGTGATGATATTTCTCATATAATTTAATTTTCTTCTTGTTCTTCCCTATTTCTCTTCTTGTATTTCAGTGTTTTTTCCTGTTTTATGCCGTTGTTTATGCAAATACGTAGTATATAGGATTGTATAGGCGCTGCCTGGCCGAGGTGGTAAAGGCGTGCTCGGTTCGCCCGGAAGGATGTGGGTTCGAATCCCCGTCAGGAAGTCGTAAAATTTAAGAAATGAGATTTCCACTTTCGGAAATGGCCCTGAGGTTCACTCAGCCTACACCAAAAATGAGTAGCAGGTTAATTCCTGGGGGCATAGGTGGCCGGGCGTAGAGCTAACCACTCTACCACATCACATGCCGAGGTTAACAATGGTGGAAGCCTTTACCTTCCGCTCCTCCAAAGTGCTTCATGGCCTGTATGGAGGTGACATTGCTTTGCTTTGCTAGGATTGTTCGTTCGTAATCTGTTTACCCTCCAGGGTCGGTTTTTCCCACGGATCAGCGAGGGATCCCACCTCTTCCGCCTCAAGGGCAGTGTCCTGAAGATTCAGACTTTGGGTCGGGGGATACAACTGGGGAGAATGACCAGTAACTCGCCCAGGCGGCCTCACCTGCTATGCTGAACAGGGGCCTAGTGGAGGGATGGGAAGATGGGATGGGACAGGCAAGGAAGAGGGAAGGAAGCGGCCGTGGCCTTAAGTTAGGTACCATCCTGGCATTTGCCTGGAGGAGAAGTGGGAAACCACGGAAAACCACTTCCAGGATGGCTGAGGTGGGAATCGAACCCACCTCTACTCAGCTGACCTCCCGAGGCTGAGTGGACCCCGTTCCAGCCCTCGTACCACTTTTCAAATTTCGTGGCAGAGCCGGGAATCGAACCCGGACCTCCGGAGGTGGCAGCCAATCACACTAACCACTACACCACAGAGGCGGACTGCTAGGATTGTATAGTTTTTATTGTGTACATTTGTGTCCTCTGAAAATATTTATATCTTTCATTTTAGATTAATATCTGTAGTACATAGCTGGGATCTTTGTAATTCGGCGTTACGCTGTTTCTGATCCTGAATAAATAAATAAGTACATAAATGAGCCTCCGCGGCTCAGGCGGCAGCGCGCCGGCCTCTCACCACTGGGTCCTGTGTTCAAATCCCGGTGACTCCATGTGAGATTTGTGCTGGATAAAGCGAAGACGGGATAGGCTTTTCTCCGGGTTTCCCTGTCATGTTTCATTCCAGCAACACTCTCCAATATCATTTCATCTGCCATTCATTAATCATTGCCCCAGGGGAGTGCGACAGGTTGTGGCAGCCGGCACAGTTCCTATCCTCGCCGCTAGATGGGGCTTCATTCATTCCATTCTTGACGCGGTCGATTGACTGGAAACAGGCTGTGGCTTTTCATGAACACATAAATAAATAAATAAATAAATAAATAAATAAATAAATAAATAAATTCAAATATAAATTCAACCGGGCGAGTTGGTCATGTGGCTAGAGGCGCGCGGCTGTGAGCTTGTATCCGGGAGACGGTGTGTTCGAATCCCGCTGTTGGCAGCCCTGAAGATGGTTTTCCGTGTTTTCCCATTTTCACAACAGGCAAATGCTGGGGCCGTACCCTAATTAAGGCCACGGCTGCTTCCTCCCAACTCCTAGGTCTTTCCTATCCCATCTTCGCCATAAGGCCTATCTGTGTCGGTGCGACGTAAAGCCATTAGCAAAGAAAAAATATAAATTCGCAAATACCTAAAATAATTCAGACCGGGCGAGTTGGCCGTGCGCGTAGAGGCGCGCGGCTGTGAAGCTTGCATCCGGGAGATAGTAGGTTCGAATCCCACTATCGGCAGCCCTGAAAATGGTTTTCCGTGGTTTCCCATTTTCACACCAGGCAAATGCTGGGGCTGTACCTTAATTAAGGCCACGGCCGCTTCCTTCCAACTCCTAGGCCTTTCCTATCCCATCGTCGCCATAAGACCTATCTGTGTCGGTGCGACGTAAAGCCCATAGCAAAAAAAAAAAATAATTCAGATGCCTTAATAATACAATTTTACAGTGGGTTGAGCGTTGCATTAAAAGATGACCACATCGTACAGAAATGTACCCACTACTTACAGAATGCTGGAGTCTATTCATGAAGCATCTTACATTTTTGGGAAAAGGCTCTAAGAAAGCTTTAGATAATGCAGTCCAATACTCAGTTCCCCGATTTACAAACGAACATTTACCACACAATAGTTAGTTTTCTGCAATCTACAGTTTTCCTTATGCGGATGACCTGTCTTGCTTATGCAACAGGGCTTTTCTACTCGACTGTAGAACTCTTCCCAAGGTGGCTTATTCGTGTAGGCAAGGGGTGCTCTGCTGGACACCCGTTGAGTCTAGCCCAGTGCGGCAGGGCTGGCGTGACGTAAATGCGGGCAGCTTACGTAGCAGGCATACGTCACAGTGAAGCGAGAGAACCGATACACTTTGCAGGGAAGCCATTAGTGAGTTCGATTGTGATTACGAAGCTCTCCTCCTCTACTTGCCGAAATGTTCATTGGGGTACAGTATTTAACATAAAAAGCTATAATCCCAAACAAAACCTGATCTATTCAAGATATTCCAGTTTGATTTATACTGCGCTCGATATAAACAGTTAGTTTTATTTTCTTACGTTTATTCATTCAAAAAAATTACACGTTATAAATTTTGAGGTACAATCTACAAAGGAACGGGGTTTAAGCGTACAAGATCTACGATTCCTTGGATGAAAATGGCAGTATTTCCATTTAAAAAGTAAAATTGCTGTTATTCATTTAGCAAAATAGTAATCATCATCATCATCATCATCATCATCATCACCATCATCACCATCATCAATGTTCCACTCCAGTCGCCCGGGTGTAATTTAACAACCCTCCTCACTCCTTTCTGTCCATCCACTTTTCCTGCTCCATTACTTCCACCACATCCAATCCAGCTTCTCTAATGTCCTTCCAAATCTGATCCATCCACCTTTTTCTCGGTCTTCCAAGTCGTCTCTTTCCCTTAACTTCTCTTTCCAATTCCCTTCTTGCTACCCGTTCCTTTCCCATTCTTTTTACATGACCGAACCATCTCAGTCTTGCTTTCTGTATGTTCTGTACTAACGGTCCTATATTTAACTCTTCTCTGATTTTAACATTTTGGATTCTATCTCTTCTTGTCTTTTCAACCGATGTTCTTTAAAATTTCATTTCTACTGTTTGGATCTTACTATCTTGTCTACCGGGCGAGTTGGCCGTGCGCGTAGAGGCGCTCGGCTGTGAGCTTGCATCCGGGAGATAGTAGGTTCGAATCCCACTGTTGGCAGCTCTGAAGATGGTTTTCCGTGGTTTCCCATTTTCACACCAGGCAAATGCTGGGGCTGTACCTTAATTAAGGCCACGGCCGCTTCCTTCCAACTCCTAGGCCTTTCCTATCCCATCGTCGCCATAAGACCTATCTGTGTCGACGCGACGTAAAGCCACTAGCAAAAAAAAAAAAAACTATCTTGTCTCTTATTAGTTATCAGCGTTTCTAGTCCGTATGTTACAATTGGTTTGAAATACTGTTTATATAATGTTAATTTCGTTCTCTTCGGTACTTTTTCATCCCATAAAAGTCCTTTGACTTCATGATAAAATGTTGTACCTTTACTTAGTCTGTTATTAATTTCAGGGTTGATTTCATTACTTCCTTTAATAATGCTACTTACTAATACAAAACGTTTTCATTCCTCCCCTGAAGGGGGAGGCGGGCCTCTTAGACGGTAACGCCGTCTCTCAGGCCGGGAGATTTGTTACGGTAAAGGAGATGTGCGGAGAAGGTAAGGGGGTGGGCGGCCGTGGCCTATACTACGAACAGTCCCGGCATTCGCCTTAGCGCAGGAGAATGAAAAACCACGGAAAACTATTCTCAGGACAGCAGACGGGTGGGGCTAGGCGTGAAGTCCGGCACTCTGCCCCAGGCCCGTCTCCCGAATGCAGAAGCGTAGAGCCACGGTAGAGCCGTGGCCAACTTTCCTCTGCTTGGTTGGCCGGTCAGAGTTCAGAGCTGTTGGACCACGGGCAAGTCGAGGCCTCTTAAGGGACGAACCCAAGGGCCGAAACCCACTCTGCACCCACCGACCTAATGCTACCTAGATATGTATACTGTTCTACGTTCTCTAACAGTTCTCCGTCTATGTTCACTTGGGTTCTCTTTTTCTCTTTTCCACAGTGCATGACTACAGTTTCCTTTTTACTAATTACCATTCCAAACTCCTTCAGATTTTCATTCCAAATGTCCAAAACATTGTAATATGATTACAGAATTCAAAAGTTTAGTGCTTTATTTTGCACACTGTTGTAGTGTTGTGTGACTTTCCCTCTTCACTGAATTTCTGAAAGTAGGCCATTGGTATTGTTTTATTATGGTATAGACAGCAAATACACAAGACTACGTACAAAGGACAGGTCTCCACTGGTTACAGACCTTTGAAATAATCGCCCAAGGTCTCCAGTGTGCGTTGCAGGCGCTGAATAAAATTTACTGCATGTGTATCGTTAACGTGTGACACCTCTCTCCGAAATGCTGTTACGATGTCCTCTTTGTTAGTAAATCGTTGTTCACGTAATCGCTTCTTGACTTTGGGGATTAGATCATAGTCACACACCTAATGCTTCCCGCAGCTCTGCATGGCACTGGCGTGGATTTCTGCCGCGGAGAACTGCTATTTATTAATATACGATCGTTGCTCCTCCTTGTTGACTTCCAATTTGTGACGCTTTCACTCACACACTGAACTTGGGGGCATGCTTAGACCCACACTGTTGTTTACATACACCATCTAGTGGCATCATACGCAAGTACATATTGTACGTTTCCAAATGCATATCTTAGATTTTCCGTGTTGTCTCCTGTTCGCGAAAAAAACAATAGTTGTCATGACTTATGACTCGACCTCCGTATTAGAAATGTTTCTAAAGAACTTCTTAAAATGTAATAGTGAAAACTGTAATTCATTACGTACATTATAAAAATATTTAAGGTTGTGGATCTAACTCTTTATTATATTCGGTCAAAATACATAAACTGCAATGAACGACACTTACTTCTTATAACATAAATTAAAATGACGCTGATTTCAGCCCTCTTTCTTTAATAATTTTCTGCCTCCATTTCAAACTCGGGTATCGCAGCAGTGATCGAGAGTGACTAGGAGAACTTCGCTCAACCTGCACAGCTTGTAACGTAGTCACGACGTCACTGGCTGAATAGCATACGCTGCGCTCATCGCCTCCCAGTCCGCCCGTTTACATTGCTGGGCACCCGCGGTACTGAATGCTCAGAGTGAGCACCTCTGGTGTAGGCAATATACATGGCACATAACCGTGTTCGTTTCCTTCTGGTCTCTAGCCTCTCCCACCCAAGTTCGTAAAGAATGGAACATCGACTCCAACCACTTCTTCACCCCAATATAGATCAGATTACTACCTAAGCGACAAGTACTCTCTAACCAAGACCGACTACAAAATATCAGACCTTAATGCAGTTATCGATATTAGATAAAATGGCGCCGTGATTGGTTTGTTCAAATGTAAACATGAGCATGTGCCAAGCATCAGTTTAGTCCTTTCTGTTGGTTTGGTTTGATTAGGAAACGTTAGTGTAGTGATACATTTACTGACATTTGGTTTTAAAACTATTTTGGTATATTAGGACGTGTCGATCATATTGTGTGCCTGGATGTAATTCATATTACAGCAGATGCACTCATATTCAGATCAAGTGTACTAAATGCATTGTGATGATTTCGTAATTACAACTAATTTATTAGGTGAATGAAAACATTCCTTCTTTCTTCTTTCTTAATCTGTTTACCCTCCAGGGTCGGTTTTTCCCTCAGGCTCAGAGAGGGATCCCACCTCTACCACCTCAAGGGCAGTGTTCTGGAGCGTCAGATTCTGGGTAGGAGATACATCTGGGGAGGATGACCAGTACCTCGCCCAAGCGGCCTCACTTCTATGTTTAACAGGGACCTTGTGGGGGGATGGGAAGATTGGAAGAGATAGACAAAGAAAAGGGAAGGAACCGGCCGTGGCCTTAAGTTAGGTACCATCCCGGCATTTGCCTGGAGGAGAAGAGGGAAACCACAGAAAACCATTTCCAGGATGGCAGAGGAGGGAATCGAACCCACCTCTACTCAGTTGACCGCCCGAGGCTGAGTGGACCCCGTTACAGCCCTCATAGCACTTTTCAAATTTCGTGGCAGAGCCGGGAATCGAACCCGGGCCTCCGGGAGTGGCAGCTAATCACACTAACCACTACACCACGGAGGCGGACGAATTGAAACATTCGAGGATACATTTGTGAATAGAGAGGACTTTTTTCGTTTACTTGATGAGCTATTTTTTTCGGATAGGGGCAAAACTCTGTGTTGGTGCCTATCCTAGTGTATTTATTAATTACTATACCTTTTGAGGTTATAAAAAAGAGTGATAAAAAGCTATTTATTTCATCTGTATATGAAGATTATATTCTCTTTGTTAAATTAGAGGACGAAGTATTAACTGATATACTGTCACTTACAGTACGTATTTTACGTTGCCAACGATTTGAATTTAAAAGTGCTTTACACGAAAATGCACAATTATGCCACCAAAGAACTTCAATTCAATATTCCCCAATTGATTATTTGAAGTGAAGCACGTGTAGTATTGCAGTATGGTGAAACATCATCAGAATCATTGTTATGAAAGAATTTAAATTTGTATATTTCTAATAAAATTTTTGAACGAGGTAGACTTTTATTTTTAAAAAGCGTATGGTAATAGAGAGATTATTCAAATAAATGAATTTCTAAAACAAATATTGGTTTATAGGAAGAAGACTTACGGTCTAGAATAATTTACCAAGGGAGCCCCCTACTATATCTACACCAATTCGATAAATTTACAAATTTAAAATCATTTAAGAAAAGACTAAGGAAACAACTGATACCTAATCTGACACTTGGACAGCCCTAAATTCAGCTCATTGATTGATTGATTGATTGATTGATTGATTGATTGATTGATTGATTGATTGATTGATTGATTGATTGATTGATTGATTGATTGATTGATTGATTGATATTTGCTTTGCGTCGCACCGACACAGAGATGTCTTATGGCGACGATGGGGTAGGAAAGGGGTAGGAGTGGGAAGGAACCGACCGTGGCCTTAATTAAGGTACAGCCCCAGCATTTGCCTGGTGTGATAATGGGAAACCACGGAAAACCATCTTCAGGGCTGCCGACAGTGGGGTTCGAACCCACTATCTTCCGGATGCAGTTGCGCGACCCTAACCGCACGCCCAATTCGCCCGGTAATTAATTGATTGAATTGAAACTGCAACACTTTGAAATGCATCAGATATTCTCCCGGGGCTATTGTTTTAGAGTGCTATCCTATATTACCTATATCCTGGACCATAGATAATAGTTCTAGAAAAGACTTATTATGTTTTGAATTTTTCACATATTGCTTATCTAAATATAGGCCATTTCTAGATAATATTGGTCAATTACCCAGTGGGGTTCGAACCCACTATATCCCGGAAGCAAGCTCACAGTTGCGCGAACCCAACCACACGGCCAACTTGCCCGATAATTCGTTGTCAATGAGAATTTAGCAAATGAAATGAAATGGCGTATGGCTTTAAGTGCCGGGAGTGTCCGAGGACCTGTTCGGCTCGCCAGGTGCAGGTCTTTCGATTTGACACTCGTAGGCGACCTGCGTGTCGTGATGAGGATGAAATGATGATGGAGACGACGCATACACCCAGCCCCCGTGCCAGAGAAATTAACCGATAATGGTTAATATTCCCAACCCTGCCGGGATTCGAACCCGGCACCCCTGTGACCAAAGGCCAGCACCATTTAGCCATGGAGCCGGACGACAACTTAGCAATTCAATACGATAATCAGAAGGTTAAGTTTATGTATAACAGGCTTGTTTACATTCAACCGATGCGTCGGGCATGTTGATTCTGTATTAAATTAAGGTCTGATATTATTGAAGATGGTCTTGCTCTAACACAGCCCCACCGAGGACTAATTCCCAGTTCCTCCATGATAATAAGGAATGCCTTACAACTGGCATCTTGCAAAGAGAGATGAATGGCTGGAATCAACTGTAGCCCGTAATATGCGAGTCCTTGGATAATCTCGGACAATTTCGAAGGAAGCGACATCACGGATGGTGAAATACTGTGTGCGAGGTGCAGTCGAACTGTTATGATTAAAGCCCGGATTTCCATGCGGTAATAGGTTAGATTGCAAACTAATTTGGTTAGTAGGAAATGTCGGCCACCCGCTCTTCTATAATGTAGAAAGAGTAACATAAATTATAGGGGTTTTTAGGGCCGTACCCCTAATGTTTATGCAAACCCCATAGCATAATCGTTATGGAAGTAGACTATACTTGCTTCTCGCTTCAGTAAGTTTGCATTCTAACCTATTAATGCATAAAATTCCGGGCTCTAGTTATGATGGTCAAATGCAGTATTTACTTTTGCTGTCCGATTGTTTTAATGTTGAAAATATTTCTTAGCAGATAAAGTAGGGTCTCCCTACTACGCAAAACGTAAAATTCAGCAATTTCCTCAATTGTGCCGAAAGTTGAAGGGCTAAAGGGCCCTGAAAAAGTTTCAAATTGTGAGTCTTGGATAGACCTAACAAACTAAAAAAAATCGAAAATCACTTTCGGCCTAAATGCAGTTCCGGAAAAGCAGCCCAAAATCGTTTGTTTCCTTACTCATTTTCTTTTTGATTCAAATCCTAGCCAAATTAACTTATTTACATAATTCTTCCTGTAATGTGTTGATTGGTTCAATACCTTCAGGTGTTTTCTGATTTTTGAACACTTTCCACACCGGATGTAGTTATAAGGGTTTAAGTTAAACTCTGCATTGACTCACATTAGCGCTCGTAGTGGTGCTTAAGTGAAACTCTGCGTTGACTCATATTAGCGTTCGTAGTGGTGCTTAAGTGAAACAATTCACTGACTCACATTAGCGCTCGTAGTGGTGCTTAAGTGAAACAATTCACTGACTCACATTAGCGCTCGTAGTGGTAGAAAGTGGCAAGCTGCTAATCTAAACACGGCCGACTTGATGCGTCGCTCTTAAGGAGCGCAGCGAGGGATCCAGTCGGCCGTGATCTAATCGACCAAATAGCGATGATTAAGAAAAGGATTGTAATTTTTAGGAATAAATAAAGAATATATTCTGAAACTTTATTATATTTTATTAACATAAAATTAGTTACTCATACCCCTAGCATGTTTTCAACATTCAGTAGCTTGCCTGAAGGACTAGAACTGTGGATTTTTTATTTACATTAATTTACTTTTAATTTTGTATTTCCATTTATTTTAATTTTTCAATTTTTGCAAGTTGCGGATGGTTATCAGGGGTTCGTATTTTTAACTGTTTCTTTTAGTTAATTTATTTACAATGTGCTTTACGTCGTACAGACAGGTCTTATGGCGACGATGGGATAGGAAAGGTCTAGGAGTGGGAAGGAAGCGGCGTTTCCTTAATTAAGGTACAGCCACAGCATTTGCCTGGTAAGAAACTGGAAAACCATCACAGGACTGCCGACAGTTCGAACCCACAATCTCGCTGTTTGCGTTCTGTGATATGCGGAGAGCGCCCTAGCCTAGATGTTATTTGATTGATTGTGGCGATATTAAGGGGCCCAAAACAGGAGGTATCAAATTTTTACGTTGATATTAGCCGCATTAAAAAAACTGTACATTTTGGAAGTACTGCAAAATATAATTCCTGATCTTTTCTTAATGCTTCATACCCTTTTACCGTGCGAGAAGTAATAATGAAGATATCTGTGATTTTTAAATTTTGAAATAAATATGTCTCAGAGATGGGGAGGGTGTAATCCGAATATTTGTGCAACAAAACAGTTTCCTGTAACAAAATATGTGACGTGATTTTACCTAGCAACAGTACCTTGAGAGCTGCTAAGGCAATGGATCTGTATGTCACGGTTGCTAGGTAACATACGTCACCCATTGTTTTGAAATACAAGGAGTCTCCAAAGTCCGGTGACACTTTTTATTAATTTATTACACAAGTATTTTAAATGATAAAGCTTTTGTATGTATATTAAAGATACCAGTGCTCCGAGTTCCCGCATTAAACTGCAGTTGTCATTTTGGAAAGATGGCGACTTCCGGCGAAGAGTACGCTTTCAGTGTGATGGAAGTCTCCAGATGTGGAACGGACGTTCAAGACTAAGTACGGTAAAGAAGCAACAAGCAGGACGGTCGTTTACGCGCAGCATACTAAATTCGTGAGTACTGTTTGCCTGTATGCTAGAAAGAAAAAATAGCGGCCATCCTGCAATGAGTGAAGAGACCGTTAACCACGTTTGATAGTCATTCATAAGAAGTCCGAAAAAATCAGTTCGTAAAGCAATGGTTTTCCCCACAAATGCAAGAAGATTTGGAAAATTTCCTGTTCCAGCAGGGCGTGACAAGATTTCGAATACCGTTTAGACATATGCCAAGTTATGCGTTGTACCCATATCGAGTCAGTGTGAAATAAAACACTGAAAATAAAACCATTTAAGTTCATCGTTACTATGATATACGTACGCCATCCAGAAATTAAGATTCCCTATTTCTTTTCATGTAAAGTAAACATATTTAGCCGGGAAGTATGAGCATGCACGACAGATATATGACGTAGCAATCATATACCGGCCGGACAAGTCCAAGGCCACACTAGATAGACAGGCCACAAGGCTCGGACCGTGACGTCACGATAGTGGCTGGCGTTCTGCATGGCAGTGTAGGGCCCGCTCTCACTTTCACCATGATACTGTTCATTTATTCAACCTTTACGATATAATTGAACACTCCTTCAATTGTGGCTTTACTTAGGCTTGTATACTACACGAGTTTTATGCGGGGAGAAAACTGGCTGGGCAGTATATGTACACTTCTTTACTTAAAATTATGCTGACATCTGTCACTTGTAACTGTACACGGTATCGTGTAAAAGGTTAGAACGCATAATACGTGTACAAATAGTTGTAATGTTACTAGGAAAATACATTATGGCAATTCGCAACAATAGTCTGAAACCTTTCTTAGAAATTAAGCTGCAACTTAAAACTTACCTAACAATTCCTAAGGTTTCAGTTTATACATTTTTATTTTCCTGAAGATTTCTTCTTCTTAGCCATGAGTTTGTCTACGGTAACTTTTCTATTGTTATTCAATAATATATTACAAAAGATGTATATACATTGGTCAACGAAATGTTTAAAACTATTTATTTAATCACTGCATGTTTTAAACATGACGTTTTCGTTTTCCAGAACATTCTTGACAAGCGAAATCAGAATTTTTATCTGAGAATCTTCAGGTTTACATTTTGTAGCTCTAAAAGAGTCTGGTACAACACCTTTTGGTCCAAGGCAGGAGCAAGCCAAGGCCGCACTAGACAGACTCAGATAGACAATTTTTCTGTCTAACTCAGGGTTGTCAAAGGCAGGATAAGTTGTCAGCTTCATTAAGCCAGTTATTTATTAAGATTTTAAATAAATGACCAATATCAAACAATTATTTATTTTTGTGTTTCGTCAAATGAGTTTTGAAAAGTGGTTTGTAAATTACTCTTGCGCAGCTTTTCAAACATTTTCCTACTAACACAGTTATTATTAGAAATTATGCCCAGTAGGCCCTATTCGGGAGATTGTGGGTTCGAGCCCCACTGTCGGCAGCCCTGAAGATGGTTTTCCGTGGTTTCCCATTTTCACACCAGGCAAATGCTGGGGCTGTACCTTAAGTCCAAGGATGCTTCCTTCCCACTCCTAGCCCTTTCCTGTCCTATCGTCGCCATAAGACCTACCTGTGTTGGTGCGACGTAAAGCAACTTGCAAAAAAAGAAATGCATGCTACCTTATATGCTACAGGCCTATCTATTAATACTTTAAAGACTTGCAAAGTTAGTTCTTCTGAGTAATGTCATGTTAGGTTCTTACATGGAAACAAATCAACGTCTTTATTTTTTTAAAGACTGGATGACAACATAAAAGTTTGTGCAGTTGTAGCTAATGTAGTGTTATTTTCTCCGCTTTTACTACTAAAAGCAACTCCCTCTACCTTTCCTCCTACCGGGCGATTTGGCCATGCGGTTAGGGGCGTGCGGCTGTGAACTTGCATCGGGAGGTAGTGGGTTCGAATCTCACTGTCGGCAGCCCTGAAGATGGTTTTCCGTAGTTTCCCATTTTCACACCAGGCAAATGCTGGGGCTGTACCTTAATTAAGGCCACGGCCACTTCCTTCCAGCTGTTAGGCCTTTCCTATCCCATCGTCGCCATAAACCTATCTGTGTCGGTGCGACGTTAAAGCCACTGGCAAAAACAAAAACAAGAAATAAAACCTTTCCTCCTTTATGGTTTAGCTCACGTTTAACGTAGAATCTATCCAGCAAGTTACAAAATCTTTCATGCTCCTTTAACAATTTTAGTTTCTTGTTAAAGTAATTCCAATGTGAATCATCAATACCTGAATTTCCAGTGCCTAGTTTTGCAGTAAAAGACTGTGAATAATCGGGTGAGGCATTGTAATAAACGTTGACTGTCTTATCTTCTTTTACGCCCCAGGAAATGCGAAAAATATTGAAGTGAACCATGTTATTAGTATACAGGAGTAAGATACTTTATTTTCAAAGGCTATATTTAACTGTTCCTTACAAAATTATAATTTATCAGTAATGATACACACATCAACTTCACTTTCAATTTCATCGATTATTTTGTGCACAGATTCTATTTTGTCGTGGACAGTCACTTTTGAGTTACAAGCAGGTCTAAACAGGAAGTTACAAATACTTTTCTAATTTGATCATTTTAATATCTTGCCCCCGTCACCTAATGCACGTATATCAGGGTTTTCACTCATGATAATATCATGTTTAATGGCTTTAAAATCAAGAGCCTCGTTTAATGTTAAGGAAGTACCAATTTTCGGAATATTTTTCTCAGTCATATACATTTTGAAAATACAGAGACTTTGGCTGTTAAAATTGACGAAAACTTTGTCCAAATCTAATTTGCGTTTAATACTGAAATTACCCTGAACGTCATCGAAGTCCTTGATCCTGTCGTATTCTTTTTCAGCTTTCTTTCTTTCTTTCTTTCCTTCATCTTCCCGTTTTTCAATTTCTTCTTGTCTTTGAATAGGACTTTTGCTCGGTGTTGGAAGATTTTTAGACAGATAGGCAGGCACATTTTCAAACTTAGGAATAGCGTCGTTTGAGAGTTTTAAATAGTTAGGTTTTACAGTTAAAATAGATTCATCAGGTCTTTTAACAGAATCGTCTTAATTGTGAAACTTCGTCGAAGTGTTTTATGCACACAACTGAGCTTGCTGAAGGGACGAATTCGGTTCGATGGATGGCTATGATCCACTTTTGTTTCCGAAACACGCCAGTAGGAAATTTAAACACTGAAATATTAGTCTGTTTTGAACTGTAGTTGATTCTACAACCAGGTATACAACACGACGTGGCCTTAATTCACAATGTTCACACACGTTTAAATCATTCAACACCATCGATAGCCTCACTGCTGCGGGGTTCAGATCAGCTTACAAGTCACTGGCGAGAAGTGAAGCGGCTGGCGACTAGTGTGACGTAGCGCCCGAAGTGGAGGGGGAGCCTTATGGCCTGTATATCTAGTTGGCCTTGACAAGTCCCGCCTGGTGTCAGCAGCGCAGCAGCAGTAGTTCGTATTCTTTCTCCCGCCGCCTGCGAAGTTCGTTCTGTGATAAAGTTTCTATGGAAATTGCGATGGGCAACTCAAAACAAGACATGCGCAATGCTCATTGCAGGTGTTGAGCTGATCCATGACAATGCTCGGCACTCAGCAACTGCTCTGCAGGATTTCG
Source organism: Anabrus simplex (assembly GCF_040414725.1). Lineage (NCBI taxonomy): Eukaryota > Metazoa > Arthropoda > Insecta > Orthoptera > Tettigoniidae > Anabrus > Anabrus simplex. The sequence continues at coordinate 46,500,999 of NC_090277.1, forward strand.
GATCATCCACCGTACAATTCTGATCTTGCTTCCAATGACTGTCATCTTTTCTTGCACCTCAGGGAATTTCTGTTCTGCTGTCAGCATTTTCACACGGATGATGAGCTGAAGAAGCATGTCACATGCGGCAGACTTCTACAAAATTTGAACCTACGATATGACAAGTGTCTCAATTTTGGTAGTGATTATGTCGAAAAATAGCTGTAACATCGCTCAATAGGGCGACAATAAAGTTTTTCATGTAACAATGCTGTTTTGTTACATAAAAGCAGGGAAACTTAATTTCTGGATGGCCTTCATATATTTGAAAGCTGTACCATTTATAGTTTTGTGTAAAAGTATTACCAGCATTCAGGGACTCCCTGTACATTTTTATGAGCATCTGATTTTCCCAAATGGGACATTCCTTTTAACTTTTTCACAAACTTCCAAAATTCTGTTTTCAGGTAGGATGTCACTTTACAAATATCATCTGATACATGAGCAGAGTGTTCCAGCTGGTGTTACAGTCGTATTCAGTGTAGGTCGCTGTTGGGAGTGCCGGACTGGTAAGGATCACACAGCTGTGTGCTTGCATTCAGGAGATAGCAGGTGTATGCATAAGTCTTTTCCGATTTCACTAAGATGAAATGGCGCATGGCCTTTATTGCCGGGAGTGTCCGAGGACAAGTTCGGCTCGCCAGATGCAGGTCTTTTGATTTGACCCCCATAGGCGACCTGCGCGTCGTAATGAGGATGAAATGATGATGAAGATGCCACATACATCCAGCCCCCGTGCCAGCGAAATTAACCAATGATGGTTACAAATCCCTGCCGGGAATCGAACCGAGGACCCCTGTGACCATAGGCCAACATGCTAACCATTTAGCCATTGAGCCGGACACTAAGATATGGCGCCAGTGAACAGTACGCAGCGTATGGATTTGACATATACGTCAGTTTGTTCGTCTGACATTAACCTACCAACACACAAAAGTTGAGTCCGCCAAATACTAGCGTCTGTGTTGTATCGTTCAGTGATTATATCGACGGTTGTGTCTGAAAAAGGACATTCGCGGCAAGCATTGCTTTCCTTATCTAATCAAATGTAAGCGGTTGTGGAAAGTCATCGTTTGCTGGTCGAAACATATGGTGAACAGGCTCCATAGATTAGAACATATGGTTTCGATTATTTAAATGTGGTGATTTCTTGAAGCCCGGCGAAACCGTTTATGCACAACGTTATCGCCAATAAATTAAATCACGCATTGATCGAAAGGCGACCGGAATGGTCCAGAAGACACGGCAAAGTGATTTTCTTACATGGCAATGCGCCGTCTCACACAGCAAAACCAGTGAAAGACATCTTGATACCGTTTGGACGGGACATCCTTCCGCACCTGCCGTACTCTCCCGATCTGGCGCCATCTGACTATCACCTCTTCGCATCAATGGCGCACGCCCTCGCAGAGCAGCATTCGGCAATTTCGAGGAAGTTGTAAAATGGCTCGACGAATGGTTCGCCGCGAAAGACAAGCAGTTTTTCTGGCATGGTATTTTATTCATAACTGACCTGAAAGATGGGCGAAGTGTGTAGAAGCCGATGGCCAATATTTCGAATAAAGAAAAATGAATTTTTCTTTAAAGTTACGTGTTTTATTTAGCACAAAACGGGCAAAAACTTATGCATACACCTGGTAGTGTGTTCGAATCCCAATATCGGTAGCCCTGAAGATGGTTTTCCGTGGTTTCTCAACTTTACACCAGGCTAGGGCTGTACCTTAATTAAGGCCACGGACGAGTCCTTCCCGCTCCTAGCCCTTTCATGTCACATCGTCGCCCTAAGACCTATCTATGTCGATGCGACGCAAAGCAAATTGTAAAAAAAAAAAAAAAAAAGAAAGCCACTTTCCCTTTGCGAAAATCAAATGATCAATAAATACGTCTCCTGGTCATGGCCATCCATCAACAGCTCCTAATTTCGGATCCATCCATACCTTACAGCACTGCCTGCACGGTTGCTAGGTAACATTGTTTGGCCATCCATCCATACTTTACAGCACTGCCTGCACGGTTGCTAGGTAACATTGTCTGGCCATCCATCCATACCTCACATCAGTGCCTGCACAGTTGCTAGGTAACATTGTCTGGCCATCCATCCATATCTTACATCACTGCCTGCACGGTTGCTAGGTAACATTGTCTGGCCATCCATCCATACCTTACATCACGGCCTGCACGGTTGCCAGGTAACATTGTCTGGCCATCCATCCATACCTTACATCACTGCCTGCACGGTTGCTATGGTTACACTTCCGTCACACATTTTGTCGCGTCACTTTACACAAATTTTCGCATGACCCCCAGCCATAAGACTCATTCATGTCAAAAAATGTATTTCCAGACCCATGTTGTCATACGCATTTCTCTTCTCTGCATGTGAGAGAACCATTTCTAAAGTTTTGCTGTTGAATTTTGATTCTGATACATCCTGTGTATATTTTTCGTCTTCCTGACGGGAAAGTTAAAAGGACAGACCTTCACCAGCTTGGCTAAGAAAAAAGTACCATGTCTACGAAGATACAGGAAGTGTACTAAAAATGCCTTTACAGAGCATGAAAAATGACGTTACATGGGAAGGTATTAGCATGGCCAGCAGTAAATCAATCGGTTTCCATCCTCCTCCGCCAGACTTTCTCTTCTTCTCAGGTGTTACATCACTTAACGTCATGCCCAGCTAAGCTCGTTAGTGGATTGATTTACTAAGACAAGCCACTTAACAACCAAAGTAGAGAGAGAGAGATTGTTTACCTGGATAGACACTCTAGTAATTTTAGGATAGACGTTCGTGGATCTTGTATTAAAGGAACTAATAAGTTTGTCATCAGTTCTCAGCGACCGGGATGATTGTCGGAGGTGATAATTGAAAATAAAACAGAAAATCAATTAATTTTGATATTTAATAATAATAATAATAATAATAATAATAATAATAATAATAATAATAATAATAATAATAATAAAGAGATGCAATAGAAAGTGGACTTACGATGGATATGGTTCACAACAGAAAATAATTTAGAAGCCGAGTGGACAGCATCAAAACATTCCAGGAGAAACCACCAAAATGTAGACCCAAACTGGTCATATCTGAGAAAGAAAGGAAGATCAGAAGTGAAAGGGTGAAGAGGTTCTGGGACAGAAGAAGAAGAGAAAGCCTTAAGTTCAATGCTGTCCATAGGCGGCCAAATTCGGAAACAAGAAGAAGAAGAAAGGATAATAATAATAATAATAATAATAATAATAATGATAATAATAATAATAATAATAATAATAATAATAATAATAATATGAAGTATGAAGTGTGAAGGAAGTGTGGGCACAAAGAAAGGCAAATGCCTAATGAGTCCTAATGGGCTCATTCGCAAAATATAAAAATATATATAATATATAATAATAATAATAATAATAATAATAATAATAATAATAATAATAATAATAATAATAATAATAATAATAATAATAATAATAATAATAATAATAATAATGGTAATAATCAATTTTTTCTGATGTTTTGTATAAATCTTGGACTGGTCCCAATTTCTATATATGCCAGTCTTCAAAATCGGTCCCATAATTGTCCCATAATATTTGTGAATGGATGAGACAGTTTTGGGAAGATAAGAAGAACAAGAAGATGAAGAATACCCGAGCTATTTAATGGTTCCACGTGCTCCTTAAGAGGCTAAACGAATGCATATATATATATATATATAAAATAATAAACAAAATTCACCTTCCTTGCTTAGTATTTGCTGATGACATTGCTATCCTTTCCAAAACAGACAGGAAGTAATCCAGTCTGTAGGAAAATCTATGAAATAACAGCCAAAACAAGACTCCAAAATTTCCTATGATAAGACAAAGTAATATGAAAGAGACTAGATCAGGTTTCAACAGTCAGGAAATATCGCTGAAGTAGACAAATTTAAGTGTCTATGTGAAATTACTGAACCTGCAGGGTTAAATCAGCAAGCTAATAGAGAAAGATCTGCAAAACTTCAAAGAGCAAACAAAATAACTTGGAACAGATACAATAAAAGAATTATGCAAAGAAAGGCAAAATTATGACATTATAACACAGTAGTTAAAAGAGAAGTACTTTATTCATCAGAAATTATTATAATTGGTAACAACTCTCGAATAAAAGTGATCGAAAAACAAGAAAGAAAAATTCTCAGAAAAATTCTTAGGACCAAATTGCAAAAACGGAATTTGGATGAAAAGGAAATCACATGAAATCTATCAAGTTTTAGAAAAAATCACGGATACAATCAGGATTTGGTGATTACAATTTTATTGTCACTTACATAGAATGGATATTAACAGGACCACAAAGAAATTTTTAAACTTAATTATTAGCATTAATGAAGAAATAATTCAAGATAGAATAAAATTCAGAACCTTAATTCACAAAGGCAAATTTTCTGTAAAGCTCACCCGACTAAAAACAGGAAGGAATGAACAACGTAAAGAGGAACACAGCGAGAGGATGAAGAGATATTGGGAAGAAAAGAAGAAAAACCAAAAAAGTACTAATAAGATCATACACGCTCCTTAGTTTGGCATAACGAATCAAGAAACAATTCAAATATCCAACAGAAAAAGAATACTGGTTTGATGCAGCTCTATATAATACCCTATGCTGTGCTAACCTTTTCATTTCTACATAATTACTACATCCTCCATTTGCTCTAATCTGCTAATCATATTCATACCTTGGTCTACTCCTACCGTTCTTACCACCTACACTTCCTAAAAAAACAGCTGTACAAGTCCCGGGTGTCTTAACGTATGTCCTATAATTCTATCCCTTCTTCTGGTCAAATTTAGCTAAATCCATCTCATCTCACTAATTCGAGTAAGTATCTATTCGTTCGTTCACTACCCAAGTAACAATACTCATCTACTTATTTTAAGACTTCATTTCCTAATGTAATACGTAGTATTTCCTGCATCATCTGACTTTGTTCCACCGCACTCCATTACTTTTGTTTTGTACTTATTTATTTTCAACTAGTATTCCTTCCCCAAGGTTCCGTGGTTCAAATCCTGGTCACTCCATGTGAGGTTTCTGCTGAACAAAGCAGAGGTGGGACAGGATTTTCTCCGGGTACTCCGGTTTTTCCTGTCATATTTCATTCCAGCAACACTCTCCACTATCATTTCATTTCATCTGTCAGTCATTAATCGTTGCCCCATAGGAGTGCGACAGGCTTCGGCAGCCGGCACAATTCCTGTCCTCGCCGCTAGATGTGGGCTTCATTTATTCCGTTCCTGACCCGGTCAGTCGACTGGAAAAAGGCTGTAGATTTTCATTTCATTTAATTCCGTCCCTAAGAATCTGTCCATACCATTTAGCAATTTCTCCAGATTTTTTGCAGAGTCAGATAAAATAACAATATCATTGCAAATCTCAGGGGTTTGATTTCCTCTCCTTGGATAGCGATTCCCTTTCAAAATTCCTCTTTGATCTGCTCTATGTAAACATTGAAAAGAAGAGGGGACAATCAAATGTAACTAAGCTAAATAACACATCTGGAGAAGAAAGAGTGCAAAGTTCAACAAATAAAATAAAATAAATCCGGAACATAAAAAAAGAAGCCGCCTCTGTGGTGTAGTGGTTAGCGGGATTAGCTGCCACTCCCGGAGGCCCGGGTTCGATTCCCGGCTCTGCCACGAAATTTGAAAAGTGGTACGAGGACTGGAACGGGGTCCACTCAGCCTCGGGAGGTCAACTGAGTCGAGGTGGGTTCGATTCCCACCTCAGCCATCCTGGAAGTGGTTTTCCGTGGTTTCCCACTTCTCCTCCAGGCGAATGCCGGGATGGTACCTAACTTAAGGCTACGGCCGCTTCCTTCCCTCTTCCTTGCCTATCCCTTCCAATCTTCCAATCCCTCCACAAGGCCCCTGTTCAGCATAGCAGGTGAGGCCGCCTGGGCGAGTTACTGGTCATACTCCCCAGTTGTATCCCCCGACCAAGAGTCTGAAGCTCCAGGACACTGCCCTTGAGGCGGTAGAGGTGGGATCCCTCGCTAAGTCCGAGGGAAAAACCGAACCTGGAGGGTAAACAGATGATGATGATAATGACATAAAAAAAGAAGAGAAAACTCATAATGAGAAAATAAATAAAATACAACCTGAAAAATATAAGCCAATACGTAAACAGAACACATTACATAGTAAAGTAACGTATAAAAGCAAATATGGCAATAACAGTGACCTGCATGAGTTAAGAGCTAAATATTATGTATATTTACACAATAACAATTAAAATATGTTAATTATAAGGAAGAACAATGGTGTTTAGTTGTACAGTAAAAAGGCCATGTTATTAGCCTACATACCACAATCACACAAGCTATCATACGTCACGTCAACTTCGGTGAAGTAATAACACAGTAACAGCTATAGAAAAGGAGAACATGAAGGCACGAATGTACAAAACAGAAAAAGCTTATCACGCAATGATGAATATATACAACAAAAAGTCAGTATCCGGGAATGCTAAATTGAGACACTAAAGAACTTGTAATCCTTCCAGGAGCTTTATTTGTAACAGGGTGTTTGAATACCTTCTCAGATAGAAGAATAGGCAATTCAGAAAAGAGAGTGGTGGTGGTGGTGGTGGTGATTATTGTTTTAGAAGAAATCAACCAGACAGTCATCCTCTATTAACGCTAATCCAAGGAGAAAAGGGGAAGGGATCTGAAACTTCGAAAAATGAAGGTATCGGCCAGAGAAAGACAGGGGACACGAAGGGCGTGATAGTGAAAATACCCCCTAAACCTCGTAACCCTAATACCATCGGGGTCAGAAAAGAACAAGAGTTGACCAAGGGATAGTTGAAAGTGAGGGGCCTGGCACAAGTAAGTGGAAACTGTGACAGGCATCAGCTAAGGGCCCTGTAGTCGCTAACCCATACTCCCAAGTCAAGAGTATTCGGAGCCCTTTTAGTCACATTTTAAAATAGAAAACAGAAACATTACGACAATCATGGGTACTATTTTGGAGAATGGCATATACAGAAATTGGGATCAGTCCAATATTTATAAAAAACATCAGAAAAAATAGGTCATGCTTTCAGAAAAAGTTGATTAAGATTCTTTGATCACATGTACGGAACGGAAAAAGACAGATTAACAAAACAAATCTTTGAACAAAATGTAAATAAATAAAAAACCTGCAAGAACTGGGAGGAACAGAAAGAGATTTACAAGACCGGACATCCTTCAGGAGGATGCTCAACCAAATGAGGTTCCAGGACGAACCTCCAAGAAGGGAGACAGGTACCTTCTATACAAAGGAGAGGAAGGACCAATACAGCCAGAGGATCAAAACACACCCCATATGCAATACTTCAATATCGTGGCACTTAGTCGGCCTATACCAAATAATAATAATAATAATAATAATAATAATAATAATAATAATAATAATAATAATAATAATAATAATAATAATAATAATAATAATAATAATAATAATAAATGCCGCGTGGCCTCCGGAGAGGCCTGGTGCAGATCTTTTGACTTGACGCCTGTAGGCGACCTACGCGTCATGATGAGGATGAAATGATAATGAAGACGGCATGTACACCCTGTCCCCGTGCCAAGGGAAATTAACCAATTATGGTTAAAATACCCGACCCTGCCGGGAATCGAACCAGGGACCCCTTTGACCAAAGGCTAGCACAATAACCACGTAGCCATGGAGGCGGGAATAATAATAATAATAATAATAATAATAATAATAATAATAATAATAATCATCATCATCATCATCTTCCTCTTTTTTTTTGCTATTTTGCTTTACGTCGCACCGATGCAGATAGGTCTTATGGAGACGATGGGACAAGAAAGGTCTAGGAATGAAACGGTAGCAGCCGTGGCCTTAATTAAGGTACAGCACCAGCATTTGCCTGGTGTGAACATGGGAAACCACGGAAAACCATCTTCAGAGCTGCTGACAGTGGGGTTCGAACCCACTATCTCCCGGACGCAAGCTCACAGCTGCGCGCCCCTAACCGCACGGCCAACTCGCCAGGTCCTCTTCTTCTACCGCTTTTCTCACACTTGTGTAGTAGCAGGTGTGAACTGTGTCACACACACATTGACTTGGACCTGTTTTACAGCTGGATGCCCCTCCTGATGCCAACCCTATACGGATGGATACCATCACTATTGCGTGTTTCTCTGATGGTTGGTAGTGTGCTGTGCTGTCTCAATATGAAGAAGAGAGTGTTGGGACAAACGCAAACATCCAGTCCCCGAGCCAGAAGAATAAATCAGATGCGATTAAAATCTCCGACTCGGCCGGGAGTCGAACCCGGGACCCTCTGAACTGAAGGACTCTACGCTGACCATTCAGCCAATGAGTAGGACAATTCTGTGGTGTAGTGGTTAGCGTGATTAGCTGCCACTCTCGTAGGCCCGGGTTCGGTTCCCGGCTCTGCCACGAATTATGAAAAGTGGTATGAGGGCTGGAACGGTGTCCATTCGGCCTCGGGAAGTCAACTGAGTAGAGTTGGGTTTGATTCCTACCTCAGCCATCCTAGAAGTGGTTTTCAGTGGTTTACCCACTTCTCCTCCAGGCAAATGCCGGGATGGTACCTAACCTAAGGCCACGGCCGCTTCCTTCCATCTTCCTTGTCTATCCCTTCCGATCATCCCATTCCACCAGCATAACAGGTGAGGCCACCTGGGCGGGGTCCTGTTCCTCCATCCCAGTTGTATCCAGCGACTCAAAGTCTCACACTACAGGACACCGCCCTTGAGGCGGTAGAGGTGGGATCCCTCACTGAGTTCGAGGGAAAAACCAACGCTGGAGTGCAAAAGGATTAATAAAGGAAGAAAAAGGAAAGAAAGAAAGAAAGAAAGAAAGAAAGAAAGAAAGAAAGAAAGAAAGAAAGAAAGGTAAGGATGTAGCCTATTCTGCCCGAAGGCAGGTCAGAACCTCCGCAGAGGTGTTCCTGAGCCGGAGTTTACGTACGGTAGGGTGGCTAGTTCCTTTCCGCTCCTCCATTACCTTATCCTCCACCAACAGCGCGTGGCAACCCATTCAACTCCTGAACACGCCCAATGTTGCTTAACTTCGGAGATCTCACGGGATCCGGTGTTTCAACACGGCTGCGGCCGTTGGCTAAAGAAAGAAGGAAAGAAGAAATAAAAAAGTAACCAGCAGAAGTTGATTTTGAACTACTCAACATTATAAAAGAACAAATTGCGAACAGAATAGTATTTAGGAAAGCAATATTTGAAGGTGAAAATTGGTACGAGGGCTGGAACGGGGTCCACTCCGCCTCGGGAGGTCAACTGAGTAGAGGTGGGATCGATTCCCACCTCAGCCATCCTCGAAATGGTTTTCCGTGGTTTCCCACTTCTTCTCCAGGCAATGCCGGGATGGTACCTAACTTAAGGCCACGGCCGCTTCCTTCCCTCTTCCTTGCCTGTCCCATCCAATCTTCCCATCCCTCTACAAGGCCCCTGTTCAGCATAGTAGGAGAGGCCACCTGGGCGAGGTACTGGTCACTCTCCCCAGTTGTATCCCCCGACCCAAAGTCTGAAGCTCCAGGACACTGGCCTTGAAGCGGTAGAGGTGAGATCCCTCTCTGAGTCCGAGGGAAAAGCCGACCCTGGAGGGTAAGCAGATTCAGAAAGAATATTTGAAGGCAAGTTTAGAGAGAAATCCAAGGATAAATCAAGCAATAAGTGGACAGAAGAAAGAAAACAACACCGAGAAAGAATGATGAATTTTTGGGAAGTCAAGAAGAATCAAACTGTTTCACGTGGGCCTAGGATGGCCTAAATCAAATAATAATAATAATAATAATAATAATAATAATAATAATAATAATAATAATAATAATAATAATAGCTCGACAAAGAAGAATTGTATTTTATGGTCGCATGAGATTGACAAGTGAGAATTATTGTAAGTGCGTGTATGTTTCATGACCTATCCCGGACGTACACAAAACTACGGCGTCTCCGTGAAGGCCTGAAAGAAGACCGCCACGCGCTAGTTGTCTTCTTAACTGCTCTCAGCTTGTTGGGAGCTCGGATAGCCAGCCATTCCCCACACCCAGGACGCCAAGATGGTACAACGTAGCTGAGAACAAATATCCCTAGCTGGTATAAACTCTTCAGTACCTACTGTCAAAGAATTAGTATATATAGAAAACCTTTCATTACTGAAACGTTAATATAAACTGTATTTCGGAGAAACGTTAGGCCTATAAGAGAATGGAACCTTAGACTTCAAGAAAAGGCACCGTTTTATGCTGGTTAATTATGAATTTATTGTCCTCTGCCCAGATTATTAGGTTGTTAAGTGTAGGTTGTCGTTCTATGGGTGTTTTGGATGCCGGTACCATAACATCTATGGACTATGGTAGGTGCAAAGGGAACAAACTGCCACTCCCCGCCAAACCATTCACCACATTGTTAGCGAATGCAAGATTTGGGCCTACCATGGGACTGCTGGCAACTCCAGAAGCTGTGCTCTGGATTGAGGGACTAGACATTCACTTGTGAAGCACTCATGTAACTTCGCACAATTCATTGCTTCTTAATTGTAAATATGTATATATGTGTATGATCTTTTTGCTGATAACTGTGTATTAGTCATACGCAAATGAATTTGTACACGAACATTTTTACTTTGTCGCCGTAGCAGGCTATTGCATTGTAGATCTTCTTCTTCCACTGCCCTTCCCTCATCTGTGGGATCGGGGGTGCGAACTGTGCAGCAAAGGTGGATTTGGCCATGTTTTACGGCCGGATGCCCTTCCTGACGCAAACATTATATGGAAGGATGTCATCACTATTACGTGTTTCTGTGGTGGTTGGTAGTGTAGTGTGTTGTCTGCATATGATGAGGAAAGTGTTGGAACAAACACAAACACTCAGTCCCCGAGAAAAGAAGAATTAATCAAACACGATTAAAATCCTCGAGCTGGCCGGGAAGCGAACCCGGGAACCTCTGAACCGAAGGCCTCAACTCATACCATTGAACCAATGAGTCGGACAGGCTATTGAATTATAGACAAGCTAGAAATATTGGATAGAAGAATCGCTAGAAAAATCCTACAGAATTTTGCATTAATAAAAAAAATCAACCAGTGCATAAAAAATATAACGGAAACAGTATGAAAAATTACAGTTTGTCTTCTACAGTGAGAAGCACTTACTGTAGTTTTAATTTCATTACTTTCTGTCTCAGAATTTGACTCCTTGTGGGTGGGGTGGGTTAGAATGCATCCACAGTATCCCCTGCCTATCGTAAGAGGCGACAATAGGGGGCCCAGGGTCTCTTAACTTGGAAGTGTGGGTTGGCGATCACGGAACCTTTAGCTGAGTCCTGACATTGTCTCCACTTAATTGTCACAAGCTCCTCCTGTCTGACCTCAATTAGTCAACTCGTATTCTTTTCCGAACCCGACGGTATTAGGTGTCCAGATCTACGGAGTCTTCCATTTTTACGCCCTTCGTGGCCTTTGTCTTTATCCGTCGGATATTTTCGTTTTTCAAAGTGTCGAGATCCCTTCCATTCTTTTTTCACTCTGATTACTGTTAATAGAGACTGCCTATATATATTTCCTCTTAAAACAATAATCATCACCATCACTCTCAGAATTTGGCTAAAAATCCCTACGTTTTGAAGTAAATTCAGAAAAGCGTACCAACTTTATAATGAAATGCGCCGAACATCCCTAGGATATCAACCCTGTCACACTCACTCATATAAACAGATACTTATTTAAAAGATAGAGTATATATATAAGGAGAAATACAATGGTCTTGATCCCATTTAGATAAATTTTAGAGACAGTGAAATGTTATCAACAACATTGTTGGAGTATCTTTCAGTCTGAAATTTATGGGAGACAGGCGATCTTCAATCCCTCTTATGTACGAATGAAAAGAATAAAAGGAAATATAAAAGTAAACTGCAATAAATTTGAGTTGGACAGATATAGCGAACGCAAACAAGAGAGAACGAGAGAGAGAGAGAGTTAGCTCATTCAGGAATTAATAACTTGAAACTCCGAGGTTGAAAGGAACTTGGCTAATAACGGAAGGTGGAGTTGCGTTAAGTAGAGGATTGGTGAATTCGGGGGCCGCCTGGCAAATGAAGGCAAACAGCGTGCGTGCTTGTTTGGTTCATTTACCACTGATCTGTACTTAGGGATGTCGCTTAGGAGGCAGATTACCTATCAATGGTTTCCCTAAACTTCTGTTAAATGATTTCCCTAATCTCTCTTCCTTATAAACGAATGTTCACCCCAAGTTGTCCTCCTGTATTCCAACTTTATTTTCATATTATATTTCGTACGTTTAAAAACTCCTCTCAAGCTTATTCCTCTACTGACATTCCACGCCATCTCTCCCCTGACAGTTCGGGACATACCACTTAGTCGCGCAGTTCGTATCCTTACTCACAAGTCTTCCCAGCCCAAAGTTTGCAACATTTCGTAGCATTACTCCTTTGTCGGAAATCATCCAGAACAAATCGTGCTGTTTTCCTTTGGATCTTTTCCAGTTCTTGTATTAAGTAATCTTGGTGAGGGTCCCCCCACACTAGAACCTACCTTGTGTCTTACCAGTGATTTATCAGCCTCCATGACTCAGGCGGCAGCGCGCCGGGTTCTCATTGCTGGGTTCCGTGGTTCAAATCCCGGTCACTCCTTGTGAGATTTGTGCCGGAAAAAGTGGAGGTGGGACCGGATTTTGCCGGGTACTCCGGTATTCCTTATCATATTTAATTCCAGCAACACTCTCCAATATCGTTTCATTTCAACTGTCAGTCATTAATCGTTTCCCAGATGAGTGCGACAGGCTTCGGCAGCCGGCACAGTTCCTATCCCTGCCGCTAGGTGGGGCTTCATTCACTCCATACCTGTCCCTGTTAAATGACTGGAAACAGGCTGTGGATTTGCATTTCCAGTGACTACTACATCCTCTCCTTTACATCCTCACTACAACCCTTAATTATCCTCATAATCATACGAAGAGATCTGTAACTTTCGATGAGCTCAGTTCCCTCGAGATTTAAGTATTTGGAGATTTTATTTGTTTGGAGAAAATGGAGGCTTAAGTACAGATATTTTCCACCGAATCCAGTGTGGATGGAGGAACTGGAGGAAAATGAGTAGGGTGTGGTGTGACAGGAGTATGAGCGACACACTGAAAGGAGAGTTGTAAAAGACAGTGGTAAGACCGGCGGTAAAGTACGGTGCTAAGATATGAGCAATTAGCAAGGCTCAAAAAATGACTTAAGGTGGCTGAAATGCGAATGCTAAGATGGATAAGTGACCGTACGGCAAATAAAATAAAGTACAATTTTTAAAATAGCAGGGGACTCCTTTGAGGCTTTACCTTCATGGTTACGGCACACACTGCGAATAAACGCAATGTAGCACAAGGATTTCATGGCTGACATGATGATGATGCTTGTTGCTTAAAGGGTCTAACATCTAAGGTCCCTAATGGTACGAGATGGACAACATGATATGATAATTAAAATATTAAAATATACACACTGACTAGGATTTAAAGCAAATGAAGATGAACAATGATTGCGAATTTAAAATAATCAATGGAACTAATTCGCAATGCTTTATTTTCGGTAAAATAATAAATGATAGATTATGGTAGAATAAGACATAGCCTTAAAATGCAATAATACATCATGCAAATTACTATTTTAAAAACCACATTAAAATATATAAACACAAACTAAAAAAGAGTCAAATTAATAAAATGTAGTGACCAATAATACAAAGACTAATACGAAACACTACGTTTATGTGCGATAAAACAAACCACTATCCCTCATAAAACGGATGCCGAGGTCTGCTGACTGCTCGTCATCTCGTAGGATGAGGGAGATGGTACTCGGGAGTTTTAGACTACGGCGCAGATCGACCAGGTCCACGCATTGCGTAAGGATGTGTATCACGGTAAGATGATCGCCGCAAGTACACACCGGAGGGGGTTTTCCTTTCAGTAAATAGGAGTGCGTTACTGTACCGTGGCCGATCCGAAGAAGGCATAATACCACTGCTTTCCTCTGAGAAGCTCGAAGGGAAGCCCTCCATATCTTTCTTGTACATTTTATTGCTCTTAGCTTACTTGGAAGTGGAATGGCCTGCCTTATCTGCTAACTCGTTTCCCTCTACACACATGTGGCTTGGGAGCCTCAGAAACGTGATTCTGGTGCCGGCATCCGAACACCCGGCCAGCAGGTCCTGGATCCGCTGCACCAGAGGGTGCCGAGGAAAACATGTAGCGAGCTCAAGGAGACGGTACAGAGCAGAAAGTGTCGGGGCTCATCGGACAGTGCGTACCGTAGAGCACCACAGATAGCGTAGAGCTCTGGTGTGTACACACTACAGACTTCCGGTAGACCAAAAATAAACCTATCATTGTCGACAACGAACGGAAATGGCTGACGGTTTCTTCCCTTTATGTCCTACATCTCGTAAAACTACTCGGCGTTATTCACACACTGCACGACACCTTACGCTCCTCACTTTCATCTTTATATTTCCATTTGTCCGGTAGATCCCGCTTTCGTGCGTAAAGGAATAGTTGCATGACTTATGGCACAACCCTCGTACACATCATTCCTGCATATGCAATATTTTTAGGCTGAAATATTTTGAAGTCTTTCAGGATAAGCGTTTAATCGAATCTTCGAATATTTTACCCTTATATGACAGGTCTTTTACGGAATAAATAAATAAATAAATAAATAAATAAATAAATAAATAAATAAATAAATAAATAAATAAATAAATAAATAACTCACTTCAAGGATCTTCAACACTGTATCTAGAGGGAAAGCAACGAATGCCAAATGGACAAATTTAGTTCGGAAAGACCTACAATACAAAAACATTGATCACATTGACATTTACAACCGAGATAAGTTCTGAAAGCCAATCAAGACATCTGACGCTCTCCAGTCACTAACAGCTAAATCACTGCGTCCAGGAATAGGACTGAAATGGACTCAAGAAAGAAAAAACATCCGTAGCGCTAGAATGAAGGAATACTGGGCTAAGTGAAAGAAAAAAAAGCTTACCAGAGTTAAGAACCACGTGCTCCATTATAGGCCTAAACGATGATGATGATGATGAAGAAGAAATAAATTAAATAAATAAATAAATAAATAAATAAATAAATAAATAAATAAATAAATAAATAAATAAATAGACTGACAAACCAGATAGTAAGGTTTTTGAGACCAGGAAAACTGTGGTACGCTGGCATCAGGAAGTAAAGAAGGACCTGACAGAAATGAGAATACAAGGATCGGAAATAAGCAAC
This sequence comes from Anabrus simplex, assembly GCF_040414725.1. Classification (NCBI taxonomy): domain Eukaryota; kingdom Metazoa; phylum Arthropoda; class Insecta; order Orthoptera; family Tettigoniidae; genus Anabrus; species Anabrus simplex. The sequence goes on from NC_090277.1 coordinate 46,516,373, forward strand.
AGGGAAACTTAAAAGTTGAAAATAAAGAACACAAAGAGTTTCCAAGAAAAATTTAGTCTGCGGACACAAACACCAAGGACGGAAGAGAGAAGAAGGTTGCAGAGTGAAATAATGAAGGATTACTGGGCGCAGATCAAAGCCCAGAGGCAGCTGAAATCGAATTAACGTGGTCAACAGTTGGCCAAAACGAAATAAATAAATAAATAAATAAATAAATAAATAAATAAATAAATAAATAAATAAATAAATAAATAAATAAATAAATAAATAAAATTCAGTCACTCAGCGAATTGGCCATGTGGTCTGGGTAGAGTAGCTGTGAAGTTTGCATTAGTGGGATACTAGGTTCGAATCCCACTGTTGGCAGATTTGGAGATCGCTTTCCGTGGTTTCCCATTTTCACACCAGGCAAATGCTGATGCTGTACCTTAATTAAGGCCACGAACTTTCCTATCCTTGCGTCGCCGAAAACCTTCGATGTGTTAAAGCGACGTAAAACCACTAGCAAAATACAGTGAAACCTGTATAAAACGTACCCTGAACAAGCCGGAAACCTGCCTTGAACGACATTTCTCTGGGGTCCCAAGAAGCTCAGTGGCACTTATCACGTATGGTGAGTGGACCTCGAACCTGCCCTCAGATCCAGGTAAAAATCCCTGACCTGACTGGGAATCGAACCCGGGGCCTCCGGGTAAGAGGCAGCCACCCTACTCCTACACCACGGGGCCGTAATTAATTTAGGGGCTTAGAACATTTTTCCATACCAACAATGTGACGGCGTTCATCTTGCTATCCTACGCGTGTCATGAGAGCTTATTTCCCCCCACCCCCTCCCCCCCAAGGCGCTGGAATACCGGACTTCCTGAAAGGAAAACAAGTGTTGCACTTTCTTCTACCAGTGTAAGCATACTTGTTCTGTAGCGCGATATAGTTCAGCTGTAGTTGTTATTTTTCAGTTTGTCAGTGAATATGGCAGGGAAGGAACAATAAAAACTCTGGAAAACTTTAGCTCATAAAAGCAAATGGAAATCGGAAGCAGTCAGTGAAATCTCTACAAAGTGTTATTCCATTGTCGAAAAGAGCAGGTCTTTGATGCTTTTACGAGAAAGGAAGAAAGTGGAGAAAGATATTGTACTTGCATGAAGTGTAACATTTGTTCTTTACAAGCAAAATTCTCCGAAATCTATTTTTCGATATACAGATTGAAATAGGAACAAAGTAAGGTAAAAATATTTGCTAACCTTGCAGAAAACGGAAACACCCTAAAACGGAAATATTATTGGCTAGCCTTGCATAAAATGGAAATATTTGATGCTTCGTGACAATTCTGGTTTAAACAGGTTTGACAATATACATATTCGAGCCACAGAATTAACCAGACGTGGATAAAATACCCAGCTGCTACCTTCAACTTTCAGCCGGACATAAAACGGAAACATTGTAAAACGGAAATATTTGATGTTCTTAACAATTCCGGTTTAGACAGGATTTACTATAGATATCTGAGCCACAGAATAAACCAGTGGCGGGTAAAATCCACAGCTACTACGTTGATCTTTCAGTCGTGCATAAAACGGAAACCCTCTAAAACGGAAATATGTGATGGTTCTTAAAATTCCATTTGCCGGGCTGAGTGGTTCAGACGGTTAAGGCGCTGGCCTTCTGGCCGCAACTTGGCAGGTTTGATCCTGGCTCAGTCCGGTGGTATTTGAAGGTGCTCAAATACGTCAGCCTCGTGTCGGTAGATTTACTGGCACGTAAAAGAACTCCCGCGGGACTAAATTCTGGCACCTCGGCGTCTCAGAAGACCGAAAAAGTAGTTAGTGGGACGTAAAGCAAATAACATTAATTATTAATTGAAATTCCATTTTAGACAGGTTTTAGTATATATACCCGAGCCACAGAATTAACCAGACACGGGTTAAATTCCCAGCTACTACGCTTATCTTTCAGCCGTTCATAAAACGGAAACCCTATAAAACTGAAATATTGATTATGATCAACAATTCCGGTTTAGACAGGTTTTACTATATATCAGAACCACAGAATTAACCAGACGAGTTAAATTCCCAGCTACTATGTTCATCTTTCAGCCGTGCATAAAACGAAAACCCCATAAACCGGAAATACTTGATGTTCTTAAAAATCCCGGTTTAGACGAGTTTTACTATATATATCCGAGCCACAGATTATACCAGACGCGGGTAAAATCCCCAGCTACTACGTTCATCTTTCAGCCAAGAAGTAGCAGCCTATACTATCTCTTGTAAGAGTAAATAATTGACATTCCTATGAACAGCAAAGCGAAATTTGAATGACAAAATATGGCTGAGCCTACGTTAGAATCACATGTTCTTTGTTAAGTCCACCCATGTAGAGAAAAGCAAAAGACACATGATGATGTGATTGGCTTGTCATTTGTTACGCGCACTTATACTTGCAAATGCTAAAAATCGATGCCTGCCATATTTGACTCTTTTAGGAACGATCAGTTAAAACTTTCGTCCTCGCAGGGAGTTTCCTTTACTCTTGATTCTTCTGTCATTCTTCTACTGACAACCTCCAGCTTTTTGTCCTATGTCAAACTTAACTCGTCTGATATATGGACTCACCAAACTGGATGTCAAGAAGGGGGAAAGAACAAAGCATTATACAGTACATGAAATTAAAATGAAACTGGCGTTGACAATTATACCAATTTATTTCTTGTTTCAAGAACGCTGTGTTTGGAATAACGAGGTGGTTCATAACACCAAGCTATGGTTGAAATTATTATTATTATTATTATTATTATTATTATTATTATTATTATTATTATTATTATTATTATTATTATTATTATTATTATTATTATTATTATTTCTTAATCTGTTTACCCTCCGGGGTTGGATTTTCCCTCGGACTCAGCGAGGGATCCCACCTCTACCGCCTCAAGGGCAGTGTCCTGGAGCGTGAGACATTGGGTCGGGGATACAACTGGGGAGTATGAGCAGTACCTCGCCCAGGCGGCCTCACCTGCTATGCTGAATAGGGGCCTTGCAGGGGGATGGGAAGATTGGAAGGGATAGACAAGGAAGAGGGAAGGAAGCGGCCGTGACCTTAAGTTAGGAACCATCCCGGCATTTGCCTGGAGGAGAAGTGGGAAACCACGGAAAACCACTTCTAAGATGGCTGAGGTAGGAATCGAACCCACCTCTAAACAATTAACCTCCCGAGGCTGAGTGGACTCCGTTCCATCCCTCGTACCACTTTTCAAATTTCGTGGCAGAGCCGGGAATCGAAGCCGGGTGTCCAGGGGTGGCAGCTAATCACACTAACCACTACACCAAAGAGGCGGACATTATTATTATTATTATTATTATTACTAGCTGATGTACCCGTGCTTCGCTACGGGATTCTCAGAAAGACTGACTTGGTGGTTTTCCCAATTGAATTCAACATAGGTCATTACGAAAACGTCAGTAGGAATGTACGATTGAAAGCAATGTTATCATATAAAATACTCGATCAAATGAAATACCGCACACTTTCTCACTTTTAACGAACAGTACTACGGTGCCGATCTAAGAGTCCAAAGTTCCAGAGCTGGAATAACCAGGTCGCAGACTGCCGTGAACACTCCTCTGTCATTATTCCGTTAAATATGCACACTACTCATTCCAATCAGTGCCTCGGAATAGGGATTGAATAGCTTGAATACTATGATGAACCAGTGTGTTACGTACCAGATATATCAGAAAATGTATGAACCAGAGGAATGGCATGCTAAAGAAGAAAGTTATCTTACTCCCCAGCTACTTCCCGCCAATATACAGGCAGGCTGTTACAATCGGTACGACCGGGCGAGTTGCCCGTGTGGTTAGGGGCGCGCAGCTGTGAGCTTGCATCCGAGAGATAGTGGATTCGAACCCCACTACCGGCAACCCTGAAGATGGTATTCCGTGGTTTCCCATTTTCACATCAGTCACACCAGGCTGTACCTTAAAGCCAAGGCCGCTTCCTTCACACCACTATTCATTTCCTATCCCATCGTCGCCATAAGACCTACCTGTGTCGGTGCGACGTCAAGCAAATTAAAAAAAACCCCTCGGTACGCTGCAGTAATCCTATCTATCGGGGATGAGAGGAAACAGAAGACAAAAAGCACATCACAACAAACAATGGTCAATGTAATGTTATTGTTGATAAAGTTTATGAGCTTTCTATATTGCAGGCCTTCACATTAGTTTTCTTTCGACTCTGTGATATTAGGGTGTCCTACAAAATTATTTATATCGTACACTGTAGTTCCTAATTCTCAGACTTTACATACCGATTTTCACTAAATTCTGTTTACCCATTTTCTCGTGACTCGGCGCTGATATGGACTTTGTAACAAAAAAAGAATTTCTTTCCTTTTTTTCTTTGATTTTAAAAACTAGATAGATAATCTGAATGAACAACAACAACAACAACAACAACAACAACAAATAACAGTTAAATGGAATAACGATGAGCTCGACAGCTCTGATAACAATTATGACTTAAAGTCAAAAATCAGGTACAATGGAGACATAAACGAAGTAGTTGCAGATGCTTACAGAATATTAGGATTTATTAAGAGATACACATGTGACTTCACAAATCCTGAGGCAATAAAGCTATTATACAACTCCTTTGTAAGAAGTCGGCTAGAATATGCATCGACCATTTGGAATCCCACCTTTAAACTATATGAAAACAAAGTTGAAATGGTGCAAAACAAATTTCTTAGATACCTTACGTACAAAATAACTAATAATTACCCTAAATTTCATTCGTATGATGACTTACTGAAACAACTTGGCTATAAGTCCTTAGCAAAAAGACTAGTAATTGCAGTTCTTCTATTTGTCTACAAATTATTTAACAATCTTATTGGTAGCTCTAAGTTGCTCTCTCTGTTCAATTTGTCTGTCCCTAATCCATCTACATGCCCGAAATATGTTACTTTCAACTGCTCTAGATCAAGAACCCAACAACATAGTAATTCACCAGTGTTAAACTTAATGAAAATATTTAATAAATATAGCAATGAGTATAGATTAGATATATTTGCAACTACATACACTTCCATAGTAAAAAAATGTAAACAAATAACTTAATTGTTTTCTGTTCTAAGTTAAAATCCCACTTTGCTGATTCCTATTGTTAAGCTCATAACTTTAGTTAATATTCTAGTTTCTAGTTATACCATCTAGCTCATCATCATTATCTTCGATAACATCACTACCATCATGTATAATTACTGTACTAATGCAGCTTTAAAGCAGTTCGTAAATCATTTTAATTGTAATATTTTAAATACCTTGTTATAATATGTGCATATGTACACTGACTGACAGAGCAAATGCAACACCAAGAAGGAGTGGTTCGAAAGGGATGAAAGTTGGGGAAAAAACAGAGACGGCACGAACGAATAATTGATGCTTATTTCAAACCGATATGCAGGTTACACAATGCGCACGGCATCGACTCAGTAGGATGTAGGACCACCGCGAGGGGCGATGCACGCAGAAACACGTCGAAGTACAGAGTCAATAAGAGTGCGGATGGTGTCCTGAGGGATGGTTCTCCATTCTCTGTCAACCATTTGCCACAGTTGGTCGTCCGTACGAGGCTGGGGCAGAGTTTGCAAACGGCGTCCAATGAGATCCCACACGTGTTCGATTGGTGAGAGATCCGGAGAGTACGCTGGCCACGGAAGCATCTGTACACCTCGTAGAGCCTGTTGGGAGATGCAAGCAGTGTGTGTGCGGGCATTATCCTGCTGAAACAGAGCATTGGGCAGCCCCTGAAGGTACGGGAGTGCCACCGGCCGCAGCACATGCTGCACGTAGCGGTGGGCATTTAACGTGCCTTGAATACGCACTAGAGGTGACGTGGAATCATACCCAATAGCGCCCCAAACCATGATGCCGCGTTGTCTAGCGGTAGGGCGCTCCACAGTTACTGCCGGATTTGACCTTTCTCCACGCCGACGCCACACTCGTCTGCGGTGACTATCACTGACAGAACAGAAGCGTGACTCATCGGAGAACACGACGTTCCGCCATTCCCTCATCCAAGTCGCTCTAGCCCGGCACCATGCCAGGCGTGCACGTCTATGCTGTGGAGTCAATGGTAGTCTTCTGAGCGGACGCCGGGAGTGCAGGCCTCCTTCAACCAATCGACGGGAAATTGTTCTGGTCGATATTGGAACAGCCAGGGTGTCTTGCACATGCTGAAGAATGGCGGTTGACGTGGCGTGCGGGGCTGCCACCGCTTGGCGGCGGATGCGCCGATCCTCGCGTGCTGACGTCACTCGGGCTGCGCCTGGATCCCTCGCACGTGCCACATGTCCCTGCGCCAACCATCTTCGCCACAGGCGCTGCACCGTGGACACATCCCTATGGGTATCGGCTGCGATTTGACGAAGCGACCAACCTGCCCTTCTCAGCCCGATCACCACACTCCTCGTAAAGTCGTCTGTCTGCTGGAAATGCCTCCGTTGACGGCGGCTTGGCATTCTTAGCTATACACGTGTCATGTGGCACAAGACAACACGTTCTACAATGACTGTCGGCTGAGAAATCACGGTACGAAGTGGGCCATTCGCCAACGCCGTGTCCCATTTATCGTTCGCTACGTGCGCAGCACAGCGGCGCATTTCACATCATGAGCATACCTCAGTGACGTCAGTCTACCCTGCAATTGGCATAAAGTTCTGACCACTCCTTCTTGGTGTTGCATTTGCTCTGTCAGTCAGTGTAAATGAATATTTGTAATACTATGTTACTGAAGAAAAGTGTATTTTTATTTCATTTATGACTTTATTTTACAAGGACTTTCATAAGAGGTATTATAAATTTAATTTAATATTTGTTTTTATCTAATGTAATAATATATGTATATGTGTTTTACATCATTAGGTTTGTACCTGTCTGAATCACAATAAATAAATAAATAAATAAATAAATAAATAAATAAATAAATAAATAAATAAATAAATAAATAAAAAGATTTTCGATACAGTAGTTTACAATTGAATGAGCGTGGTAGCTCTGAAGGTACATTATTTCAAAGAGCCTGTTTACTCCACTTACTTACATCGTCCAGTACTTTGAGCTTCAAATATTAATACAATCGAGCCTCTTCGAGGCACCGATTACTTAGGGTAAACCTACCTAACTTCGTGATATTAAGGATTGTAAGTAATATATCAGGACAAATACTCGATCCAGGAATGTTATATTTTACATGCTGAGTACCTATACATTATTCTACAAACACATGATAAAGAACGTTCAAAAAATGCAAAACATTTGGAGTTATAACATGTAATAAGTGAAGTGGGCATGCTACCTAATTTCGTGATACCATACCTAATGTCATCATTTTTCTGGTTTTACTTCTGTTTTTCCGTAGAGAATATAAGTGCATATATTTGTCTGAATTATTATTTGATCAACTTACCTTAATAACGTTTTACTACAGGAACAGACCAACAAGTAGCATGTTTCCATGCACACAACATATAATCAACTGCCTGTCCTTCACCCAACGGCAATTCCCGCTCAAAATATTTTCCCCGTGTAAAGGCACTCCTGAGGACTGGTGGAACTCAGTGTAAAACGCCTACCTTACTTCAGGATCAATAATATGTCGCGTATCACGAAATAAAGTATGTCACGAAATAAGGTAGGTTTACCCTATCCAAATTTACACTAGGCAAACTTCAAAAAACTGTGTTTACTGTCATTTCAGCTGGACAGTCTATTACGCACTCTTCTATAAATAATGAGAATTTGACAGGAGCAATTAGTGCCCATTCTAAATGGCCTAGAAGTTCAAAAGAAAAGGTTTAGGACGATCGGCTATAAACGAAATGCTAGGAGTTGAAACATTTGCACTCCTTTTGAAATACACTTAATAATAATTAATACATGGGCTTATGGCCCGAAGTTACGGAGGCTAAGCCTATACTACAGAGGGGTGACTAGATAACGACATACTAAAAACCAAAATAGTTTTAAAGAAGTTAGAGTTTTAGAAAATCATAGTCACCCCCATACCAAGTTGAATGGGAATTAATAGAGGGTAAACACTCTTTATTCCTTAAGTGGCATATTTCCCAGCAGGGATTTGAATAGAGTCCTTAGACTTGCCTGAAAATTTACATTTAAAAGGTGATATTAAACTTGAGAATTTTACATTAAGAAAGAAGTTTGAAACCTTCCTCTCAAGTTATCTGCCTGGAGCTATCCATCACATATTAAAAGATGTCTGCATTTACGTTGAGCTGTTGAGCTTTCCGACGACGGCAAGGCTGCCCATGGTCCTAACTATGCCGTGGGCACACTTAAATCGGAGCGATGAAGATGACAATAAGGCCCCAAAACGCCCAGCTTTTATAGCAACTCAGAGGGAAGGTTCCCGAACTCTCTTGAACTATGCAGAATGCCTGTACACACCCCCAGTTTTAACTGGCTACAAAAATATGCACACAAATTTCTGATTGCTCCATAACATAAGGAAGGAGAAAGCCGTAGTAGTGCTGACAACCTCAACACATAAAAGAAAATAATTCACAAACACTTAAGGTTTACCAACTTAGACGATAGCAAATTCCCTTTAAAAATTAATTGACCGTCCTCCCGCCAGAGGGGGCACATAGGACGATAGTAGAGACATCTAAAGATTAAAACTCCAAGTACCTTCAGACACATAATTTATGATTCACACTACAGATGGCCTTCTAGAAAAGCGCATTTCAACTGGACGGAGGTGTACCCCGGTACTATTATTATTATTATTATTACTATTATTTTATTATTTTATTTATTTACTTACATCGATACAGAAACTGTGGACTACGGTCACACAAATTAAAGGCCTCTCTTTCTGAGGCTTACACCTTTTTATTAACATTCTAATCAAAGGCTTTTCAACCTCACGCTCCATCTCAGCCGTTCTTCCACCGTGTGGGGAGGAAGGAGCTGTGCTATAATACGGTGGTGATAAGTTATCTGATGATCGGACAGTGAAGTATAATATGATATTAGCAATACCGTAGGAGCTCTGAGTACCAAAGTACAGTAGTGAGATAATATAATATGGATAATAATAATAATAATAATAATAATAATAATAATAATAATAATAATAATAATAATAATAAATGATATAAACCAAGGAAACGCGCAGTAAAAAGGAGCTAGGCCAATAGGAAGACCAAAAATTAACAATATGAATAGAATATATTTAACATTCAAATATTGTAACAAAATAAAAAATCGAAGAGAAATTTTAACAAATGGTGAAAGATAAAACTACAAAACTAGAGAAAAATCAAAAAAATGTGCCACATTTACAAATGGAATTTCAAAAAAAAAACCTATTGAACAAATACAAGCGTACAGAAACTGAGTAAGAAAGTGGGAGTAAAGTCCTGAAAGAAGGAAGCGCGAAAGGGAGGGGAAAGGGATGTGGGATAAGGATTAGAATGGGGAAAGGATTTTCTTCACCGGGTATTCCAGAATTTACCAATTGCATACGTCTAGGAAGACATCTGAAATGATATTAAATAATTTTATATTGTCCGTAGCGCAGTTCGTGTAGAGGTGCAGTCTGTGTTATGAGCAACGTATTAACTCGACGGAAGAAAAATATAGTGGGCAATATTCCCGATGAAAATTTAAAGTCCGAATGAAGATAAATAACGATAAATCTTGCTCACCAAACAGCTTGAAGATATAGTCCAGATGGAATTGACATAATACAAGTAGGCACAGTATTTAGGTGCTCCACCACTCCGCGACGAAACCCGACTCAACTGGGGAGCAGCAGAGTGGGAAATATATATTGGTGTCGAAAATTCCAGAAAAGGTGAGAAGGCTACAAGCCAGCGAGTTCAAGAAACATAACATCACGTGTTCACACAGCGCACAGGCAACGAAGAAGGCGAAGTGTTGCGATGATGACGTAATGGTCACATGATGAATGGCGCTGGCAGAGGACAGGTGAGCGGAGTAGTGGAATGCTTGATGCGGCAAGGACAAGATCGAAGCGAAGAGCAGTATGCAAGGTAGGGAATAAGTGTTGTAAATACGGCGATCGTAATAACCGAGATGCTCTGTGGTTTAGCAGGTTTTTTCTCAGGATCATCCCTCAACCCAGCAACTTTCTTCCTAAAGATGGCCCTCTCCATTATGTCCTCTGGTCTTATATCATTTACCCGCATGACGTTGTGCACCTTCTTCAGCCAGCGGGGATGATATTTCTATATTTCCGGTAAAGTGAGCAAATTGGCCGCCAATCTCTCCGGACTCATTCTCTACAGGTGACCGTAAAGGGTTAAGTTTCGTTTCTTCATAACGGTGGTGATCTTTTTGACTCTCGCATACAGTTCTTTGACCTCAGGTTGAAGAGAAATCCCTCGGGCACTTTCATAGGACACAAAATCTTTCTGAGGAACGTCCTTCGACGCATCTTCCATTTTTGCTAGCGTTTCTGCAGCGTAAGAGCATGCCGGTCTGACTACTACGCAGTAGTGTCTCAGTTTAACCTAGTAGGAGATAGATTTGGATCTGTAAGAATCATGGCTCAATTTAAATGCCAATTCCGTCTTCCGTTTTCTCTCCCGCAGTGCTTTCTTTTCATTACAATACAGCTAAAAATCTCGCCAATGTATTTAAATTTCGTGATCCTCCGGACAATCCCATAAGCCGTCTGTTTTTTCCGATTCCATATACTCCGTTTTTTCAAAGGAGATCCGTAAGCCTGTTTCAGCAGCTAGTTCTTGAAGAATGTCCATCTGTTCCACTGCTGTTTGAAGATTGTCTGCTAGGAGCACAATATTATTATTATTATTATTATTATTATTATTATTATTATTATTATTATTATTATTATTATTATTATTACGAAGCCTCCGTGGCTCAGGCGGCAGCGCGCCGGCCTATCACCACTGGATTCCGCGATTCAAATCCCGGTCACTCCATATGAGATTTGTGCTGGACAAAGTGAAGGCGGGACAGGTTTTTCTCCGGATACTCAAGTTTTCCCTCTCATTTTCATTCCAGCAACACTCTCCACTAACACTTCATTTCATCTGTCAGTCATTAATCAATGCCTCAGAGGAGTGCGGAAGGCTTCGGCAGCAGGCACAGTTCCTATCCTGGCCGCTAGATGGGAGCTTCATTCATTCCATTCGTGACCCGGTCGAATGATTGGAAACAGGCTGTGCATTTTCATTTTCATTTTCATTATTGTTACGATCATCAGCACCAAGAGGCTCCTTAGCAGAAGCAGTGCAGCATTGATTGGTTTGCTATGCAACGACATGTGGTCCATTCATCTTCAAAAAGTGGACAAAATTAGGAACGAGATTTCTATTTCATGAGCGGCACACTGTCTCGAGGTTAACTTAGCCTGCAACAGAAATGAGCATCAGGTCAATTCTTACGGACAAAGAAATGGGAATGTAGCGACCGTGGCCTTAATTAAGGGACAACATTTGCCTGGTGTGAAAATGGCGTGTCGATGGTAGGATTCGAACCCACCATCTCCCAAATGAAAGCTCATAGTTCCGGAGGAGTAGACCTCAGTAACTGAGGGAGTCCGTTTAGAATACACAAGATAAAAATTACACACATGTGTTTTTTTAAATGCAATGAAGAGTTGAAGCGTAAAGGATAATGAGATTTTGAAATTCATATGTAATGCTTGAGAACAAGGATTCAAAACAACGTATCCTCCATGCATTAATTTCTCCTCTAATGAAACTGGATTACTTTTTTTTTAAACATGTTAATAACAGAGGGGGGAAAATAAAAGGCAAGTTTGTAAACATTCTGTGAAAATTCATAGAAGTACAAAGTGAACCGTTACTATTTAAAAAGGGTTGTCACTTTGAAATGTATTGTGCTGTGTTGTGTTTGTTCTCGTATAGTATTTATTAGACCGTCAGCCTTATTAACTCTTTGCGTAAAGTTCACAGTTTGTATAAATATTGGGACGTTAGTTGAGAACGACAAAGTTGTGCATTCAACAAGGTTAGCTGCAAATAAAAATATCGAATGTGCCCTCGTATAAGCACAAAATTTTATAAGACAAACTAGCAGTTACCCGCGGCTTCACTCGCGTGGATTTCATAATTTGATCAAAGTAATCGTTCCTCGGCATTGTATTAAGACATTACCTGAAACTTCCTGAAGTATAAAAACTCACCCAAAAATTGAGTTTCATTTACACCAGAAATTCTTTGTAAACCATGTTTGTGGTATTTCCTTTTGGAGCTAAGACGACCATGCGACATAGAACTGTACATGTGAGAAACAGCCTTCTCTTATGTCGAAAAAATAAATACATGTTTCTTTACTTTTAAAAGGAGATTCCAAATACGAATTTTCACGTCTGTAACATCTTCAGTTTCTAAGATATAAGTATCCTCATAAAAAATAATTCAACAATTTTTCACTTCTTTTCACCCCTGTTAAGTGCCTTCTCCGAAATCAAAAATGTTCAGGTTCTTGTATTTTTACAGGACTTTCCAAATACCAAGTTTCTTGTCTCTAATATGTTAAGTTTTTGACATATAATGTAGACAAGTTTTTTATATTGTGTTTGCGGAGGACCTTGGCAATTCGGTCTGTGGTGTTGTGAATGTAAGGCCATTCCAGGCTTGTGTCTATGTCATACAATTGTGTATGTCCTATATTACGCACACATGTTATGCAACCCTCTTAGACTGATTCTGATTGTTCCGTCAGCTTCGGCTTTGAACACCAGCGCTGTACCGCGCCCGGGAAGCCATCAGGTGACGAATGAACGTACCATTTCCATTTCTATTATATCGTCTAAATTCAGAAGCTCATGTTTAGAAGCCTTTCTCGTAGACAGTTGAGATTTCCTTCTGATGACGCAGAGCACAGTTCTCTGCGAAACGTAAAGAAATTCACCTTATTTTCTTGACACGGCATAAGCCCAAAAGCCTACATCATGTCTATAAGTACGGGCCGTGAAAGCATCAATGGCAACAGTAATGCCATTGTCATGCGGCGAATATGGAAAGTGAAATGAAAGCTTATCATGATACTTTGGGCTATTTGTCTATTGAATAGTAACCTTGGAGCTGATCAAAACTACCAGTGTTATCTATCTATTAACAGGTGTTGACTTTCATATTCGCCGCTTGACAATAGCGTTACTTTTTCTTCATATTCTGATAGTGAATAAATGAAATGGCGTATGGCTTTTAGTGCCGGGAGTGTCCGAGGATATGTTCGGCTCGCCAGGTGCAGGTCTTTCGATTTGACACCCGTAGGTGACCTGCGCGTCGTGATGAGGATGAAATGATGATGAAGACGACACATACACCCAGCCCCAGTGCCAGTGAAATTAACCAATGATGGTTAAAATTCCCGACCCTGCCGGGAATCGAACCCGGGACCCCTGTGACCAAAGGCCAGCACGCTAACCATTTAGCCATGGAACCGGACGATAGTGAATAGAAACTGTTCAATAACAGCCATTTTTGAGATATTGAACCCATGACCTTTTTTTGTAGTTACTTTAGGGCATATCTTTCCATTGGGTAGGCAGCTTATTGAACAATTTAATCCCATTATATCTATCATTTTATTGTGTTTTCATCAATTTAACATGTTCAAAATCTAAATCGTTCTTTCTCCGTGTATCTTATGAGTGAACATTTCTACGGGATGTCAGATCATCGAGATTTCATTTGAAAATAATGAATGCAATGAAATATGTGTAGTGATGGGAGAGTCATAATAGCAAGTTCTTGAAACATAGGCCTGCATGACTCCCTGTTGGCCTTCCCTTTTATAGCATTCATCATATTGCTATCTTTTGCCACTTAATGTTTGTGCGTCTGTCGAATTTCCTCATTATATGGTACACTATGATAAATGTGAATGGAAGAAAGCATAGCATCCACAAAACATCTGATTACTATCAAATGACTCTTTCAGTCTTCGAAGTAAGGATAACCCTCTAGACAGTCTTTTATATAACTTTCGTGAGTATACCAGGTTAACTTATAATCCGAATGTATTCCCAATAACTTGACAGAACTATGCTCATTCTCATCTTAAGTTCATTTAATTAAGTGAAAATAAATAACTTCCGTCTTGTTACTATTTAAAAATAGTTTTTATCAGCCTGCTACCGATTGAATGATTTCTGTAGTAGCTGTAACCTTTCGTTTTCCACATTTGTTAACTCCTTACCACTTGTTATGACAGCGATATCATCTGCATAGAGTGCTGACCTGCAGGTCATTTATATACACGAGGAAGAGAAAACGTCCTGTAACTTAACCCTGAACTACGCCTGTTTTTACTTTGAGTGCTATAGATTTTTGGTTCCCAACCTGTATAATTTCAAGGATTTCCACGTGTGCAGAGAAAAAGGAACACAACGAAAATTGTTCTGATATACTGCATAGCTATATATGGATAGGAAGCGTAAACATAGGAAGTGCATTCTCAGATACGTGTTATTAGAAGTAGGCCAGCGATATTCGTTCAAGGTTTCGAAGTTTGCATTTATATTGTGTGTCGGCAACCACGTTATTTAAACTGTAAATGTGATTCTCTCTATACGAATTAATTACACATAAATCTGTTACGCACAAAATAAAAATACATTTTGTTAAAGTTATGAAATCAATGTTATTGTCACAATGTAAAACATTTAAAAACAACATTAGATTTATTGACAATATTACATTTCGTTTCGTTTAAGTCTTCTAAGATCTGTGTGACAACTCATAGTTTAGTACAGCAGTAGTATATCGTCAGCATCATTAAAATAAACACACAATGGATTGTTCGCTCTGCCTGTTCTATGTAGAAATTTTCTAAAGTGTCCGTGGCCTGTCAAGAGCTGCGTAACGCGTGCTCGTGCTACCCAGTGGTATCAGCCGTTTAGTCCATTTCTCTCGTGGATCTTCCTGCCATCCTTGCTGCCATCGTTCCATTCGTCTGCCGTAAGCCATCTTCTGTAATTCTTAAAGCTGATCTCCGCTGTACTGCAGCTATCCTCCGCCGGTATTCTTCATGATGATGATGATGATAATGGTTTAAAGGGGCCTAACATCTAGGTCATCAGCCCCAAATAAATATACCCTTCTACACTGTTCGCCCCTGGAGCTCTGCACCGATTGTATCAAGCAGTACCTCAATTATTTATTCTGGGCTGTGTGAGTCCTGCACAGCAGGCAACACCTTAGCCGAGAAGAACCCTGTACAGGGCTCGTAATTGAACTCAGTACCACCCATACAACAGCCAGATACTCTAACCGAATAATAAATTCTCCCTTACCCAATAATGAAATGAAATTTGTTACATAATGACATTCGTACATTACAACCGGTAAACCCCAGCACACACCCACGCACCCACCCCCACACACACACCAATACCCACACCCCACAAACCCATCCACACCCACAAACCCACACACACAACCACTCCCCCCCCCCCCACACACAAAAACACCCATCTTAGCCTAATTCACAATCTTCTGACGGACAGCTGGCGACTCCAAAACTTCTGATGTTCCGCTGGCGACTCCGAAATCTTCTGATGTTCCGCTGGCGACTCCAAAATCTTCTGATGATCGGCTGGCGACTGCAAAATCATCTGATGATCGGCTGATGACTTCAATACCTTCTGATGATATGCTGGCAACTCCAAAATCTCCTGATGGTCATGTACCAACTCCAAAATTTTCTTACTGATAAACTGGCGACTCCAAAATCTTCTGATGGTCAGGTGGTGACTTCAAGATCTTCTGATGATGTCCATCGTCAGTCAACTTTACGTCCATCTTGGTCATAGCTTGCGAGGACGTTGGTTGCATACAGCAGTCCTACTACCAAAGGAGTTCGGTTATAGAAATGAAACTACCTCGCTGACAGGGTCCTTCTCCTAACAGCAGTGTAACTTCCGATATGGAGAAGGCCCATAAGCACTCAATGTATGTATAATACTTCGTATAACATTATTGGCTTGCGTTGTTGAAAATCGTACTCCTTATAAAGGCAGGGTGCGGACCGTATAGTGAACAGAACCGCACGGCAGTAATAAGTTTATTATTTACTTCGGGCGTAAAATGTTCCCAGAGAAGGAAGTATTTCAAGGGTTCCTTCATTTTGTCTGTCAGGCATTTCTTTTATTTCTGAACAAATATATGCCACTATGCAGTAAATACTATCAATAAATACATAACATTGTGGACTTTCATTGAAACTGAATCTACTGTAAATCTATTCGGCATTTATTTGCATTTTACTGTTAAGTGTCATTTTTCTTATGTTACTATTTCTCATAGTATAATTGTCATATAATCATACATTATTAAGTTCCACGAAAGGCTAAGCAAATTTAATTAGTTCAGAATCTTCATAGTCGAAAAATAAACACTATATCAATAACAATATTACTCAAAGAATAAGAACTGTTTCCGTGGAAACTACAGCTATTTCCTTCCCAATACATTACGGAAACATTTCTAGTTCAATAAGCTACCTTGTATTTATACGTTTTTGTTGATACAGTGTTTGTACTCTTAAGTTGAATGTAGAGAGCAGTGATGTGACGGTTCGGTTCAGGAAAATCCCACATATATTGCTTCGAACTGACTGCTGGTTGCCTGCTGAGATTCCAAAGACAATGTTACCCAGTTATACGCTACCTAGCATTAGTAATTAATTGAAACTAAAATAAACCTATTGTCTGTACTTGTTAAAACTTAACCTGATGCTTGGATCTTATACCATACTGGACAAATTGTCAATAACCTATAAAGGACGATCAAACTGTTTCCGTTCGACGGCCATACAGTCCTGAATCAGGATGCCAGTTAGGTGAGTATTTAGGTACTCATCCTACCGACGCACCAGGTTGAATATCCCCGTGTCCTGCCGCGTGAAGAAGTCCGTTACCGCCTGCTGCACATTCTTGTCTTATAGTAAACGTCGACGCTTCAAGGCCTTTGTGAGGGGACCGAAGGCGTAATAATCGCATGGGTAGAGATCAGGACTACAGTGAGGGTGCTCGAGTGTCTCCCACTTGAGTTGGCGTAATGGATGGGGCTGTTCTCCCAGATCGACCAGCGTCTTGTGTCGAAACGCGACCCGGATAAAACTTGGTGCACCATTCGAGAACGGTGGTTTTCGACAGGCATGCTGCCCCATACATAATCTTCATTCTCCGATGGATGTCCACCGGTAATTATCCTTCGGCAGCTAAGAACAGAATAACAGCACGTTGGTCCTGTTTGGACGCATTTGGTAATAACGTCGCCATAATTCACGTGGCCGCATTTAACGCACGCACCTCGGCACGGCACCACAATCACATGAATCCCTTTATCTACTGTACATGTCCGTGCTTATATACTCGCATCGGAGTCACGCTACGTTGCATGTACGCTGCAGCAACGCCCGCAAACGGAAACTTTTGAATCACGCTTGATATACTGGATTCTTCTTAATTTTTGTATGCCAGTTTTTAAAACATAATTTCATTTCTTTTTATTTTTTACCATTACGTGGTGATTATAGGGGCCGAAGACTTAGATGCTAGGCCCCTTTAAGCAATAATAATAATAATAATAATAATAATAATAATAATAATAATAATAATAATAATAATAATAACCTTTATCTTTCATCTCACCTCATCTCGATCCCGTAGCAGGAAATGAAACGATGGGGTAGAGCTACCCCCCCACACACACTTACGGCTGGCGTCAGAAATGACATCCAGCCGCAAAACTGGACCAAATCCTCATTGGCGACATAGTTCGCACCCGCGACCCACCAAGGAGTGGGAAAAGTGTTAGAAGAAGAATAGGGGCCGTCAGGACTTGATTTTCAGTAGATTCTACACGTCGAAAAATATTTTGAAATGAATAGAGAATAATATTTGAATTTGAATTTATTACCCATAATCTTACACAGCTGCCTCCTTATAGATTAGATTACTTCCAAAAATACACACAAACAACACCATATAAACAGGAAATCTGCTTACTCTAGTCTTGTTCTACCGGGCGAGTTGGCCGTACATCCGGGAGATAGTGGGTTCGAGCCCCACTGTTCGCAACCCTAAGGATAGTTTTCCGTGCTTTCCCATTTCAACACCAGGCAAGTGATGGAACTGTACCTTAATTAAGGCCACGGTCGCTTCCTTCCCACTCCTAGGCCTATCCTATCCCACCGTCGCCATGAGACTGTCTGTATCGGTGCGACTTAAAACAGATTGTAAGAAAAAGTCTTGTTCTACTGTGCTTACGCTTGCCTGGGTGTTATCTCCCTTTACCCCTCCCTACGCGGCTCTCCAGCGACTTGGAGGCACAACTCCTTCCTTCTCCCTTCCACTTAATCTCCACGGAGGACCAGTAGCTGAAGAGGGGAACCTAAGAGTACTTCCGCGAAACGAGACTCCATACGGAGAGCCACTATGAACCTGATGGCACGTCCTCCTCCCTTATCATATCGGGATGCCGACAACCACGCATGCGTGGCACCTAACGTACCCCTGCTCGAAAAAAACCTCAGTGTACTGAGCTGAAGTGTCCCATATCGAACAGAGAGTAATAATTGAAGACCTGGCGGTAAAAAGTGATAACCCTAATATTTTGGACTTTTCAATTGTTTGTTGTAAACGGTTATATCCAACATGAAGTTCCTTTCTATTATTCTATATCTATGGCGGTAAACGAAGTACTTCAACCCAGAACTTCAGAAACAGATGTTTATTTGCATTGTCAGTTCACTACGTCTATTATTATTGCACGTAAACAAGTACAACCCTCAAATTGATAGGCACATTCAGTGTTTAATATGCTCTAATTACCTATAATACTGGTTCTGTGTGCAATTTTCTCAGGATCTTACATAAAGAAGGATTACATATGCCATTGTATTGAGTAAGATATTTCAAAGATTCAACATTTTAGCAGTAAACATTTTGTGAAAATTCATTCATTTATATTTTAGAACTTACAAAGTGTGATTTGACATTATTAACCCCCGAAATCTTCAATTATGTTTTGAAGAAATAGAGAAGATGTACCCGAATACCAAGATAATATTTACATTCTCATTCGCTGGAATTCGAACCACGGTCACCTCGATGACAAGTCAGTGCCTATGCAATCTGTTATACGCCCCTGGACACACACTTTGAACTAGCATGTGCCCGCGGCTTTGTTAAATGTTAAATGTTTCTAAACTATTTATTTAAAAGCAAATTAAAACATTATATTTATTAACTCACATCTTATTTTTATTATATTGTTACTTTCAATGCTTAAGATACCGGGTTGATGGATGGTACAAATAATATTAAAACCGTGTAAAAGACCATGTTATATAATACAAAATACATTGTTTCCTTATAGAGCTTCGGAATAAACTATATTAATGTCCTTCCATTTGGAGGTAAGATGTATACTGTAGTGTATTTGCCTTTCGAACTCTTGAACAATCCACGTACAGTTGACAATGGCAAAAGCACCGTTTTCGAGGATGGACTCCTACAACTTTAAGCGATTGTCCTATGTCAAAATTTCAGATCTATGTGTGCCTTAGATTTGACTGGGCTTCGCGCACATACACCCAAACACTTCCGAATATAACGGGCTGATGGCTCCTCGTGTCGCGGACCGAAAATGGCTTCCTACTCAATGGACTTACAGTCCGATGAATATTACTTCGCCCGCAGCATGCTCAATAATGATGGTGGCTTCAATAATATTCGTCATCAGTTTCAGAGCCGTGTTCATTGCAGAGCATCAACAGTGTCATATGCCCTCGCACCATATAAGACCAAAAACAGCTTCCTACGCCCTGGACGTAAAATGGCTTCTTGAATATTGTGTTCTCTACCTATTTTATGTACGTTGCCTAGCGACAGCGATTCGATACATTTAATCTTGGTGACAGCACGTTGGGTTGTCATATCCCAATGCACGTTTTCCGATGGTTTTTCGTTCATAACTCACCAACGAAAGCAAAAATTAAAATTCCCGCTTCGAGGTGCATTCGGACCCATTTCCATCTACCTATGTTCAAAATTTCAGATCTCTGCGTGCTGTAGATTTTGCTGGGCATCGCGCACAGACACACAGACAGACAGACAAACACTTCCTTTTATAATTATAGACAAGTATCGTTGGCTTTCACAGGGTTTCCTCGTGAATGACTAGAAGCGTAGGACAGTTGTTGACGGATTCATTTCTTGGTAAGGTTGGAGGATCCAATTTTGGCACAGTTAGAAAGATTCTGCTTTTGTTACGGCCTCTGTAGGACCATGGGCAGCTTTGTCATGCTTGTTAGGATTTCTAATGTTGAAAAAATGTCTTAGCAGATAAAGTGGGGGTAAAAGTGTAAAATTAAGCAATTTCCTCAATTGTGCCGAAAGTTGAAGGGATAAAAGGCACGAAAAGATTTCAAATGTGAGTCTTGGATAGCTCTATCAAACTAAAAAACAATTTTCGAAACTGCCCTTTCGGAAAAACAGCCTAAAATCGCTTGTTTCTTTACCCGTTCTCTTTTTTATTCAAATCTTGGCCAAATTAACTTATTTACATGACTCGTTCTGTAATGTGTTCCATGGCTCAATACGCACAAGTTTCTTTTTTAATATTTTGTAAAAGGTCCTCACCGAACGTAGTTATAAGGGCTTAAGTGAAACTGTCCATTGACTCACATTAGCACTCGCGGTGGTGCTTAAGTGAATCAATGCATCTAATCGAGCGGATAATGATAATAAGAAAAGATTGTAATTTTTAGGAATAAATAAAGAATACATTTTCATACCTTTGTAATACACTTTAATTACCTAAAATTCGTAGCTTATATCCCCAGCATGTTTTCAACATTGAGTTGCTTGCCTGAAGGGCTGTAACTGTGAATTTCTTCTTCTCCTTCTAGAACCTCTTCATCCTTTCATTCTCTCCCGTTCTTCAGCTGATATTTCCAATATCTTCTTCCTTTGTCTCCCCCACTGGTGCTTCTCTATCCTGTTCCTGTACCTCTCTCTGTCATTGAGCTCTGGTTGTTGTATTTTTATTTCTCCATTTCTCTGCCCCTTCCACCTTGATCCTCATCTCAATCCAGACAACCCACTTAGTTCCCGTCTTTCCTCTCGTCCCACCTGCTGTCTCCCATTCTCTCCATGTCAATCCTGATCACATGTCCAGAAAAATCTTGTTCTTTTGAGTCTTATTTCTTCTGTGATCGTCCTTGAGTTTCAGTACAGTTCGTCTGTTAAGAGAGAAGGCTTTACCTTCTAGGTGGCCCGCCCCTTCTCTTTAGGGAGGGAAATGAAAACATTTAGATTTCTAGATCTTCCTTCCCATCTCTCACCTCATCTTTTCGGCCCCAGTATCTTACTCATAATGTTTCTTCTTTCTCCAGTTGTTCTGCCCCTTGTCTTCCTAATGTCACCGTATCGGCCGCGTACAGTAACAGTACCTCGTTGTTGTTTTGTAGTGCCTGAGCTTGGTGTCTGTTGATATGTTCCTTTTATTGTACATTTCAGTGGTCGCAACGTATGTAGTCCTCATCTGTTTCAACCTCTCTTTTATCCCATCGCTCCTCAAACTCCTTCCTGTTACCTATTATCCAAGAAACTTCAACTTTTCTACTTTCTGGTGTTTTCCAATCCTTGGTGGTGTTCAGAGTCTTTGTCTTTTCGTAGGCGATCCATAACCCTACCCTTCTGGCTACCTTGAACATACAGTTGGAAACTATATGATTGTTCAACTGGCAAGATGAACAACCTTTAAGTGAAAAATTCCAGTGCTTCTCGATCCTTACACTTTTCGAGGTAAATTATTTCTTCTTCTTCTTCTTCCTACCAATACACTTACAATATATCACTCTTCTTCACCTGAAGGGCTCTAACCTTTGCTCATTTATTATCGCATCTTCTCCCGGTATACGATAGCTTCTTTCTTTTTTCCGACGAGGGAGCACCTTTCCTCTTCTTCATCAGCTATTTAACCACAATACCACGGAAGTTTTATTTTTTACAAGCCTCTTTACAACTTTACAACATTTTATTTTCTCTGTGTCAAGTTACCTCGGTGTCCAGTACTCCTTCTGCCCAGTTCTTCCGAGCTTCTTGGACCTTTTTCTTCTTCTTTACGATGAGGCCCGCAAGGGACCGCTTGCTCACTTCAATAAATTTATCCCTCCATTATTCCTCCAGGGGCTACCTGGCCGAGGCGGTAAAGGCGTGCTCGGTTCGCCCGGAAGGGCGTGGGTTCGAATCCACGCCAGAAAGTCGTAAAATTTAAGAAACGAGATTTCCCCTTCCGGAGGTGCATATGGGCCTGAGGTTCACTCAGCCTACACCAAAAATGAGTACCAGGTTAATTCCTGGGGGCAAAGGCGGCCGGGCGTAGAGCTAACCACTCTACTCCATCACGTGCCGAGGTTAACAATGGTGGAAGCCTTTACCTTCCACTCCTCCAAGGGCCTTCGTGGCCTGTACAGAGGTGACTTTGCTTTGCTTTGCTTTGCTATTATTCCCCCATCGTTGCAGTTTGCTTTATTCTTCTTTTCTCAGACCAATTTGGACCGGCTTACTTTTTCATTCTTCCTTGATATCCTTCCTTCTTTTTTTTAAATTTCTCGTTCTATAGCTTTCTCTTCTCTTATTTTATTTCTTATTGCTTAAGAGAAGCAATGCAATGACTCACATTAGCGCTTGTAGTGGTGCTTAAGAGAAGCAATGCGATAACTCACATTAGCGCTTGTAGTGGTGCTTAAGAGAAGCAATGCGATAACTCACATTAGCGCTTGTAGTGGTGCTTAAGAGAAGCAATGCAATAACTCACATTAGCGCTTGTAGTGGTGCTTAAGAGAAGCAATGCAATGACTCACATTAGCGCTTGTAGTGGTGCTTAAGAGAAGCAATGCGATAACTCACATTAGCGCTTGTAGTGGTGCTTAAGAGAAGCAATGCAATAACTCACATTAGCGCTTGTAATGGTGCTTAAGAGAAGCAATGCGATGACTCACAATAGCGCTTGTAGTGGTGCTTAAGAGAAGCAATGCAATGACTCGCATTAGCGCTTGTAGTGGTGCTTAAGAGAAGCAATGCAATGACTCGCATTAGCGCTTGTAGTGGTGCTTAAGAGAAGCAATGCGATGACTCACATTAGCGCTTGTAGTGGTGCTTAAGAGAAGCAATACGATGACTCACATTAGCGCTTGTAATGGCGCTTAAGAGAAGCAATGCAATGACTCACATTAGCGCTTGTAGTGGTGCTTAAGAGAAGCAATGCGATAACTCACATTAGCGCTTATAGTGGTGCTTAAGAGAAGCAATGCGATAACTCACATTAGCGCTTGTAGTGGTGCTTAAGAGAAGCAATGCAATAACTCACATTAGCGCTTGTAGTGGTGCTTAAGAGAAGCAATGCAATGACTCACATTAGCGCTTGTAGTGGTGCTTAAGAGAAGCAATGCAATGACTCACATTTGCGCTTGTAGTGTTAGAAAGAGGCAAACTTTTAGTCTAATCGACTGATAACGATGATTAAGAAAAGGATTGTAATTTTTAGGAATAAGGAATATATTCTCATTTACCTATAATTCTTTCCTCATATCCCTGGAATGTTTACAACATTGAGTTGCCTAAACGATTTCTAAACGTTAAAATAAAAGGAATCGTGCATATAAAGCAAAAGATTAAAAAATAGCTGTGCCTGTCAGATACCATTGTATTCCAGTGATTTGTTGAGCCGGACAAGATCTCTTACTGGACTAAACATTTCTGCTTTGATAACAAGTTACCTTTCTGCCATTTTTGCATGCTTAAGCACTACAAAAATTAGCTCTACTAATTCAATATTTCGTTCGCTCTGAAATGAAATGAGAAGACAAGGGATTGGCCTGTCTGTCGACTTCTATGGTAATGAGCAAGTTAGGGGGAAAGAAAAATGTGTCAAGAAGCTGTTGGCCACCCAGCATTCATAAAATATACCTGTCATCTCGTAAGCGAGGCCAATAATGGAAATGCGAGTGACATTGATGAAGAGGCAAAGGCAGTCCGACAAAGGAAATGACCAAATAATGTTTGATTCACTTGATATACAGTCTCCGAAGCAGAAAGGATTGCGGGATATTCTTCAAGATATATAAATGACAACTTTGAGGCCTCTGATTTATAATTCTGACTTAATTCTCTTTGACTTCACTATTTCACCGATTAGAGAATAGAAAGAGACGAATTGCATTTGCGGGTAATAACAGGAGAAGTATTTTGCGTGGCTCCTTGCTTGAATGGTCGGAGTCGAGGTCTTAATTTCTGAGAGGTCCTGGGTTCAATTCCAGGCCGAGTAGGCGATTAAAACTCTACAAAAATTTGCTATTTAGCAATTTACTAATCATTATTTTCTTAACTGATAATTACAGCATATTATAATGAACTAAAACAGGCGCCCCTGCCGCCAAAATGTGAAGTGGCAATGATGGCGCTTATTTTCCTACAGTAACAGTATTTGCAAATCGCACACTTCGTACAATTTTTTCAAAATGCTCAAATACGTGTTCGTGTTCGATCTCGCTCAGACCAGTGGTATATGAATAATTTTACAAATACGCCAGCCCATGACATTATATTTCCCGCGATTTCCTTTTCATACATATTCCATCTTTACAAACTGTGTCAAAGATTTTCCTTTCTTTCTTTTATATGTCGGTGAATAATGATCTACCATTCATGATTAAGGTTTCCGAAGCATACCGTAATGCTTCGGGTTTGGTTACTGTATATCGTAGTTTTGCTTTCCTTAGATATTGTTTTTTTTATTATATTGATTCTAAGTGATTCGGTAGTTTTTTTTTTTTTTTTGTAATTTAGAGAGTTTTCTTTATTTGCTTCACACCGGTGACAAAAGCAAGGTTTTTTTTGTTTGTTTTACAATTGGCTTAACGTCACACCGACACAGATAGTTCTTATGGCGACGATTGGATAGGAAGGGCCTAGGAGTGGGAAGGAAGCGGCCTTTAATTAAGGTACAGCCCCAGCATTTGTCTGGTGTGAAAATGAGTAAACCACGGAATACCATTTTCAGGGCTGCCAACAGTGGGGCTTGAATTCACCATCTCTCGTATGCAAGCTCACAGCTACTTTCCCCTAACCTCACGGCCAACTCGCTGGTCCCAAAAGTAAGGACTAAGACAATGGTAAGATATATGCTTTTCCTAGGCTATTGAGATGATCGTAATATCTTGCCCGCCTCTTACGGATTGTTTCTGTAATTTTCTCTATTTTACTCTATTTTACTGTACACTCCTTTGTTGGATTTTCTAAATAATGTGTGTCATTTTTGTAATTGGATCCCATGATACTTCTGATGATTTTGCGCGAGTTTTGATTTGAATTTTGTTGTTGTTAATATATATAACACTCGTTGGAACCACGTTTAGTCTTGTTACATTTGGCAATTTGCTTCGCTTGCTTTTAAGCCCAGAATTCCCTCATTCTCTGTGAGTGGCCCAGCTTGCGTTCCTCTGTCCAGGTGGTACCTTGTCTTGTTTAGCTTGTCTCGGTTTAGCCCATTCATCAGTATCTTTTTGCGGAAGATATCTGTATTGAAGGTGTCTTCGGATTTTAGATGCACCATTTGCAGGAGGTCTTCTTGGGTTTTTATAAACCAGGGTATTGTGGTTTTGGGTTTGGAGTAAATAAAAGTGAAATATCTGTTTATTCAGCCTGTTTCTGTCCATTCATTTGAGATGATCGTAATATCGTGCCCGCCTCTTACGGATTGTTTCTGTAATTTTCTCTATTTTACTGTACACTCCTTTGTTGGATTTTCTAAATAATGGGTGTCATTTTTGTAATTGGATCCCATGATACTTCTGATGATTTTGCGCTCTTTCTTCTCCAGTTCTTCGAGGAGTCTCTTAATAGTATTTAAGGATAGGGTTCCGGCTGCATACCTAACTACTGGCTTCAGAACAGTTTCATAATGATGTAATTTAGTATTTTGGGACGGGCATTTTTTTATTGTAGAATAAGCGCGACGTTTCATGGACTATTTCAAGTTTGTGTACTCGTTCTTTAAGTGCTTCTTTGTCCAGTCCATTTTTTCATTATTATTATTATTATTATTATTATTATTATTATTATTATTATTATTATTAATCTGTTTACCCTCCAGGGTTGGTTTTTCCCTCGGACTCAGCGAGGGATACAATCTCTACTGCTTCAAGGGCAGTGTCCTGGAGCGTGAGACTTTGGGTCGGGGGTACAACTGGGGAGAATGAACAGTAGGCTACCTTGCCCAGGCGGCCTCACCTGTTATGCTGAACAGGGGCATTGTGGGGGGATGGGAAGATTGGAAAAGATAGACAAGGAAGAGGGAAGGAAGCGGCCATGGCCTTAAGTTAGTGACCATCCCGGCATTTGCCTGGGGGAGAAGTGGGAAACCACGGAAAACCACTTCCAGGATGGCTGAGATGGGAATCGAACCCACCTCTACTCAGTTGACCTCCCGAGGCTGAGTGGACCCCGTTCCAGCCCTCGTACCACTTTTCAAATTTCGTGGCAGAGCCGGGAATCGAACCCGGGCCTCCGGGGGTGGCAGCTAATCACACTAACCACTACACCACAGAGGCGGATATTATTATTATTATTATTATTATTATTATTATTATTATTATTATTATTATTATTATTATTATTATTTCTTCGATTTTGGCCAACGTACTGGTTAGTCCTTTTTCTTCTCCCAGAACTCCTTCATCATTTCGTTGTGGTTTCTCTTCGCCTGATCGCATGTTCTTGGACGTTTCATTTTGTTTTTCCTGGAACCCCTTGAATTTATCACTTTTAGCTCGAAACATATCTCTACTAAAGATTTCTTTTGCTTTGATGCCAACTTCCTCCTGGTCTTTTCTTGTTTCTTCTACCCATTTAGTTGTTGCTTTTAATTTGATGATGTAGTTAAAGATTTTCTTTCTTTGTTGACTCTCGTTCATTCTTGTGAGGTAGCCAAAAGACTTCAGTCTCCTCTTACGTATGGTGAATGTAATCTTCTCTGTCTGTCTGTATAGATCTTCATTTCTCCTCTTCCTCCATGAATCATCCCTTCTTTTATCGGGTCCTAAGGTCTTTCTTGAGGTTTTTTCTTTCTTCTCTAGGTCATCCATTTCCCGCTTCTTATTCAGTATCAGACATTCCGAACTGCAAAGTCTCTCTGGTCTGGTAACAGTAGAATAGTGTCTGATCTTTGTCCTTTAAGATATCGTCCTTTTGTTTTATCAATTCTGTATTATTATTATTATTATTATTATTATTAATGCTAGGGGCTTTACGTCGCACCGACACAGATAGGTCTTATGGCGACGATGGGATAGGAAAGGCCTAGGAGTTGGAAGGAAGCGACCGTGGCCTTAATTAAGGTACAGCCCCAGCATTTGCCTGGTGTGAAAATGGGAAACCACGGAAAACCATTTTCAGGGCTGCCGATAGTGGGATTCGAACCTACTATCTCCCGGATGCAAGCTCACAGCCACGCGCCTCTACGCGCACGGCAAACTCGCCCTTATTATTTTGATTATTATTATTATTATTATTATTATTATTATTATTATTATTATTATTATTATTATTATTATTACCGACGTTTTTATTCTGCTGCACCTAGTAGGCTACACAGTTTCCTGAAAAGTGAATAATCAGTATGTGCCAAGAGAGCCATTTAGAGCTGTAAAGTTGTTCGAGTCCGCCTCTGTGGTGCAGTGGTTAGTGTGATTAGCTACCACCCCCGGAGGCCCGGGTTCGATTCCCGGCTCTGCCACGAAATTTGAAAACTGGTACGAAGGCTGGAACAGGGTCCACTCAGCCTCGGCAGGTCAGCTGAGTAGAGGTGTGTTCGATCCTGGAAGTGGTTTTCCGTGGTTTCCCACTTCTCCTCCAGGCGAATGCCGGGATGGTACCTAACTTAAGGCCACGGCCGCTTTCTTCCCTCTTCCTTGTCTATCCCTTCCAATCTTCCCATTCTCCCGCAAGGCCCCTGCTCAGCATAGCAGGTGAGGTCGCCTGGGCGAGGTACTGGTCATCCTCCCCAGTTGTATCCCCGATCCAGAGTCTGAAACTCCAGGACACTGCCCTTGAGGCGGTAGAGGTGGGATCCCTCGCTGAGTCCGAGGGAAAAACGGACCCTGGAGGGTAAACAGATAAAGAAGAAGAAGAAGAAGAAGAAGAAGAAGAAGAAGAAGAAGTTCAAATGTTTCATCGTTTGATCTTATAAATATTATTTCTACGAGTATATAAACATTAATGCTACGGCAGTAGAACTATTCTTCTTTAAGTTTCTGATTTGAAGTCTGTAACTGAAGGTTCAGTAACCCGCTTGCAATGTATTTAAGAGCAGAGATAAGTAACTCTTTCATTACGTGTTCGCCCCAGTTCTGAGGTACTTTCTCCTCCTAATCAGACATGAACACAAATACACCGTTCGATTCTTCTGTGCAGCACTTTTCGCTCTCCTTCTGTAGATGCCGACGAGGTGTGACCTACATTTCTGCGGTACAGTCTCGTTACAAGATAAATAAAATATATGTTTAGACTTTTTGAACCTCTGTGGCTGAGCCAGCAGCGCGCCGGTCTCTCACCGCTGGGTTCCGTGGTTCAAATCCCGGTCACTCCTTGCGAAATTTGTGCTGGGCAAAGTGGAGGCAGGCAGGATTTTCTCCGATACTCCGGTTTTCTCTGCCATCTGTCGTTCCAGCAACACACTCCAATAACGTTTAATTTGTAAGTCATTTCTCATTGCCCCAGAGGAGTGGGACATGCTTCGGCAGCCGGCACAATTCCTATCCTCGCCGCTAGGTTGCGGCTTCATTCAGTCCATTCCTGACCAGATTGAATGACTGAAACAGACTGTGGATTTTTTTAAAAAGCTATGGACTCCAGGATTTATGTGAAATGAGGCCTGGTATTGCTGGGAAACTTGGCGTTTCTAGCGAAGACATTTTCCTGCTTCAAGGCAGGCCGGCAAAAGTGGCCACGGCTGGTCCGTGGTCCGACAGCTCAGCACTCCGACCGTCCATTACCTCACAGGCGGCAGACTTCTTTGCAGAGGACATTAGAAAGCTGCTGTCACGATACGACAAATGCCTAAATCATTTTGGCGATTATTTGGATTTATAAGTATGAAACTACTAAACGTTTAGTGATAACATCATTTTGTTATGTCAACGTGCCTTTCTTTTTATAGTCCATCGGAGTTTGAATAAAAAAACAGCCTTCGTACGCTGCACTATTCTGTGAATTAAAAAATTGAAATGGCGTATGGCTTTTAGTGCCGGGAGTGTCCAAGGACAAGTTCGGCTCGCCAGATGCAGGTCTTTTGATTTGATGCCTGTACGCGACCTGCGAGTCGTGATGAGAATGAAATTATGATGAAGGCGACACATACACCCAGCCCCCGTGCCAGCGGAATTAACCAATTATGGTTAAAATTCCCATCCCTGCCGGGAATCGAACTCGGGACCCCTGTGGCCAAAGGCGAGCACGCTAACCATTTATTCATGGAGCCGGACAATACATGCCATTATTCTACTCCTTATAACTTTTAAAGGCAAGTAAGCAGGTATGAAACGTTACTGAATGCATTACAATTCATATTTATTCATTCAGTATGATCCAAAGTGGAGTTGCTCCGAACACAGAATAATGCCAAATTTATTTTTGCATACTGTAGTCAACCTGTTGCAGAGCTGAGTACCTGTTCGGCTGTGGAGCTAAGCTCTGCATTCGGGAGATGAGCGGGTTCGAAACCCAAGCTCGGCTGTTTTGAGAATGGCTTTCTGCGGTTTCCTATTTTCACTTTCAGGAAAATACCGGGACAGTTCCTACTCCACCTCTTTAACTGATTTTATTCACTGTCATTCATTTCACCTAAGTGAAGTTGGCATCCAACCACCTTGTTTATTTCATCATGTCAGAAACATAACATATTATTATCATATTCTAAAAGCTAATCCTTGTCACCGGAGCCATGGACGTGTGCCTTGGGCCAGTCTTCTCAACTCAGCGTAGGTCTTGCAGTTCATACTCCGAAGCAGGTTCTTAAAATAAGACACTCTAGATCGTCCCCTTCCTCTTTTCTCTGCAATTCTTACTTTAATGACATAACAAAGGAACTTTTCATGCCTCAGAATGTGACCAATAATAAAATTTATTTTCCATTTTTCAACTTCAGTTAACAGACTCAGTTTTTCTCCTATCCCTCTAAGGACTTCGGTAGAATAGAATAGAATAGAATATATTTATTTATCACCTCCAGGATGTCCCAATTACAGATGATGTAATAGAAAAATTAAATTAAATTAAATTAAGTAAAAATAAATTAAATAATATATATAAAAGCAGATATAAATCTTCACATGTTTTATACAGATTATTCACATAATTTACAAAATTATCACGTTCCTTGCTATTGCCCTCCATTTCACACCAACTTATCCTCTGCATTCTTCTCCAGATCCACATTTCAATAGCCTCTAGTCCTTTCTTTTGCAATTCTCCTAATGTACGGTAGCACACTCCATACAAAGGTTTTTGCAAGGGTCTTCTGAGTTTGAATATCTGTATGTTTGTTGGCTAGCAGATGCTTTTCATCTTGGAAGGCCGTCTTTGCCATCCTTGTCCTTACTTATGATATGCTCCGATTATCACTCGTTCAATTTTATCAGGGACAATTCTGCTGTATCTTATAAAGGAGTTTTCTTGGATTTACACAATGTCATGGTTTTTGTTTTCCTGCATTGATTTTGAGGTTCCATTTGCCTAAGGATTCTGCTAGTATAGCCCAGTCAAAACGAATCGTCTAGAACGTGCTTGTTTACCATTGATGTGCACCCCAACTGTCTTATATTTCCAGGACTGTGATAAATAACATGTACAGTAAAATATATCAAAAGGCATAAAATCCATCCAGAAAATGTTTTTTACAAGCATATTATCATTTCTAGAAAGAAGGTAACACAAAGTACCACATCACAAAGGCCTACCCTGAAAATTAAAATCCACAGCTTGTTTCGAGTCATTCGACCGGGTCAGGAATTGAATGAATGAGGCCCCCATCTAGCGGCGAGGATAGGAATTGTGACGGCTACCGAAGCCTGTCGCACTCCTCTGGGGCAATGATTAGTGAATGACAGATGAAATGATATTGGAGAGTGTTGCTGGAATGAAATATGACAGCGAAAACTGGAGTACCCAGAGAAAAACCTGTCCCGCCTCCACTTTGTCCAGCACGAATCTCACATGGAGTGACCGTGATTTGAACTACGGAACCCAGCAGTGAGAGGCCGGCGTGCTGCCGACTGAGCCACGGTGGCTAATGACTTACCCTCAGAGAAAAAATTTTTTATGTAGTGCTACTAGTATCTAAGCCAATTCTCACGTTTCCTTGGTGGGTTCAATAAGATTCTGAGGAGAACAAAAGGCAGACAGGGAGATAGTTCATGGTATGATCATCGCCGTATTCGCCCACTGTGGAGTCGCAGGGGAATCCCCACTTTCTCACGTTGGTCCATGATCTCCAGTGCGCAGCCTGTTGAGTGCCTTCCACGTTTACCAACTTTCCGCGTGACCTGATGGTACCATCCATTCTGCGAGGTAGCTGTACTTGTAATGCCATCAATTTACTCGAAATTTTTGGAGGAGGCTCATTGAAGCTGGCTGTTGAATGAAAGTGGCATTTTCCTTGGCTTAAAGCCTTGTAGTAACATTTTCCGGCCGTAGACAACATGCCACCAAACTTCATCTCACCTCATCCCCGACCCCACATCAGGAAATTCAGGACTAAAGGTTAGGCATACCTACACTTTAGTCCATCTGTCAGGACGTAATCCATACAAGTGTTTCGGAAGGATCGCTACATAATACTTCATATTTCTTAATTAAATAATTTAACCAATTGTTATAGACCGCCGGTTAAACGAAATCCAATGAAAAAATTCACTATTCGATTGCCTCACTGATTCTAATGGAGTTGCGGATGGATAATCAAAAAGTAATCGAAAAGTAATCGGTTGCCTCAGTTTTCTTTTCCTTTTCTTCCCAGAAGTTCTTCGTACGTCGGCTGATTACCTGCCTCTGATCCCCTCCGAGGTTGACGTCGAATTTGCAACAGCGAAAAATCCGCAGAAGTGATCTGTCGCCGGAAGGCCACACTGAAGTGATGGGATAATCGAATACTTTTAATAAACGACTAACCTCTATGTGATTATTTAAATAATCGAATAAATAATCGAATGAATTTCAAATATCATCCAGTTTTATCAATCAATCAATCAATCAATCAATCAATCAATCAATCAATCAATCAATCAATCAATCAATCAATCAATCAATCAATCAATCAATCAATCAATCAATCAATCAATCAATCAATCAATCAATCAATCAATCAATCAATCAATCAATCAATCAATCAATCAATCAATCAATCAATCAATCAAATCAATCAATCAATCCTGATCTACATTTAGGGCAGTCGCCCAGGTGGCAGATTCCCTATCTGTTGTTTTCCTAGCCTTTTCTTAAATGATCGCAAAGAAATTGGAAATTTATTGAACATCTCCCTTGGTTGGTAAGTTATTCCAATCCCTAACTCCCCTTCCTACAAATGAATATTTGCTCCAATTTTTCCTCTCGAATTCCAACTTTATCTTCATATTGTGATCTTTCCTACTTTAAAAAGACGCCACTCAAACTTATTCGTGTACTTATGTAATTCCACGCCATCTCTCCGCTGACAGCTCCGAACATACCACTTAGTCGAGCAGCTCGTCTCCTTTCTCCCAAGTGTTCACAGCCAAAACTTTTCAACATTTTTGTAACGCTACTCTTTTGTCAGAAATCACCCAGAACAAATAGAGCTGCTCTTCTTTGGATTTTTTCCAGTTCTTGAATCAAGTAATCCTGGTAAGGATCCCATACACTGGAAACATACTCTAGTTGGGGTCTTACCAGAGATTTATATGCCCTGTCCTTTACATCTTTACTAAAACCCCTAAACACCCTCACAACCACGTGCAGAGATCTGTACCCTTTATTTAAAATCATATTTATGTGATTACCCCAATGAAGATCTTTCCTTATATTAACACCCAGATACTTACAATGATCCACAAAAGGAACGTTCACCATATCAACGCGGTAAATAAAACTGAGAGGACTTTTCCTCTTAGTGAAACTCACAACCCGACTTTTCACCCCGTTTATCAACATACCGTTGCCTACTGTCCATCTCACAACATAATCTAGGTCACGTTGCAGTTGCTCACAATCTTGTAACTTATTTATTACTCTATAGAGAATAACATCATCCGCAAAAAGCCTTACCTCTGATTCCACTCCTTTACTCATATTATTTATATATATATAAGAAAACATAATAAGTCCAATATTACTGCCTTGACGAATTCCCCTCTTAATCATTACAGGGTCAGATAAAGCTTCGCCCACTCCAATTCTCTTAGATCTCTTTTCTAGAAATATAGCAACCCACTCAGTCACTCTTTTGTCTAGTCCAGTTGCACTCATTTTTGCCAGTAGTCTCCCACGATCCACCTTATCAAATGCTTTAGACAGGTCAATCGCGATACAGTCCATTTGACCTCCAGAATCCAAGATATCTGCTATATCTTGCTGGAATCCTACAAGTTGAGCTTCAGTGGAATAACCTTTCCTGAAACCAAACTGCCTTCTATCGAACCAGTTATTAATTTCGCAAACATGTCTAATATAATCAGAAAGAATGCCTTCCCAAAGCTTACATACAACGCTTGTCAAACTTAGTGGCCTGTAATTTTCAGCTTTATGTCTATCATCCTTTCCTTTATACACAGAGGCTACTATAGCAACTCTCCATTCATTTGGTATAGCTCCTTCGACCAAACAATAATCAAATAAGTACTTCTGGTATGGTACTATATCCCAACCCATTGCCTTTAGTATATCCCCAGAAATCTTATCAATTCCAGCCGCTTTTCTAGTTTTCAACTTTTGTATCTTATTGTTTATGTCATTGTTATCATCTGTAAATTTTAATACTTCTTTACGATTAGTCTCCTCCTCTATCTGGACATTATCCTTTTAGTGATAGCATAATCGAATACGTTTAATAATCGAATAACCTCCATCCGTTTATTTAAATAATCAAATAAATTAATCGAATGAGTTTCAAATATAATTTAGTTGTATCAAAAAGAATTATTCGGATACGTCATGAATCAGTTTTTCGGTGTTAGTGTGTCGGAAGGATTATCGAATAAAGTAAGCGAATAGATGAACTCTTATGAAAAATAGAAATGCGCCTTTTTCCAAACGTATCCCCAAATATTGAAACTAAACGAGTGAATTAACGGACTTAATAACAACACTTTTCGTTACATTATTTCGAAAGCATTCAGTATTCAATTGCCTCATTCATTCGAATGAATAATCGAAAAATAATCGAATCAGAAATACACTGACTGACAGAGCAAATGCAACACCAAGAAGAAGTGGTTCGAAAGGGATGAAAGTTGGGGAAAAAACAGAGACCGCACGGACGAATAATTGATGTTTATTTCAAACCGATATGCAGGTTACACAATGCGCACGGCATCGACTCAGTAGGATGTAGGACCACCGCGAGCGGCGATGCACGCAGAAACACGTCGAGGTACAGAGTCAATAAGAGTGCGGATGGTGTCCTGAGGGATGGTTCTCCATTCTCTGTCAACCATTTGCCACAGTTGGTCGTCCGTACGAGGCTGGGGCAGAGTTTGCAAACGGCGTCCAATGAGATCCCACACGTGTTCGATTGGTGAGAGATCCGGAGAGTACGCTGGCCACGGAAGCATCTGTACACCTCGTAGAGCCTGTTGGGAGATGCGAGCAGTGTGTGGGCGGGCATTATCCTGCTGAAACAGAGCATTGGGCAGCCCCTGAAGGTACGGGAGTGCCACCGGCCGCAGCACATGCTACACGTAGCGGTGGGCATTTAACGTGCCTTGAATACGCACTAGAGGTGACGTGGAATCATACGCAATAGCGCCCCAAACCATGATGCCGCGTTGTCTAGCGGTAGGGCGCTCCACAGTTACTGCCGGATTTGACCTTTCTCCACGCCGACGCCACACTCGTCTGCGGTGACTATTACTGACAGAACAGAAGCGTGACTCATCGGAGAACACGACGTTCCGCCATTCCCTCATCCAAGTCGCTCTAGCCCAGCACCATGCCAGGCGTGCACGTCTATGCTGTGGAGTCAATGGTAGTCTTCTGAGCGGACACCGGGAGTGCAGGCCTCCTTCAACCAATCGACGGGAAATTGTTCTGGTCGATATTGGAACAGCCAGGGTGTCTTGCACATGCTGAAGAATGGCGGTTGACGTGGCGTGCGGGGCTGCCACCGCTTGGCGGCGGATGCGCCGATCCTCGCGTGCTGACTTCACTCCGGCTGCGCCTGGACCCCTCGCACGTGCCACATGTCCCTGCGCCAACCATCTTCGCCACAGGCGCTGCACCGTGGACACATCCCTATGGGTATCGGCTGCGATTTGACGAAGCGACCAACCTGCCCTTCTCAGCCCGATCACCATACCCCTCGTAAAGTCGTCTGTCTGCTGGAAATGCCTCCGTTGACGGCGGCCTGGCATTCTTAGCTATACACGTGTCCTGTAGCACACGACAACACGTTCTATAATGACTGTCGGCTGAGAAATCACGGTACGAAGTGGGCCATTCGCCAACGCCGTGTCCCATTTATCGTTCGCTACGTGCGCAGCACAGCGGCGCATTTCACATCATGAGCATACCTCAGTGACGTCAGTCTACCCTGCAATTGGCATAAAGTTCTGACCACTCCTTCTTGGTGTTGCATTTGCTCTGTCAGTCAGTGTATAATCGAATAAAATGAAATAATCGAAGAATCGATTTTTTTGTATTCGATTATCCCATCACCACCACCTTGTTACGTATAATGTCATCTGCGATCTTCACTCTTTGTAGATCCCATCGGATCTCTTCCAGCCAACCGGTGGTGTGTTTTATTTTGAAGATGTAATCAACAATCTTGATAGTTAGCCTGACGTTGTTAATTCTGTGAAGGTGACAATAAAATTGTAGTCTTCGTCTTTAAATCGTGTCTGTATTTTTTTTATATTGTAGTAGAAGTCTAGAGTTTTTCTTTTCATCCAAATATCTATTCTTTGGGGGTCCAAATATTTTCTTAAGTATTTTCCTTTTTTTCCAATTCCTATTGTTCACCTCTTTTGTTCACCGTCAAACGTTCTGATACATGTGTAGTGCCTGATATTTGCCTTGAACGATACCGATTATTTGTTGTAACAGCCTTGACTGAGTTTATAAGCCACGTCCGTCTTCTTCAATCTTTCTTTGCAGGTTGTGTTTCATGCAAGTGTAATGGACTAGTATAACTTGGAAACAATTCTCTAAACCCATGGGTATGTGGTGTAAATATCGATTTCGATTAGTAATTATTATTATTATTATTATTATTATTATTATTATTATTATTATTATTATTATTATTATTATTATTATTATTATTATTATTACTTGTGAGGTGTGGCTATGAAGTCGTTTACGTTTATTATTCTTTGTGTAGTTATGTACGGACTTTATTTGGTATAGATCGTGGCTGTATCATTTATTATTTGTGTGTTGCATGATCCTTCTTGTGTAACGAACCATGTGAGGTTATGTAACGATATATCTGCTGTATGTATATTAATAAGACTTTATTTAATGTAAGAGCACGCAATTAATAGTATATAATTTGTTATTGCCAGTAAATGTGATATATAAATCCGATGTAATGTTGAGGAACACAGAGGTAAGATTCCAGAACAACGCACATTTCCCACTCGAGTTTTATAGAATGTTCTATCCATTCGTACCGGTACCTAGATTATTGGAGACTCGAGAAGATACGAGAAAACATGTTGTGTCTTGGGTAGAAGAGTTGTTAGTGAGGAGTTGTTAGCAAGTGTGTGAACTCATGTTGTGAGTTTGTTGTTTTGATAGTTGGTTGACATGCTAAAATGCCAGTCTTCTTCTTCTTCTTCTTCTTCTTCTTCTTCGATTCAGTTCAGGATGGTGGTTCAGTAGTGCGTGTATGTGTATAATGTGTATATAATTTGTAAATAAAATAGTGTACACAATATTGAGCGTCTTTGTGGTTACGACATGTTGTCGAGTCCATTTGACTGGATTCATTATCCCAGATTTTTAAATTGATGTGCTTTCTGGATATGTCAATGTTGTGTTGTTAGGTACTTTTCTCCGTTATGTCTATGTTCAATATAGGCTATTTAGTTTTTTCTTATGAAATTTGAACACCAGTTTTAATAGCTATGTCATGTAGTATTTCCACATTATTTGTTATTGTAATTTGTTTTCTGAATACTTAACAATATTAGTTATAGTATTTTGTTGAACTCGTTTCTTCCTAATTATAATTTACAAATTGCTTCCTTTGAGAAGAAAAATAGCCTACTCATATTTATTTATTTGAGAATCCGAAACAGTGAGATGCCGAATTACAAAGTTCCGAAACGAAAAATAAATCTACAGTGCAAACTTTAAAAAATAAACGAAAGAGCGACGAAGAAAAATCAACTAATTAAAAAAGTAGCGGAACAAAATAAAAAAATAACAATATAACTGTAAGGAAACATCGGTTAACAATAAAACGTAAATACGATTGAAAATAAAGAGGACAATTAAAGATTGCAAGTAAAACGAAGGGAAGAACTTATATCTAGGCACAGTAAGATAAATGCGAATCTGACCCATAAGTAACGTTATATTAAGGGAAAAAATAAATAGAGATTACGTTATGTACAATAGAGGAGACAGCAGGGGACAGCAATGAGAAGAGAAAAAGGATCATGAAGGAAATGAGTTAAGTTAAAGAAGACTCGATTAAAGGAGGCATACAAAGAAAAATTCCCAAGTTCCTATCAGAAGATAGGAGGGTCGGAATGCAGATAGAGTTTTTTTACAAGCTGCTTTACGTTGCACCGACAAAGATAGGTCTTATGGCGACGACGGGACGGAAGGAAGCGACAGTGGCCTAAATTAAGGTACAGCCCCACCATTTGCCTGGTGTGAAAATGGGAAACCACGGAAAACCATCTTCAGGGCTTCCGACAGTGGGGTTCGAATCCACTATCTCCCGAATGCTAGATACTGCCGCTCTTAAGCGACTGCAGCTATCGAGGTCGGTAATAAAATTCTTTGAACAAGAGAGAGGCAGACAATACGGAATATGAAGGCGTGGATTTATCCTGGTTTTGCGAGTTGGGGCTTATAGGGAAAAGAAGGAAGCAGGTTCATGCGAAACGAAATAATCCGTTAACAGCGTTATATAGAAATCTAAGTTCGGCGGCTAAAAAGGAAGGTATAAGTTGGCTCATAGTGTTCCTTCTTCCCTGACGTCTAGAAACAAACACAAGGATCAATGATTTCTCCCATCTATTTTTTTTTTTTATTGATGGCAATGGTGTCCATTCGTTTAAGGCTTCTATTCTCGCCCAAACAAAGAACCTCTTCAAAGACTTCTAATCCCTTACTGTGAAGAGCACTAGAAGCAGTTCTGCCGTCTAATTCGTAATGTTTACCGCTTGGATCAATTCCCAGCACATGAAGGAGAGTTTCATATTCATTGCAGTGTCCTGCGCTGGTGGAACGTCCAGGAACAGAATGTACACGTGAGACTATATCATTTATTTTCAAAATGTCCCTCCATACAGACATTCCCTCATCGCAAACCCATGCGTTAGAAGATGGAACGTTAATGTACTTTTGATTTCATGCCACCAACTGAGGGCTTTCTCCAATTTGAAGACATTCTCGTAATAAGTATGTAACCAAGGAATCAGTCATTTTTCAGGAGAGAGGAAAGTTATATTTGGAGCTACACAGATTTATTGGATATTACCTGATTACTTGAAAGACATACCACTAACATACCGTCGACACCTGTATTTGATGCATGGTTGTGTTCCCACAATCTCTGTTTTTTGACATAAAGATGTGTTACGACAGGGAGTCATCTGAAAATTTACGTCACGAAATTAATGATATAAAAAGTGCGATGTGATGTTACCTAGTAATGAAGGATGGCTATGACCGAGACTCATATTATCTTTTTTCTTTTGCTATTTGCTTTACGTCGCACCGACACAGATAGGTCTTATGGCGACGATGGGTTAGGAAAGGCCTAGGAAGTGAAAGGAAGCGGCCGTGGCCTTAATAAGGTACAGACCCGGCATTTGCCTGGTGTGAAAATGGGAAACCACGGAAAACCATCTTCAGGGGCTCGAACCCATTATCTCCCGATAATGGATATTGGCCACACTTAAGCGACTGCGGCTATCGAGCTCCGTAGTCATATTATCAAACAAGGGCGCTAGAGTACAGATGACCTTACAGGCTGTGATGTGAAGTACTGATGGATGGCCATGACTGAGAGACATTTTGTCAATGAGAGGCGTTAGAGTGATAGATAGATAGATAATGCCTTTATTGGTGGCGAAGTTAGGGCTCAAGGCCCTCTCTTACACTTAACCACTAGATGAGTATACATATACATAACTTATAATTTCGAATACAAATAAAACAAATAATACTAATAGCAATAATAATAATAATAATAATAATAATAATAATAATAATAATAATAATAATAATAATAATAATAATAATAATGACCAATGAGATATTGCAGGCTGTGATGTGAAGTACTGACGGATGACCATGACTGAGAGATATATTATCAAAGAGGGGCGTGAAAGTACAGATGTTCGATGTGATATTGCAGGCTGTGATGTGAAGTATTGGTGGATGGCCAAGACACAGAGACATTTTGTCAATGAGAGGCGTTAGAGTGCAGATGGCCAATGAGATCTTGCAGGGTGTGATGTGAAGTACTGACGGATGACCATGACTGAGAGATATATTATCAAAGAGGGGCGTGAAAGTACAGATGTTCGATGTGATATTGCAGGCTGTGATGTGAAGTATTGATGGAAGGCCCTGACTGAGAGACACATTGTCAAAGGAGGGCGTTAGAGTACAGATGGTCTATGTGATCTTGCAGGCTGTAATGTGAAGTACTGATGTATGACCATGACTGACATATTATCACACAGGAGCGTTAGAGTACAAATGGTCAAAGTGATCTTGCAGGCTGTGATGTGAAGTACGGACGGATGACCATGACTGAGAGATATATTATCAAAGAGGGGCGTTTGAGTACAAATGGTCGATGCGACCTTGCAGGCTGTGATATGAAGTATAGTTGCCTGGCCAAGACCGAGAGACATATAGAAGGCTCTTTTATCAAAGATGCCTCATCTCATCATATTCTAGAGAATTGATTTTTTCATTCATAGTAATTTCATAGGCTCTAAGTCAGTCCCCACACCTTACAATGCACTGAATCCTAAACTTATCGACTCCAAATTCCATACAGATGTCTTTCGAAAACGATTCGTTATGTGCAATTCAAGTAATCGCTATTAATTTGTGTTTCATTTATTGGAAGAAAAACTAATTTCCAAAATGCAAATTCCATACCATTTTACCCGCAGGCACGTTAATGCTTATTATCCTGGGCGCTGGATAGGTAGAGGTGTACTAATTGCTTGGCCTCCACATTCTCCTCACTTAAACCCTCAAGATTTTTACGTCTGTAGGCATGTAAAGTCTGTTGTGTAATTGATTGCTGCTGAGTATAAAATAACTCTCATTTTCTTCCATATAAGGAATGCATTCCGGAAATTTTCCTGTTGAGTTTTGAGACACTCGGTAAAAAATCAAACAAAAAAACAGTTGTATATTTTTAACATTAGTCAGCATTGGAAGTATTACCTCCACTGGATTTTGTGTAATCTCTGAGAGACTAGGTTTACCGAAGTTTTCCTTCAAATCCATTTCACACTGCAATACCTAAATCTGGTATACCACTGCGTTTCAATTAGTGATTTTTAGGAAACTCAAGGGAGCCAATGGTCGAAGCGATCTGAGCCACAGCTAAAAGCTAGCGTATGATTTAAGAAAGATTATTATGTGTATGAACCTTCCTGTTTACCCGAACATTAATGTTAACGAGGTGATGTTCAACTTTCTCCATTTCGCTACTTCCCTAACCATATTGTTCGCTATAAACATCGCTCAAATGTTCGTTAACGGGGATCCCAAGGTGAGCATCAAGACGACGCAAAATTTGACAAACCCTATTTTCTTACTCCTTTCCCGTGGGAAATCTTGCGAGTTGGTGTACCTATAAAGGGATTTTCTTGTTGTTAACTTTACATGTACACGCAAGTTATATGATTAGAAGATCGGAAAGTGTCTCAA
Source organism: Anabrus simplex (assembly GCF_040414725.1). Taxonomy (NCBI): domain Eukaryota; kingdom Metazoa; phylum Arthropoda; class Insecta; order Orthoptera; family Tettigoniidae; genus Anabrus; species Anabrus simplex. The sequence goes on from NC_090277.1 coordinate 46,557,830, forward strand.
ATGAGTCATTCATCGCTTACCCAACACAGTTTCTACCTTAACTTCTTGTAATATCTTCTAAAGGAGACCGTAGAATCTCGTGATTTTGAGGATACTGAATATAAGAAATGCTTGTTTGCTGTCATTCAGTGGACATAAAGAATAAAACCAGCTGTCAGTGGAGAGATGGCACGGAATAACATGGCAGAACAGCATTAATTATCTGAAACAATTGGGCACTGGGGGTTTTCGGATAAATTATTTTTTTCAGAAAACCAGTTGTTTACAAAAGAAAATAATGTTAAACGAAATTCAAATATCTGGGAGAAATAATTCAAGAAAATGGTTTAGACAAGTCTGCAGTAGAAGAAAGGGTACACAAGATGGAAATAGCAAATGATAACACAAAGAATTTTTTAAACAAAATGTGTCTATCTAAATATCTTTAAATAAGGCACTACACTACAGTGGTGAAACCGCAATGGTTATATGCAAGTGAATGCCTGGTACTAAACTATAGATTAGATAAACTTGAGGTACTAGAAAAATCTTAGGCCCTGTGAAAACAGCAGAAGTATTGAAATTCGGATCTAATGATGAAATATACAGCAGCATAGAAAGAAAAAGGAGATTGCAATTCTTCGGACATATTTACAGAATGGATGATTCCAGATTAACAAAAAGGATTTTCAAGTACCTTTGGGACAAAAGGGCAAGAAGTAAAGGAGGATTTAGAAAGAAATAATATAAGAGAAGAAGAAACAGATAAATTTTTAGAAAGAGGGTAGTAAGTATGGAAGGATTCCAAGGAAGATTGAACAGGAAGCCTGGTGCGAAGTGGTCCGAGGACAGAAGGAAACAGCATAGTGAAAGGGTGAAAGAACATTGGAGAAAGAGAAAACAACAAAGTATGAAGAACTGAAGTGAAATCGGCACGTAGTCCTTAGCAGGCCTCATCGGAAAGAAGAAGAAGAAGAAGAAACACAAAACTGTATATACTTGGAATCGCACGTCTTAAAAATAACCATATACATAGTAAGCGTAGTCACTAAGGGAACAATATAACTCTTTCTCCCCTCCTCGATTAACACTGGAGGTAGTGATTTAGAGTGGAACCACAATATCTCGAATTACTTCGGGAGATAAATTCTGTTTCGATTTATCGAAATTTCGAGATATAGAGAATACCGTTTTTGAGCATGTATAGCACATAATTGAATCATACGTATCTACGGGCTTATACTGAATACATTATTTTTAAACGGTATTTACAAATATACAAACAAACTCTATTTTACGGCATCATTTCAATTATAAACTTTATTATAGTAACTTTTTAGAACACAGGATACAGTAGTCAATCAAGAAACATACCTCGGTTAACACCTTTGGAGTAAATCCTTTCCTCCCTTCACGTTGAAACTTCTCGTTAATACCTGGCAGCCGAGATTCGTAAATGGAGCTCGTCATCCACGACTTCGGAGGTTGCTTTCTTACGTGACCGGTAATTAATTCACACCCGAGAAACAGCGGGGCTTCACCGATTTTCCGATCATTAGAAGTTTTAGTTTTTCGGTGTCCGTCATATTAGCTCTGAGCATCACTGTAACCATTTCTTTACTTGTTAACTGTTCATCACAAATCACAAATGCCGTATTTTACAGTTAATGTTGCACAAAATTCGAGTTACAGAATATTTTTTTGCTTCATGGGAGGAAATGTTTGCTCCGAGAAATCGAGGAATTCGTATAACCGAATTTCGAGTGATAATTAAATACACGTAGAGAATAGGGCAAACGGCCGGGTAATTTAGGTTACTTCGAGAGATTGAAAATTTGAGTAATGAAGTTTCTAGATATCGAGGTTCAACTGTATAGTTATTTTCTAACTGTTCCGTTTGATTCAGTGTCACCAACCCTACAGTTTAGGGACTTTACTTGCCGGTAAGTTGTTTTACAGTTGGCGTTCATCTAACATGTTGGCACACTGTAGTTAACTTGCGATATTACACGTTCTGTCGTGTTGTGAAAATCACGAGTGTTACACCTACGAGTATAATCAATCAATCAATACTGATCTGCATTTAGGGCAGCCGCCCAGGTGGCAGATTCCCTATCTGTTGCTTTCCTAGCCTTTTCCGAAATGATTTCAAAGAAATTGGAAATTTATTGAACATCTCCCTTGGTAAGTTATTCCAATCCCTAACTCCCCTTCCTATAAATGAATATTTGCCTCAGTTTGTCCTCTTGAATTCCAACTTTATCTTCATATCGTGATCTTTCCTACTTTTATAAACGCCATTCAAACCTATTCGTCTACTAATGTCATTCCACGCCATCTCTCCGCTGACAGCTCGGAACATACCACTTAGTCGAGCAGCTCTTCTTCTTTCTCTCAATTCTTCCCAACCCAAACATTGCAACATTTTTGTAACGCTACTCTTTTGTCGGAAATCACTCAGAACAAATCGAGCTGCTTTTCTTTGGATTTTTTTCCAGTTCTTGAATCAGGTAATCCTGGTGAGGGTCCCATACACTGGAACCATACTCTAGTTGGGGTCTTACCAGAGACTTATATGCACTCTCCTTTACATCCTTACTACAACCCCTAAACACCCTCATAACCATGTGTAGAGATCGGTACCCTTTATTTACAATCCCATTTATGTGATTACCCCAGTGAAGATCTTTCCTTATATTAACACCTAGATACTTACAATGATCCCCAAAAGGAAATTTCACCCCATCAACGTAGTAATTAAAACTGAGAGGACTTTTCCTATTTGTGAAACTCACAACCTGACTTTTAGCCCCGTTTATCAACATACCATTGCCTGCTGTCCATCTCACATTTTCGAGGTCACGTTGTAGTTGCTCACAATCCTGTAACTTATTTATCACTCTATAGAGAATAACATCATCCGCAAAAAGCCTTACCTCCGATTCCACTCCTTTACTCATATCATTTATATATATAAGAAAACATAAAGGTCCGATAACACTGCCCTGAGGAACTCCCCTCTCAACTATTACAGGGTCAGACAAAGCTTCACCTACTCTAACTCTCTGAGATCTATTTTCTAGAAATATAGCAACCCGTTCAGTCACTCTTTTGTCTAGTCCAATTGCACTCATTTTTGCCAATAGTCTCCCATGATCCACCCTATCAAATGCTTTAGACATGTCAATCGCGATACAGTCCATACGTAGGATTGTAAATCAATTTGGATAATACTAGGTAAATATAATTGAATCATGACTTGTTAAAAGGGCGTAAGTCCATAAAACCTCATTTTAAGAGACATGTTGTTGTTGAGTCATCAGTGCATAGACTGGTTTGATGCAGCGTAACTATTGCATCCTACATCTGCTCCAATCTGCTTGTCATATTCATACCTTGGTCTACCCCTACCGTTCCTACCACCTACACTTCCTTCAAAAACCAACTGAACAAGTCCTGGGCGTCTTAAGATGTGTCCTATCATTCTATCTCTTCTTCTCATCAAATTTAGCCAAATCGATCTCCTCTCACCAATTCGATTCAGTATCTCTTCACACGTGATTCGATCTATCCATCTCACCTTCAGCATTCTTCTGTAACACAACATTTCAAAAGCTTCTATTCTCTTTCTTTCTCAGCTAGTTATCGTCCATGTTTCACTTCCATACAATGCCACGCTCCACACGAAAGTCTTCAAAAACATCTTTCTAATTCCGATATCAATGTTTGAAGTGAGCAAATTTCTTTTCTTAAGAAAGCTCTTCATTGCTTGTGCTAATCTGCATTTTATGTCCTCCTTACTTCTGCCATCGTTAGTTATTTTACTACCCAAGTAACAATATTCATCTACTTCCTTTAAGACTTCATTTCCTAATCTAATATTTCCTATACACCTGCCTTCTTTCGACTGCACTCCATTACTTTTGTTTTGGACTTATTTATTTTCATCTTGTACTCCTTACCCAAGACTTCATCCATACCATTCAACAACTTCTCGAGATCTTCTGCAGTCTCAGATAAAATAACAATATCATCGGCAAATCTCAAGGTTTTGATTTCCTCTCCTTGGATTGTGATTCCCTTTCCAAATTTCTCTTTGATTTCCTTTACGGCCTGTTCTATGTATACAAAACGTTATTGTTTATATTTTAAAAAGTTTTTTGCAGCTGGGGTAATGAATATGTTCATCGCACGCTACTGCTATACAACCTTTCATATCTGCTGAGTATTTGAACTCCATGTACTCCGTAGGTTTGAAGCTTATCTTCTCAGAATGTGGGAGAGAACGTTTCATGGTTTCCAGTGATATTTTCTTAAATCCTATTAACACTTCATCTCAGAAAATCATCTTCAATATTATGCTGCAGGATTCCAGGACTAAATTTGTTTTAACATAACATTGTGTATTTAGGTCTATAGACCTTGATCAATCAATCAATCAATCAATCAATCAATCAATCAATCAATCAATCAATCAATCAATCAATCAATCAATCAATCAATCAATCAATCAATCAATCAATCAATCAATCAATCAATCAATCAATCAATCACTACTGATCTCCATTTAGGGCAGTCGCCCAGGTGGCAGATTCCCTATCTCTTGTTTTCCTAGGCTTTTCTTAAAAGATTGCAAAGAAATTGAAAATTTATTGAACATCTCCCTTGGTAAGTTATTCCAATCCCTAACTCCCCTTCCTATAAACGAATATTTTGCCCCAATTTGTCCTCTTGAAATCCAAAGTTATCTTCATATTGTGATCTTTCCTACTTTTAAAGACAGCACTCAAACTTATTCGTCTACTGATGTCCTCCCACGCCATTTCTCCACTGACAGCTCGGAACATACCACTTAGTCCAGCCGCTTGTCTCCTTTCTCCCAAGTTTTCGCAACCCAAACTTTGCAAAATTTTTCTAACGCTACTCTTTTGTCGGAAATCACCCAGAACAAATCGAGCTGCTTTTCTTTGGATTTATTCCAGTTTTTGAACCAAGTAATCATGGTGAGGGTCCCATACACTGAAAACTAAAAATCGCTCAAAAATCGACTTAAGCCCTTTTAACAAGTCGTAATTCAATTGTGACATGTTCGAATAATGCATTTAAGAGCGTAGTTTGTCTGAAATTAATGCAGCAGTTTATTAATACCGTCTTATTTCGTTCAGTTCTTATGTCTAAAATTCAATGACGACGTCTAAGAAGCAAAATCTGCAAGAGCTCCTCAGCATAGAACTTACATTTTATTAAATAATTTGCATCTTTAAAGACGTACCCCTCTTTTCAAGAATACGGTCGTAGTAATGCATATATCAATATAAGGCATAAATCTATGAATTTAAATTCAATGAGGGTGTACGTTTTCATTCAGAATTTTACTTATATTATTGTTCTTGGGAGATTCTACGCACAATTGAAAACACAATTTTACGCCATTTTTCACACCATGTTTCAAATATGTAACAATGGGCATTTAATAGTACGAAGGCTGATCAACAAAGAATGAGTCTGATTTTTTCACAGATGTTTATTACTCCATTTACATGATCTTTTTCAAAGAAGTCCCCTCCTACTTGAATGCAATTTTTGTAGCGTCTCTGCCAGTCCTTGAACACATGCTGCAGACCATTCGTTGTCAGGTCCTTGAGAATCGCCTCACAGTTCTTAAATCGAATGCCCCTAAGCTTTGTCTTTAGTGATGGGAATAAAAAAATCACAGGGTGCAAGATCAGGACTCTACGGTGGATGCGATACACAGGTAATGTTGAATCGAGTCAGAAACTGCATGAGTTGATTTGCGACGTGAGTCCGTGCATTGTCATGATGAAGTCGCCACCCAGTCCTCAGTGTAGCCAGTACTGACGTGTAGTAACAGTAGTGTTAAGGGGAACTGCATGCTGGTAAATCATTCCATTACAGTCAAAAAATGTGATCACCATCACTTTCCCTGCAGATGAAACAACTTTTGTCTTTTTTGGCGATTTCCACACTGTGCTGGCTTGTTTTCCTTCAGGATCATAATGATGCTTCAGCTTTTCGTAAGTTTCAATGGCTGTATGGTTTTAATGAAAACAAAATTTGATTGCGCTGTACTGTTCCTCTCGCGTCACCTCCATTGTCTGGTATGCGAAATGCGTCTACAAAATAGAGCACTACTACCAACCTACCGATACGAGAGTGCTGCCGCCTACGGACATAATACATAAAAAGCGCTCTTTTAAAATATTTATGTTACAGATAGGAAACTATCCTGGAAGCTACAGGAAAAATTCAGTCTCAGTCTTAGTTGACCAGCCTTCGTACAACCAGAAGCAATGGTTTTTATGAATGCTGCTGAAATACAATACAAGAAATAGTACAGAATAAACCTATATGACTTTTTTATGTACGGGATCTTTCTGAAACAATTCCCGTCCTTATTAAAGCACAGATTGACTTCACATTTTTTACAAAACACAAATGATATGAACTTCAGAAAATATTTGCACCTTCCAAGTGTTTCCTTCCATACAGGCCAGTGATCAACTTCGTCTTTTTTTTTTTTTCAACACAGGGAGGAAAGTTGTGGCTACTCTCTCTTTCACCTTAGACATGTCTTCAGCACTTGGTCGACCTTGTTTCCTCTTACGCTTCCCTGCAACAACAAGGCCAGCAGCAATGTCTGCTAGAAACTTCCTTAGGGGCATGGAGTGTTCATCAAGATCTTTACAATCCATCCTATAATGGAGCAATTATGATCAGGCGCCAGACTTCAGGGGATAATCGTAAAGACATTACAGCATATCTAGTGGGTTTACCTCTCCCATGAATTTGTTGTAGGTTGGAATGATTGCTGTAACTTGGACATGTTGTTTCTTGGACTTATCCCATCGTCGACCGACTCATTGGCTGAATGGTGAGCGTACTGTCCTTCGGTTCAGAGGGTCCCGGGCTCGATTCCCGGCCGGACGGGGATTTTAACCTTCATTGGTTAATTCCAATGGCCCGGGGGATGGGTGTTTGTGCTGTCCCCAACATCCCTAAAACTCACACACCACAATAACACGCAGTTATTTACACATGGCAGATGCCGCCCACCCTCATCGGAAGGTCTGCCTTACAAGGGCTGCATTCGGCTAGAAATATCCACACGATATTATTTTGTTATTATTATCCCATCGACGCACTGAATCCTTAGGTTCCATTCCTACAAATGACGATAAAGGTCTGACTGACTTGCTGTCGTAACACTTAACCATGACAAATCTCTCGGTTGAATCAACCAAACTAGCTACTGAGCCTCTCCTCTGCTTCCTCATGGATTCGTCGTCTGGCAGTGGGCAATCTTTTAGTCTGTTCACCCGTACCGTTCCAATAAAATAAATACCTCGTTTCAACAACGCTTGCACAAGGATGTATGCAGTAAGTAGTTGTCTTCGAAGACTCGGAAGTTGTGACCTTCCGATAGAGTATTAGTAAGTTTCATAACCACTTGGAATCCCAGTAGTTTCCCAACTTCCCTCTTGTCACCTTCAGTAACCGCTACTTTTCCCTGGTAGATATTATAGTCATTAAGAATCCCACTTGCTCCTGCCCTATCCCGCATTTTTAACCCCCAGAGAGTAGGTTTATTCGGCATGAATTGGCGAAGGTGGCTCCTTCCCTTGAATGGAATTATCATCTCATCAACGCTTCGGTTTTCTTCAGGCATTTCTGAAAAACAGAATGTCTGAAATTTTTTGCAGCCATGGCCTGATTTTCCAAAGTTTATCAGTCTTTTCTTCATCTGTAACAAGGATGTTGTTTTTGATATGCAAAGAACTCAGTAATTTCTCAAACGTACATAACTTCTGATACCAAAGCATATGCCATGTTTATCCCCCAGTAGGAGCGGACGCTTGGCATTTGACGAAGCCCCTTTCTAAGATACAAGCCAATAACCTGCTAAAGTTTTTCTCTATTTGTATTAATGGAATGTCCTGTTTTCAGAGTGCTGTCTCCTCAGCTAACATACCCAACATATGATCCGTGACAAAATGTTTGAAATATTCTAATGGAGTTGATAGAGAACCTGCTCTATCCCTCACTACTTCAATGAATGCTTCAACTTGAGGATGGAGCACACCGTCTTACCATTGTAATCGTGGGAATTCCTCAAGGAGTTCTTCGACTGTCTCTTCGGTAGTTTCATTTGATCTGATTACTTCTTCCTCAGCGATAACATTATGCAACATCGAAGTTTCGTCACCGTCATCTATATAGGACAAGTCGGATAATTCACTGTCATATGAATTGTTCAGAGCCTCTAAAATTTCCTCCACAAATAACTGAAACAAGAAAAAAATAGACTGAAAACATAGAAAGCATAGCAAAGTGAAACCATAAAAAATTCCTAGAACCGACATAACCTGATGCCCAATGTAACATATCTGTAACATACATGTATGATATTAAATAAATCCAGTTGAAGTTAAAATATCACGCCCAACATAATATTTCATGTTAATTTGCGTGTATTGCTTCCCTTCTGCAACGTAAATCACGAAGTTCGTGCATAAATTATGTAAACAAGGACAATATTTTACGTATCTTGTACGCCATGCTTGCAATTCGTAGAAACAAGAGAGTTTACAATTCAGCCATCCCCATCAGAGAAGACAGTTCCATCACTGGTCACTAGAGTGTGTGGTATGTGTTATTATTAATTTGTCACAGGGGGTATTAGCAGCAGAGACATTTCTTAGAGAAAGGAAAGTACTGAATTCTCAATGTTACACATACATAACACGGGGCACGAGAGGATAATTCCTCAATGTTCTTGAAAACCGACTTGATTATGAATATCTTGTTTTATTTTATCTTAATCTATATGATTTACTTGGGTACGGGAACCTCCATTATTGATGCTCACATTGAGGTTATATTGTTATGATTAGGCCTATCTCTGGTGATTTTAATGAGATATGTAAGTAGTCAAATTGGCAGCAGTGATAAGCCATAAAAAATAGAGATTAGGGCAGCGATATTTGCTTTTTAATGACTAACCTTCCGTGTCGAGGACTATAAAGTAGGCCTACATTCTAAGGAAAGAAGTGCAAAATACACTTTTGCTCCAGAGATTAGGCTTGTTTCTTTTGCCACTTAAGCTCGCAAACGTTTTAAAGACAACAATTGCTCAGTATCACATTCCTTTTGTTGTTCTAATCTCTTCCTAGCCGTCTGAAGTTAGTGAAGAGCTTACTCACTGGACGGCAAGCTTCCATCTTCGCCGCCAAGTACACTCCCAAATTTTGTGATGGCATCACTGTTCTTTTTTAATGTCCGATATTGTTGCATTTCCAGCTCCATGTTCCTGAACTAAGTTTGATCCACAAGCACCAATCTTCAAATGTTCACCATTACGAATGGCACAACAAATAGCGGAACTTCTACATGGCGCGTGAATTTTAATTTGGAACGCTTTCGATTAACCGATATTTCGGTTGATCGATATTCGGATAATCGATGCTCTATTGCAGTAAAAGAGTAAGTTTGAGTGGAGATTTTAAAGGTAGAAAATAGCTTAATATGAAGATTTGTAATAAAGGAGGATGAGATCAGTTCACAAATTTTGATTGTCCATAGGGATCGCGAACACGAATATGAAAACCTAATTATTAAAACGGTGCATATGGCTCTGAGGTTCACTCAGCCTACACCAAAAATGAGTACCAGGTTAATTCCTGGGGGCAAAGGCGGCCGGGCGTAGAGCTAACCACTCTACCCTATCACGTGTCGAGGTTAACAATGGTGGAAGCCTTTACCTTCCACTCCTCCAAGGGCCTTATCGGCCTGTACTGAGGTGACTAAAAAAATATTAAAAACGGTACTTCACTCATGAAATTCTCTCCAAAGTTGGTGGTTACCCGTGCTTTGGAGAGAGGATAAATAAATAAATAAATAAATAAATAAATAAATAAATAAATAAATAAATAAATAAATAAATAAATAAATAAATAAATAAATAAATACAGGAACTCGGTCCATTCATTCATCTAGACAATCATTCATGCATTCAATTCATTTCAAGAATGAATGAATGAATCCATCCATCCATCCATCCATCCATCCATCCATCCATCCATCCATCCATCCATCCATCCATCCATCCATCCATCCATCCATCCATCCATCAGTCGCTCATTAATGGATGCTCTCTCTCTCTCTCTCTCCAGCTGGTGGCTATCCATAAGCGGATGAGAAGAATGTTTATTCATTCAAGCACGAATACAATACAACCATTAAATAATTCACTCACTAATCCATGTAGTCATCAATTCTTTCAATTTATTCAAAGTGTTTGTAATTGTAGGATAACTCTAAAAAGACAGGTAAATGAAATGGCGTATGGCTATTAGTACGGGATATCGGCTCGCCAGGTGCAGATCTTGCTATTTGACTCCCGTAGGCGACCTGCGCGTTGTGATGAGGATAAAATGATGATGGAGGCAACACATACACCTAGCCCCCGCGCCACTGGAATTAGCCAATTAAGGTTAAAATCCCCGACCCGGCTGGGAATCGAACCCGGGACCCTCTGAACCGAAGGCCAGCACGAGTAACGTAAGCACTAAGACAACTTAGTGAGGCTAAGATACGTGTTTATCCTAGACTATACAGCTCTGTTAACGTTTAGGACAAAAATAAACCAATAAACTTAAAAAAACTACAATTTAGAAATTGAAAATTAAAATAGTTCAACCGAGTAAAAGGGCTGCTTCTGGGTGCTAGAAGAACCATCCGCAGAAATTTTGTTGAATGGCGGCAGTCGTGCATACTGGTCAGAAATATTAAAGACAGAATTGTTACCACGATTATAAAATGTTGAATGGCAAAAATTCGGAACCATTTGTATGGAAAACATAGCATTTAATTTCCTCCTGGCAGCATAAAAAAGTTCATATTCTTTGAGCACATTGATATTTATTTACGAAACCAACAAGTCAGTTATTTACTTTCCAACTTAACAGACTAAGTAAAGGTACAACATTTTATCATCAAGTCAGAGAGCTTTTGTGGGATGACAAAATACCCAAGAGAACGAAGTTTATTTCATACAGTATTTCATACCAATTTTAAAATACGGACTAGGAACACTGGTAACTAGACAAGATAGTAAGATCTACGCAGTAGAAATGAAATTTTTACTTCAAAATACAAAAAGAGATAGAAACCAAAATATTAAAATCAGAGAAGAGCTAAACATAGAACCGTTAGTACAGAACATATAGAAAGCAAGACTGAGATGGTTCGGACATGTCCAAAGAATGGGTAGCAAGAAGGGAATCAGAAATATAAGTTAAGGGAAAGAGACCAGTTGGAGTACCGAGAAGAAGGTGGATGGATCAAATTTGGAAGGACATTAGAGAAGCTGGACTGGATGTGGCGGAAGTAATGGAGCAGGAAAAGTGGGAGGACAGATCAGAATGGAGGAGGCTTGTTAACCACACCCGGGCGACTGGAGTGGGACATTGATGATGATGATGATGATGATGGATGATGATGATGGTGGTGCTGCTGCTGCTGCTGCTGCTGCTGCTGATGATGATGATGATGATGATGATGACTTGTCAAAGAACTTGTGAGATATTCTGTGTCCTTTGGCAAACATGTATTGATGTCAGAATGAACAAATAAAAAATAAATAAATTGTAATGTTTAACGTAGTAATAGAGAAATTGTAATAAAGAGAAGAATGCATGTATCAAAAGACATTTTGGATTACGATAAATGTTTCAGGTGATCCGAAACTGAGGGATAGAAGTATTCTATTATATTCCATTATTTTTTTCTAAAAGGGTACATAGAATAACATTAAACACAACATTATTGTGAATAGCACTGATCAGAATCTGTAAAATATGGTGATTAAACGTAATAGAGGTGGTGATTTATGATACTGACTGAGACTATTACGATAGGTACTATGGCGTTCTACTGTATAACGTAGGGTGATGAATTCCCAACCCCTTCATGATACTCCACGTACACTTGGTTGCACTGCCTCTGTAACCGTATAACAAGCCCATTGCAGACTACCTGTCAGAACGGATGTAGTGCTCACTGAGGTGCGGGTTGGGCAATCCGTAGATGTTCTTTTCAGCGTCAATCTCACTGGCTTCTTTAAATTCCATCTCAAAGCGGACAGTTGGATCTACCACGAAGGCTCGATGTGATTAATTTATAGTGTACAGCGAGGTACACCCGCCCCGTTCATTCAAATGAAATGAAATGGCGTATGGCTTTTTAGTGCCGGGAGATCCCAGGACGGGTTCGGCTCACCAGGTGCAGGTCTTTTGATTTGACGCCTACAGGAGACCTGCGCGTCGTGATGAAGCGCCGTGAAGAATGCCATCTGATGTATGAAGTTTGTAACAACTAATACAAGTAGTTCGGATTGTTCTCTACAGATGTCTGTACAAAAAACTTATGTTATGTCCTCTAGTGTGAAGAGGAACTATCAAAATCCCAAAGTATTTCTTTTATTTTAAGGTTTCCTAAACTGAGCTGATAAGTCTTTGTTTTTTTGTGTATCACAGTTTGCTACACTTCTATCTCTTCCCGCCAACTTGTGATGTTGTCCAATAGAAAAGTTTGTGTATTTTATTTTCAACCAATAATAGTTTTCTTGTGCATAAATAATTATCCAATGAAAACTGGGGGGGGGGGGGGTGTCGTGTGTCGGGCATTAGCCCAGAGCTCTCTAGAACCTTCCTCTCGGATGTAAAAGCTGACATCTTTTCGACCTACTTTGTCTTATTGATCGACCAGTTTAATGAGTGTGTGTTAATAGAAGAGGCGGGGGACGTCTCGCCCTTCATCGAGTATTCCAGCAGATTAAAGTAATGGCAGCCATTTAATATCTATGTGATAGCCTCTCACAGCTAGCTCGAGAGGAAGGTTTCCTATCTTTAATAATGTAACCTTAAATTTCTTATCTTCCATTATGTAAATTTCGTCTTCTAATGTAAATTTCAAAACTAGCCTAAGAAACTTAGCCAAAATTCGGGAATAGAGAGTGAGATACCCTCTCGCGTTCCCTATTAACTTGACTTCGAAGTGACTATGACTTTGTAATCGTTTGCTGTCTGTAGCTTTTGTAAGTTAAGGTTTCTCCATCTTGTCACCTCAGTAGTATAGGCTTAGCCTCTGTAACTTCGGGCCTGAAGCCCAAATAGGGATTTAATCTTTTATGCAAATTTCAAGGTATGCAAATGTCCGCCTCTGCATCATTTTTGATTTTTGGGCCAGTAACTTTAACCTGTGTTTTGTTTCCCTCAATGGCCCGGTAGAATGGGTTTTCGATACTCCTGTAAAATTCAATAATTTAATGTTAAGTGGTTAAACTGTTGAGTGGCTGAGACAGTGAGTACTGTTTGAATTGGATATTGTAGGTTGTGCCTCAAGAGGCCTGGAAAGTGTAAAATTTTATTGAGCAAAGATGCACTGGTAGTAAGTTGAAGGTTGCCTTGAGAAGGCAGTTAGGGTATAAGGTTCGGAGCGCACTCTCCTACACAAATTTACAGAGCATAGATGCTCTTTATATTATTGTAGAGGTATTAGTGTAAATATTGAACGGTGCCTTTTGGAAGGCGGTGACGTTGTGACGTGAAGCAGAAGGTGCTCTTGGAAGATTGTACATTGTGAAAACTCTGTAAATGAAATTGGGAGACCTTTCTCCTTGACTATTGAGTGGATGGAGCAATGATGCTCAAGCAACCTTTGTAAAATAGGGAGAGCTTTAAGCTCTGATTGTTAATGGGCGATTTTGTTGATTTTTTCCCCTCTAAAACCAGTTCTGTACCTGAATTCTTGTGCTGTCGCTGAACCAATTGTTTGTTAAAATTTCATATCTGAAAAGGAACAAATGAGCAGAAATGAAATATAACATTAATTTTAAAGCTTTTAATTAATATTTTGATTGTCGTAAATAGACCCACTCATGCCCACACCTTCTTTCACCTCTGTCATCCACAAAATCACGGTAACATATAGGAAGAAGAGTTAAGGATTGAAATTATCAGTTAGGATGTGAAATCTCGCAGGGTGGTACTAAAGCAAGCGAGAGTGAAACAAGATGCAGCAAAGCTAATACAGTGAGCTCGCAGTTGCGATCAACAGTATTCTGTAAAGAAGGAAGTCAGCTCCAGGCAGAAATTATCTTTACATCGGTCTGTTTTCAGACCAATTTTGCTTTACGGGAGCGAAATCTGAGTGGACTCAGGATGTCTTATTCATAAGTTAAAAGTAGCAGAGATGAAAGTACAGAGAAAGATTGCTGCTACAAACAGATGGGAACAATGGCAGGAGGGTACTCGGAATGAGGAAATAAAGGCTAAGTTTTGAATGAACTCGATGGGTTAAGTAAGCTGTGCACATAAACCGGCTTCGGTAGTGGGGTGATGTGAGGCGAATAGAGGAGGATAGGTTAACTAGAAGAATAATGGACTCTGTTATGAAAGGTAAGAAGAGTAGAGGGGCCAAGACGACGATGGTTAAACTCAATTTCTAATTATTTAAAGATAAGAGGTATACAACTGGTGCGACTCGTTGGCTGAATGGTCACCGTACTGGCCTCCGGTTCAGAGGGTCCCGCGTTCGATTCGCGGCCGGTTCGGGGATTTTAATCGCTTCTGGTTAATTCTTAGGGCTTGGGGACTGGGTGTATGTATCCGTCCCAACACTCTCCTCATAATATTCAGACAACAAACCACACTACCAACCACCACAGAAACACGCAACAGTGATTACATCCCTCCATATAGGGTTGGCGTCAGGAAGGGCATCCGGCCGTAAAACACGGATAAATCCTCATGTGCGACTCAGTTCGCACCCGCGACTCCACAGGTGTGGGCAAAACCGGTAGCGAAAGAAGAAGAAGACGAGGTATAGAATTAAACGAGGTCGAAGAATTAGTTACAAATACAGGATTGTGGCGGCGAGTAGTAAATTCACAGAGGTTTGCAGACTGAACGCCGAAAGGCGTAACAGTCTATAATGAAGATATATGTATGCTTTGTTTCAATCGGGATATATTCTTATATCTGGTTACGAGAATCCTATCTGTAAATATTTTCGGAGAGGTCGTAATTTATGTATTTATTTATTTATTTATTTATTTAGGATCAGCAACAGCATAACACCGAATTACAAAGATCCGCAATATATACAATAGTTATTAATCTAAAATGAAAAATGTACAAACATTTACTGTACAATCCTACAGTTTACATGAACAGGAGAAGAGAGTAGAAGGAACCAGAAGAAAAATAGCATGAAAGAAGGAAGGAAAAGATAGAATGATATCTAGGTTCGTGATATATAAGGTAATAAACATGGCTGCAATACGCAAAGAGATGGACCTATTGGTAAGAGAAATCCGAGAGTGAGCAATATGGAAGAGGACCTTCATTCTGGTACTAAGAGATGGGACGTGGATAGGGAATAAGAGAACTTATTCTGGTGACCTAACTAAACCATCAGCTGCTTTGTATAGCAGATTTAGGTCGACTACTTTCCTCTGAGCAGAGAGAGTTTTGAGTTTTAGTTTCCAAAGCACTTGGTTAGTGCTCAAGTTGCGACAGACAGGGACCTTGGCTCTGACGATTGCACAGAAGATAGATTATACACGGTCAAGGTGACTAATGATGATGCTTGTTGTTTAAAGGGGCCTAACATGTCGGTCATCGGCCTCCAATGGTACAAGATGAGACGAAATGCAATGACGATTAAAATTCCAAAACTCATCCACTGACCAGAATTCAAAACATGATGATGATGAATTGGAGGAATATGTATTTAAAATGTCCGCCTCTGTGGTGTAGTGGTTAGCGTGATTAGCTGCCACCCCCGGAGGTCCGGGTTCGATTCCCGGCTCTGCCACGAAATTTGAAAAGTGGTACGAGGGCTGGAACGGGGTCAACTCAGCCTCGGGAGGTCAACTGAGTAGAGGTGGGTTCGATTCCCACCTCAGCTATCCTCGAAGTGGTTTTCCGTGGTTTCCCACTTCTCCTCCAGGCGAATGCCGGGATGGTACCTAACTTAAGGCCACGGCCGCTTCCTTCCCTCTTCCTTGCCTATCCCTTCCAATCTTCCCATCCCTACACAAGGCCCCTGTTCAGCATAGCAGGTGAGGCCGCCTGGGCGAGGTACTGGTCATTCTCCCCAGTTGTATCCCCCGACCAAGAGTCTGAAGCTCCAGGACACTGCCCTTGAGGTGGTAGAGGTGGGATCCCTCAGTCCGAGGGAAATGCCGAACCTGGAGGGTAAACAGATGATGATGATGATGATGAAGATGTATTTAAAATAATCAGCAGTTTCAACTCAATGTATTGAAAGTTATAACAACTCCAAAATTAATCCACTGACTTTAATTAAGAACAGACGATGAACAACGTTTATGAACTGAAAACAATGGGGTAAAGTGAACAAGCGTCCGCTTCCAAAGCAAAATCCTAAATCCATAACACTTGTTGTCAAAAGGGGTCCAAAATTGAAGTCACCGGCCCCTCATAATGATAGGCCCTACTTATCGCTAGCAAAGCAGAACCATGGTGTTCCTCATGTAGCGGTGCTTTTTTTAAATGCTATTTGTCCGGGGCGTTGACCTATAAAGATCTTGCACCATCTGCGTGTAATTGGAATGGAGGAAGTGTAGAGTGTTGAATGTAAGGAAAGGAACGTTAAGGACGACACAAACACTCATTCCCCAGGCCAGGGATATTAATCATTTACAATCGAAACACCCTGACACAGCCAGGAATCGAACCCGGGGCCACCGGGTGACAGGCGGACGCGTTGCCCCCAACACCGCGGTGCTAATCACAAGTAACAGACTCGCGGTGTTCCCCACATTGAGGTCCTACTCACAGGTAATGCAGACCTATGATGTTTCTCACACAGTATTAATAATCATAGGTAACGTAGACCCACGGTGTCGTTCATAAATGGTACTAATCACAGGCAATGCCCAGACCCATGCTGTTCCTCACATAATGGTACTAATGGCAAGCGACATTAACTCTTGGTGTTCCGCGTTTAGTGGTACTAATCGCAGGGAACGCCCAGACCTGTGGTGTTCCTCACATAGTGGTACTAATCGCAGGGAACGCCCAGACCTGTGGTGTTCCTCACATAGTAGTACTAATCGCAGGGAACGCCCAGACCTGTGGTGTTCCTCACATAGTAGTACTAATCGCAGGGAACGCCCAGACCTGTGGTGTTCCTCACATAGTGGTACTAATCGCAGGGAACGCCCAGACCTGTGGTGTTCCTCACATAGTAGTACTAATCGCAGGGAACGCCCAGACCTGTGGTGTTCCTCACATAGTAGAAGTAATCGCAGGGAACGCCCAGACCTGTGGTGTTCCTCACATAGTGGTACTAATCGCAGGGAACGCCCAGACCTGTGGTGTTCCTCACATAGTGGTACTAATCGCAGGGAACGCCCAGACCTGTGGTGTTCCTCACATAGTAGTACTAATCGCAGGCAACATAAACCCATGGTGTTGCGCATATAGTGGTACTAATCACGGGTACTGTAAATCCATAATGATCCACCCCCGGTGAAACTAATCACAGACCCATCGTACTAATCGCAAGTAAAGTCGACCCATGGTGTTCCTCGCGTGATCGTACAATTCGCAGGTAATCTCATGGTTCAAAGTTCATCATCCCTTGGTCGCCCCTGTTAGTCTCCTCTTACGATAGCCAGAGGATACCGTGGGTGCATTCTTTATCTGCGTCCCCCACCCACAGATGGTAAAGGTGGCTGACATTTGAAGGTAAGGTAGGGTGTATTCTGCCAGAAGGGAGGTCCGAACCTCCGCAGAGGTGTGCCTGGGCCGGAGTTTACGTACGGTAGGATGGCCAGTTTCTTCCCGCTCCACCATTCCCTTACCCCCACCAACTGCGCGTGGCAACCCATCCAAATCTTGACCACGCCCAATGTTGCTTAACTTCGGAGATCTCACGGGATCAGGTGTTTCAATACGGCTACGGCCGGTAGCAGATTTGAAGGAAGAGAAGAAATGGACCAGACTGAAGAGGCAAAATATAATGCTCTGAAGGCATTTACATCAGTAATTAATTTCAAATCAGTTAGTTATCTAAAGTTTTCTCCTAATCCACGTGAATGGGGCATTTCCTGTCTTACTTGCTAATACCGTGATAAACCACAAACATGACATTTCAGACAGTTTAATTATATCCGATGGAAAACTAGCGAAGTGTTTCATTCTCACCATTCAATCGAACAACACAGTGGTGAAAGTTTAAAAAGGAGTACTTTGTTCAATGACGCGAGACTTGGCGAATTCCATAACCGATACACATTTCTTCTTCTTCTTCTGCGGTCACTTCCTCCTCACGGAGTGCCATAACATTAGCCACGCTCATTATGTGTGTCTTTCGGGGCGTACACAACTAATCGAGTTATCTGTGTAGAATTAATGTATAGTCCTCTTGGTCACTACACCGCAGCCGTGAGACTAATTCTTCATTTTCTCTTTCCTCGGTGTACAGCTTTTACCTCTTACGAGTTCTTGCTAAAAAAAAAGTGCACCTTGGCACAAGCTTTAATCTTTCTACAAGAGCGATGAAAGAAGTGATAATTATCGTTCTAATTATAATCATAAACTTGCCAGATCAACATATGGATGTTGGAATTATGAAGTTTCCTGTAGAATCTAATGAAGGGAGGTTGCCTCAGGAGTCATGACTAGGGCCCGTATTCTTATGCAACTACATATTTCACCCCTTACATGTATACAACTGAAAATGTCGGAGAATTGTGGTTCCGAAATGGTTATACCTGCTCTCCACTTGACATAATTTTACATATTCTTAGTAATATTACATATTATTTCAAGTGAGTAACATTTTTGTACATATTCAAGTAATTATTCAAAAATATTTAAAAGTTGGGTCCACTCGTTTAATTTTTAGACTATGGTGAATGTTCGAGTCCGGCTCTGTGGAGGAGTGGTTGGTGTGATTAGGTGAAACCCTCCGGAGGCCCGGGATCGATTTCCGGCTCTGCCACGAAATGTTAAAAGTGGTACGAGGGCTGGAGCGGGGTCCACTCATCCTCGGGAGATCAACTGAGTAGAGGGGATGTTCAATTCTCTCCTCGGCCATCCTCGAAGAGGTTTTTCGTTGTTTCCCACTTCTCATCCAGGAAAATGACGGGATGGTACCTAACTTAAGGCCTCCGCCGTTTCCTTCTCCATTTAAAAAAATGATATTTGCTGTTCGTGGCGTCGACCTTTAAGATCTTTTGCCACTACGTGCACCATATATTATGAACCTGCATGTAATTGTATTTGCGGAAGTGGAAAGTGTTGAATGTGTGAGGAAAGGTACGTTAAGGACGACACAGACACCAGTCCCCAGGCTAGGGATATTAATAATTTACAATTAAAAACCCCTGACGCGGCTGGGAATCGAACTTGGGGCCGCCGGGTGACAGGCGGACGCGTTGCCCCCTACACTGCGGGGCCGGACTTCCTTCCCCATTCCTTGCCCATCTCTTCCAACCATCGCATCCTCCACAGGGCCCCTGTTCACCATAGCAGGCGAGGCCACCTGGGCGAGGTACTGGTCCCCATCCCCAGTTTTAGCCTCTTGACCAAATGTCTCACACTCTAGGACACTGCCTTTGAGGCAGCGGAGGTGGGATCCCTCGCAGAGTCCGAGGGAAAAATCAACCTTCAGCGGAAAATGGAATAAACGATAATAAATAAGAAAGTTGAAGCCTCCGTGGCTCAGGCGGCAGCGCGCCGGCCTCTCACCGCTGGATACCGGGGTTCAAATCCCGGTCACTCCATGTGAAATTTGTGCTGGAAAAAACGGAGGCAGGACAGGTTTTTCTCCGGGTACTCCGGTTTTCCTGTCATCTTTCATTCCAGCAACACTCTTCCATATCAGTCCATTTCATTTGATTAATCATTGCCCCAGAGGAGTGCGACAGGCTTCGGCAGCCGGCACATTTCCTACCCTCGACGCTAGATGGGGCTTCATTCATTCCATTCCTGACCCGGTCCAATGACTGGAAACAGGGTGTGGATTTTCAAATAAGAATGTTCGATATCTTGAAGAAATTTTCACTTCCCGACGGAATTTTTTATATATTTTACGCATTAAACTCCAAGTCCTATTACACAATTTTTTCCCATATATCGAAGGATATTTCAAGCTCCGATGTAAAACATTTTTCAGTAACTCGAAGTTACGCAGAACATTACGGTTATGCGCACACGATTATCCTCATATACAATTCCCATGTCCGGCTCAATTGTTAGCGCGCTGGCCTTTGCCCACGTGGTCCAGAGTTCGCTTCCCGGTCGGGGTTTTTAATTTTCATTGGTTCGTTCGTCTGGCTCGGGGTATGGGTGTCTGCGACGTCTTCATGATTAGAAATCGTCTTAGGTAGACCACCATCCTCATTGACATGTAGGTCGCCTACAGGCCGTCTACTAGGAAAGGACCTGCACACCGGGCCTGTACGGGGACCACACACGTTTTTTATAATGCTAGAGAGCACATGCCAAATTCAATTCATCCTCCCTTCTTGTTTTCTCTTCCATTCTTCCCAGTATTCCTTCATCATTACACTGGGCTTTATTCCTCTCTCCTAAGACAACTTTGAAGCGGGTTCCCTTTTCATATCTCCTTGAAATCCTGCCATTCTTAAAACCTTTTTTAATCTCACTTTTTATAATTCCCTCTCCTCTTATCTTATTTCTTTCTCTCAAAGTTACTTCAACATCTGTTTTGTCAGTCTGTAATCATATATTCTTATAGATATGTCCAAAAAATTGCAGTCTCTTTTTTCTTATTGTTTCTATTCTATTTTCTATGTTCTAGTACATTTCTTTATTATTTCTCATTTTCCACTGTTTTGTTGTTTTCATTGGTCCTAAGATTTTGCTCATGAATCTTCTTTCCAGTACTTCCAGTTTATCTAAACCAGGGCCTCTCAGGGTGCATGCGCCTGGTGCATGCACTGTGCACGGTGCAAAAGACGACTTCGCTTGGTTGACCAGAGTGCAGACCCCCCACTCCTCGATTTGGAGCAATAGCGCTGTCTCTCTCTTTCCCCACGCCTGTCTCACTCGCTCCCCCTGTGTCCCTCTTCCTCACTTGCTTCGTAGCGCTCCAAATCCGAGCCGAGTTGAGCCGAGCTCAGCCGAGTAGCCCAGAGACGCAGCGTTGGTCCGAGCCGAACCGAACGGGTCCGATGCACTGTCCACAGGAATTCTGCGCCGCTGTCTGCACGCGTGAGATTTTCGGCGTTTGAGAGGCCCTGATCTAAACTATAGTTCAAAAGTAGACATTCACTTGCGTAAAGACATTCTGGTTTCTTGTCGTAAACATTCTTGGTGATTCCATACGCTCTTTCTATCTTGAGTAACCCTGCTCTACAGCAGATTTTTCTACACCATTACCTGCCTCTGTGGTAGATAGCTGGTTCAATCCCGGCAGGGGTAGTCGGATTTTTGAAGGACGGAAGAAAAGTTCATTCTACACTACATGTCGTACGATGTCGGCATGTAAACGATCTCTGGTGACACATTTGGTGTTCACCGGACAAAATTCATTAAATCTCAGCCATAGACGCCCAAGAGAGTTTCGGTTTACTCGGTCTGCCATCTAGTGGGCCTAGAGTAAAACGGAACGTCGAAATTGACGAGCAGACAGCCAGATGGCGTCAAATTGAAATGTCTGCACACGGTAGCTGAGGCCGTACGATTATTAGTATTCACAATTTTCTTGAATTATTTTTCCCAGGTATTTAAATTTCTTTACTTCCTCTATTTGACAAATATGTGCGTTCAACAATTTTGGAGTTTTTTTTAATAATAAATTTGATTTTTCGACAGAGATTCTCAAATTATTTGTTGCTATTTCTTCCAAGAGACATAAGTGTGTTGTTGTATCTGTCTGGCTCTCTGAAAGTATATCAAAATCGTCTGCGAAAGCCAGGCAATTAATTTCAACACCATTGGTTTTCCTCCCCAAAGTTATTAGTGATATTGTATGTTTTTGAATTCTGCATTCCAAATTCTTACAGTTTTCTCTAGGATACAGTTGAACGCAACTGGCGATAAGCCATCACCTTGCCGCACACCTGTGTTTATTTTAAATAGGTTTTTGATATTTCGCCCATAGATTTCACTCCAAATTTCCGTACTGTTTTATCTAAGGTTTCTCTATCAACAGATTCAAGGGCTTTTTTTAAATCACACAAAAGTCACTACTATGAGTATGTCCTTGGAGTTTAGTATTCTACGACGAATTATTGATTTTAAATTAAATATTTGTTCTAGGCAAGATCGACATTTTAGAAACCCACCCTGATATTTACCTAATTGTTTTTACTCTATTCAGCAAGATTTTTGAGAATACCTTGCAAGCGATTTGCAACAAGGATACATCCCCCCCCCACTACAGTTTTCGAAATTTTGCTTGTCGACGTTTTTATGCAATGGGTGTATGAGGGCCACTTCCAATTCTTCCTGAATCTTCTCTCTAAAATCCTGAAAAATTAACTGTAGCTCTTGAATGATTTTCGGTTGAGACCATTATTATCAGGGCCCAGATATTTTTGACCTCAAAACGTTATAAATATGTAGGTATTTATAATCTAAAAGGTATTAAAGTATGACAATAAATATGACTTCAAAATTTTTGAGTAATATTTTCGAAATACTCAAAGTCTTGCCGCTGTTTAAATTAAAATTATATTGAAAACATGCTTTTAAAATCTGGCACATTCAATAATAATAATAATCATAAGGTGATAATATAATTTGTATTATTATACGGCATTTTAAATTTATTTAATTACTCAATCCAGAGGTAACTCTCGACTCTGCACAGAATGAAATAAATCTTACATTCTGATGGGCGTTCAGAAAAAATTACAATAACAAATTACGTACGTTTTAAAGTTTTCAAACAGAAACAATCTTCTATTTTCACGCAACATTGAATTGTGATGAGAAAAAGACCGCTTAACATCGCAGGATATTATTGGGGCATATTTGAAATAGTCAGATCATTAGAGTTCAGTAGAGGCTCACCTTCCTGTCAGTTTCTACGCATCTGTGTCTTTCTGTACAGCTTACCCTCCTAAACACACATGGCCTACACATATATTTCTAAAAAAGATAATTATAAGAAATTACTATCCTTTCAGGATCGTGAGTAGCCTCGTGATTCCCGATAATTATTATCGTGAATTTCCTCGCTCTAGCGGTTAGCACTACTGGTGGAAGCTATTACTCCTATTATTTCAAAATCCTTTTGAACATCGTTAGTAGCCTCGCGATTCCCGATAATTATTATTCTGAATTTCCTCGCGCCAGTGGTTATCACTACTGCTGGGAGCACTGATCTCTATACATGGATGGCTGGTAGCTTGAGCAGGAGTAAGCCGAATAGAAGATGACTGGCGTAGTAAGATGGCAACGAGCGCACGGTGCAGTAGACCACTTGCTTTGCTTGCTTGCTTTGTTTATGCTTAGTTCAGTGACGCCAGGTCTCCTGATTGTAGTTCCACGGGTGTTCTATGCTGTTTTATTGCAATACCCCCACACATTTACAAAGGAATTAAGATGAAATACATCAATGAAAAATCACAAGTTTAGATATTTTACTCGCTGAATTGAAACCACATGTTACTTCTGCATATTAGTAAAATATAAACAAACAAGGAAGCCATGTTTGTACTACTACGATTAACACAAATACGAGTTCCTAAATGTAAATAATACATAATATATTTAAACTATCAAAGTATTCATGTGTGGCAGATATAAATTGAGTACTATTTGGAAGAGGTACAGCATTCTCTCCGTCAGTTCAAATTACAACATTTCCTAACATAACGTAATTGTATTGATTACGTAGTAAACAAGTTACTGTCAGCATGCCGAAGTGTACTTCTATGGCAAATACGCCGCGAAATACTTGAGTATCCAGCGAAAAACACACAGTAAACTATCATTATGACGTTACAGGAGAAGTGGGTGTGGTTCTGGGCTTTTAAATATCCTGCGGGCTCATGTTAAATGGCTTCTACAAGATTTAAACAAGCCGGAATTACTAAAATTTAAAAAAAAAAATCCTGAAAGAGGAAGAATATGGCTATTTTTGTATTAATAAAATGAAAACCCGAGTTTTCGCTCAAAATACGAAAAAATCAGTCATACCTCCCCTTAAGAATGCATAATTTCGTGGCATACAGGTATAAAATTTACAGCAATGTTTCAAGAAACCTAAGTTAATATTTGTCGGCCGTTATTATACACTCATTTTTTTTGCTATCCCGGAGATTTACTGACCTCGGAATGACGTGTCGGTGTTCCCAATGTCCTTATGCTTTGAGTGAACATGTCCCTATATTTTTAATTATTCCAATGCGCCATTAATTGCGATTTAAAATTGATTATATTATCATTGCTTCCCCATAAGGAGAGCTCTAGGATGGGTACACCAACATGGCGGACCGCGCACTTAACTTGGCGTACTTTCTTCTGCAGCGGAGAGCTGCCATCAGCGATCCATGTATAGAGATCAGTGGCTGGGAGATATTGTTCCTATCATCTTATTTTATTTTTTTATCCTTTCAGTATTGTGAGTAGCCTCGCGATTCCCGATAATTATTATTGTGAATTTCCTCGCGCTAGCGGTTAGCACTATTGGTGGGAGCTATTACTCCTACTATTTCAAAATCCTTTCAACATCGTGAGTAGCCTCGCGGTTACTGGAAAACGCCAATTAACTGGTAACCTCCAGACTCCAAAACGCAGCGTACACCGCGCGGAGGGCACAACACTCCGGACCACACCGGGCGGTGGTCAATGCGTGGAGGGTCTACTTTACATTTCACAGCATGTTTGTTTACTTTAACTGTATATTTGTTTGGTTCACAACTAACAACACAGGGTCCAAGTTGGACACGACCTCTGTAGAGACCCATTAGAAATAAATAAATAAATAAATAACAAATTACAGACAACAATTAGGAGATGTAAAAAATCCGTCTTTGAGACGACTGCAAGCAGGTATACAAAACTGGAATAAGAAGATAAAATATGACAAAATACTAACATTCACGGAGAAACATGACCATAATATGAAAATTTACCGGAAAATGAGACAAAAACCTTAAAAAAAGGCACATAATTTTTATATGACCCGTGACAATCGCTTAATTTTAGTCACAGAAGATAAAATCATGCTTAAATTTTATTTTCTATGGAAAGAACATTAAGAAAAAATATGGCATGTCATAAACATCTGGGCCCTTATTATTATTATTATTATTATTATTATTATTATTATTATTATTACTATTATTATTATTATTATTATTATTATTATTATTATTATTACTATTATTATTATTATTACTATTATTATTATTATTATTATTATTATTATTATTATTATTATTATTATTATTATTACTATTATTATTATTATTATTATTATTATTATTATTATTATTATTATTATTATTATTATTATTATTATTATTATTATTATTATTACTTGTTCCTCTGGTAGGAAGCTGAACTTAAGATTCTAGCCCCTTGTGTACCAACGTCAGTGGAGCCTAAACTTATTGTCACCTCGTCTGTTGAGTCCAGCTTTCCTTAGCCCTTCCTCTTCTTCCCACCCCGGGTCATGTGACCGGAAAAGTGATTCTTTCAACATCTGATGGCGTCATTCTGAAAGGTAGTTTAATGATCTGTTCATACAGATTTCCTTGAAAATTGTACAATATTTTACCGCTCCGTGGAGCATCGGATGTGGGGTAACTTTCTCCAGCCCATCCTTCTCTCAGTCTGAGTATAGAGGAGGAGAAGCAGAAGAAGGGAGCGGGGTGGATAAAAATCCATGCATAACAACATGCTCCATGTGATGTGTGTATATATCTAGATCGATAGAATTCCTTTTTTTTACAAGAAGACGACAAAAACATTCATATTAGCTATAAATATTGATCAAGTGCGAGGGATGGGGGGACTTGAAAATGAATGTGTAGCGCTGTATAATATATTATACTTTTGCATGCATGCCATGTACTCACACTTGCCTTAGCGACAGTCGTTTCTTGCAGACATCGTGTCTAGTACTCTCTAGCTGAGATTTTATAATTTCTGGCAGTCTGCAGACAATTTTGAATTGTAGGTAATACTAAATTAAATATAATAAATAGACTGGTAAACTAAAACAAACAAAGCATCTTCGTATGGGTCATAATGGTTCCAACAGTACTGGAAGATACAAGCTTTCACAATCAGCAACTTCGGCACTAACTGGAAAGTACTGGTAAAGTCCATGCTCAGCCTAAGTAGGATAGAATCTTTAGCTCTATGATGGCCCTTCTGTTCTCATAGAGCAGTGAAAGGTAAGGCCGCTAAAATCCTTTAACTTGTATTCTAAGTATGATAGAGTCTTTAGCTCTATGATGGCCCTTCTGCTCTCACAGAGCAGTGAAAGGTAAAACCTCTACCACCCTTGAACTTGGGTTCTAGGTGCGATAGAGTCTTTGTCTCTAGTAGTGGAATGTAACGGCCTCTACAATCCCTAGGTTGGGTTCCAAGTAGAATAGAGTTATTAGTTCTAGGATGGCTCCTTCTTTTATCATGGAGCAGTGAAAAGTAAATCCTCTACAATCCTTAACTTGGGCTCTAAGTCGGATAAAGTCCTTAGCTTTATAATAATAATAATAATAATAATAATAATAATAATAATAATAATAATAATAATAATAATAATAATAATAATAATAATAATAATAATAATAATCGTATGGCCTCAGCTTCCGTGTGCGGACATTTCAATTTGACGCCATCTGGCAGTCTGCTCGTCAATTTCGACGTTCGTTTTACTCTAGGCCCACTAGATGGCAGATCGAGTAAACCAAAACTCTCTTGGGCGATAGCATTATGATGGCTCCTTTTTCTTTTCTCATGGAGTAGTGGAAGGTTAAGACCTCTACAATCCTCAACTTGGGCTCTAATTGGGATAAAATCTCTAGCTCTACGATGGCTCCTTTTTTCTCATAGAGAAATGAAAGGCACAGCGTCTACTATCCTTATGTTGGGCTCTGAGGGGGATACAGTAATTAGCTATGTGATTTGAGTAGATGTAGGATGAAGTAGTTAGGCTGAAATGAAAAGGTTAGTACTGAATGGGGTGGAAGGGAGAGGAAACCAACTTGTTCATGGACTGATGATCCAACACACGCATCTACGAGTTCGTAGTTGGTCAGCAGAGAGAATTGTCCTATCAAATTCTGTGAGGTTGAGGGGACATTCTTTCAATTTTTAAATATTCCGACTGTAACAAGGCATCAATTTACCCCCATAGAACCTTTAAAAACACACAGCAGTCAACAAAAAATGTATATCAATACAAATCTGGCTCACCTAAATACAGTAGAGGGGGGGGGGATGACCTTCGATGTTAGGCCCCTTAAAACAACAAGCATCATCATCATCGTCATCATCAATACAGTAAAAACTCACACTGAACTTTTTTCAAAAGATAATTTAATTATCTAAATCGTAAATACAGAATCCAGCCCTTTAGTTCAATAATTAGCGTGAAGGCTTTTGGTTCCGAAGGTACCGTGTTTGATTTCCGATAAGGATAGGGATTTTAATCGTATCTAGTTAATTTCTTTGAATGAGGAAGTAAGTGTTCTGTCTGTCCAAACATACTTCCTTTCATATAGACATAACACAATACACCACTCCCGTCACCCCTACTCTGGAACACGCTGATCCTAGCCTACAATCAACAACAAACAACAGTCCCACACAAGAGCCGGCCGGACAAGAGAGAGATATAAACAGGGCTAAGTAAGTACTCAAACGCCGTAAACACTTTTTTTTAATCTTAGAATTTCGCAGAAGTCTCTTACCTTTTTCTTCTTTCTTTCTTTTTAGATCTTTCATACACCAATAATATATGGATTGCACGAATTGTCTGGGTACGTAATCGTACATATTGAGTACTTCCACCTAAAAAACAAGCCCTGTTTTACGAGACATATACGTATTCAAGCTTGCAACTTGAAGTGACATCTACCTCATTTCAAGATTTAAATCCGATTTTAAAACGCTGTGATCATCATTGAGTATCAAAACTTAATGTGACTCTCATCATTTAATAATTGGCCTTAAGGCAATTTTGAACAACACGAACTGTTTTAAAACAGTGTTTATATGTGACAGATTGAGTCATCTTGACTCCTTAACATTTTAAAGATTTGTTTAGTGTTAAGAATGTCATGTGTTTATCAAATATTTTAGGCTGAAGACGTCTCACAAGGAAGAAACGAAGCATGTCCCTTTTTTCAAAAATAAAGTAAAACAGGATTAATATTGTACTTTGTTGTAAAGGTGGAGTCACTCAATCATTAAGACATTCTATCTTGTAGAGGCTGACAATACGGATTATGTAATTACGGAATTCATTTCTTGTGGTAATACAAGGCAACACCAACTACAACAGAAGTTATAAACACATCCCCCCACATAGGTTTGGTGCCGGGAAGGGCATCGAGGTGTATAATAAGCCCAAGTCTACATGAGCATCACGCCGTAATATGGGAAAATAATAAGAAGAAGTCAGTACAAGTTCATACAAAATCTGCCATTCTCGTACATTTTCTCCGATATTGGGAAAAGCATCCATTGGTGGATATGTTTTTGGACTTAAAATACAAGAGAATGAATACAGATTCCTTGGCTGTTCCCCTCTTAGTAGCTTTTTACGACATGTAGGAGGTGGAGAGTAATATAGGCAACGCATGTTCCAGATCAAGAGTCAGCATATTTTCTACTGAGACAGCACCCGAGGTCATTGACCCTGGCCAAAGGTCATTGACGCTATGACGTCATGACCACGTGACCGTGACGTCACATTGTTTGTAAACAAAGCCACGTGCTTTTTGACAGCTGTCATCTTGATGTACCCTAACCTCACTTTTCCGGACAAGTGAACGTTGCTAACCTCACTGTTGCCATCTTAACAGCGCCTAAACTCATCCTTTGACTCCACCTACAGAGATGAAGTATTCCGATAAATCGAAAGAAAAATTAGTGTACCAACAAAACAATAGTAAGGATCATGAACTGTGAGAACATGAAAGACATTCTAGACCTCGTAAATATAATACGAAGGGTGTCAAAAAGTAACCGGAATGATTTCATACCAGCAAAATACTGGCTACCTTTATTCAAATTCACTTACAGACCTTCAAAGTATTCTCCCTCAGACACAATACAACGATTCCATCGTTCAGTCCACGGGTCAAAACACTCCCTGAAGTCCTCTCTTGATAGTCTATTGATAACACCCGAAATTACATTGTTTACTTCTCGATCACTTTGAAAATGACGACCCATAAATTCCTCTTTCACTGCAGGAAATAGGTAGAAGTCGCATGGTGCTAGGTCCGGTGAATAAGGTGGATGAGTCATCATCTCAATGTCCAATTCGGCTATTGTGTCTTGTGTCTTGATTGCCAGATGCGCAGGTGCATTGTTCTGGTGAAGGATCCATCCCGTTTGAGCAATATGTGGTCTTTTTTCTGCAATTTTTCCTTTCAGTGGCGGTCTTCCCGCAACATGACATCAATTGCGTTAACACTGATGTCGGTTTTCGAAGTTGAGCGTCTTCCGAGGTGTAGAGCATTCTCAAGATCAGCGTTCGTGCCATTCAAAAACTTGTGTTTGTACCATGGCTTCCTCTCTGAAAGCTTGCTGCAACATTTCCACTGTTTGTGTTGGAGTTTTGTCCAGAAGAACTCAAAATCTAATTGAAGCGCGCTGCTACAACTTGAGATCCATTTTGGGCAGAGCGAACACGGCCTCCTTTCTCAGCTGCTGCCCTGCGACTGAGAAGGGGTGGAGCTCACATTAGGCATGGTTTTCCGTCCATGTGAGTGTCCACATAGCAGATTTGGAATTTTACTTTATTTCATTTCATTTTAATTTATATTTGGTTTGGAATGGGAATATATATTTGGGCGGAAGCCTGTTATATTCAGCAAATGTATTGTATTGGATCTTTAGATCTTCTACGTTTTCTACCGCTGTTCTGACACTTTGTGGGGTTACGGGTGCGATCTGTGTCGCACACGCAGATTTGGCCCTGTTCTACAGCCGAATGCCCTTCCTGACGCCAGTCATATATATGGAGGGATATAATCAATATTGGGTATTTCTGTGGTGGTTGTTAGTGTAGTGTATTGTCTGAATATGAAGAGGAAAGTGTTGGGACAAACACAAAAACCCAGTCCGCGGGCCAGAAGAATTAATCGAAGGCGATTAAAATCCCCGACTCGGCCGGGAATCGAACCCGGGACCCTCTGAACCGAAGGCCTTAACGCTGACCTTTCAGCCAAAGATCAGAAAAATAATCTTCTTTAGATGACCAAAAAAAAATAATTATGAAAAGCTTAAACTTGGTGTATATAAATATTACTCATCAATTTTCTTTTTGGGTGGGAGCGTCGCTTGTTATTATGATACTAGGAAGTGTTCGAAAAATGTAAGGTACAAGAAGAGAGAAGTAAAGGTGGCAGTGGGGAGAGACTGAGGAGGCAAGGAGGGATATACTCCATTCTCTAGCCAAACTTTTAATGATTTTTACAAGTTACCAGAAACTTTCAGAATAAACTATGACTCAAAATATTAAAAACTTCCCTTTTTAATATACGTCTATAGCAAAGTAAGGAGCACACACCTTTACACACACACAGACGTACATATAATAACAAGTATACAAGCTAATCCTACAATCACCATATTTTATGAAGTTGTTTATGTTGAAGAGAAGTTAAAAACCTCAATATATCATAAAAACTTTGTTAATTATACGGGTCGGTGTGGGGTGGGGGAAAGCGATGCAGAAGAACAAGGAAGAAAATATTCTTAACTATAGCAGGAGAACTGAAGGAGTTCGCACGAGGTGAGTGTAGGTGGGCAGTTGGCACAAATTCTCTTACTACTGGCTTTACGTCGTACCGACACAGATAGGTCTTATGGCGACGATGGGATAGGAAAGACCTAGGAGTTGGAAGGAAGCAGCCGTGGCATTAATTGAGGTACAGCCCCAGCTTTTGCCTGGTGTGAAAATGGGAAACCACGGAAAACCATCTTCAGGGTTGCCGACAGTGGGATTCGAACCCACTATCTCCCGGATGCAAGCTCAAAGCTGAGCGCCCCTAATCGCACAGCTCTCTCACCCGGTGAATACACTACTGTCCAAAAGTTAAGTATAAGTTACGAGTAAGCAGGGCAACAGGAAATAGGCCGCAAATCGCACGACATATGCACCTACCAACATTACATGTTCGCCCTGTATACTATACGCGCACTTTATCTTGAGCCCGGATCTCCATAGTAACGAATGGGAACTAGGGCTCAAGAAAAAGTGCGCGTACTATAAGAAAGGAGTGTTCCCTGCTTTGACTAGCGGCGAAACCGCAAGGTAAACACAGCCAGTGCCTGCGCCTCATATTCCCCCAGTCGTGTTTCTCCTGTTATAGTGTGCGGAGTGTAGCCTCGTGGTGAGCGTGACATCATAATGGTACAACAACGCCATTTGGACCCCGTTTTGCAGGGTAGAATACTCGGCCGCCTGGAAGCAGGCCAGACACAGACCGAAGTCGCCGTATCCTTGAATGTGCCACAAAGTATCATTTCCAGGCTTTGGAGACGATTTCGAGACACAGGAGATGTTAGTCGTAGGCCAGTACCAGGTCGACCAAGGGTAACCACCCCAAAGCAAGGTCGATATCTGGCCTTAACCGCCCGACGAAATTGGAGTGCACCTGCAAAACTATTGCCGGCGGAGATTGTAGCCGTCTCAGTGGTTGCCCTTTCCCGGCAAACTGTGCACCGGAGGCTCAGAACAGCACGGTTGTTTGCCCGAATTCCAGCGGTGTGCGTCCCGCTCACTCCAGCACAGAGGCGGGCCCGTTTACTGTGGAGCCGTCAACATCGAAACTGGACCATGAATGAATGTAGGCATGTGCTCTTCACAGATGAATCCCGCTTCAGTTTGCAGAACGTTTCCCGTCGGACATTAATGTGGAGAGAACCGGGTAGCCGATACAACCACAGGAACATCGTGTAACGGGACCAGTATGGTTATGGTGGCGTCATGGTATGGAGCGGCATCATGTTGAATGGCCGTACGGACCTGCAAATCTTCATAGGTGGTCCGAGGAGCACTGTTAACGCTCGGAGATACAGGGATGAGGTACTGTGACCACATGTTCGACTCTTCAGAGGTGCGATTGGTGCAGACTTCCTCTTAATGGACGATAATGCCCGACCGCACTGCACTGCTCTGGTGGATTAATTTCTGGCTGGGGAAGACATTCATCGCATGGACTGGCCAGCGAGGTCTGCGGATCTGAATCCTATAGAACATGCCTGGGATGCATTGAGGAGGCGAATTGCATCACGTCAGCCTCCACCAAGGACTCTCCAAGACCTTCGCATTGCCCTTTCGGAGGAATGGGATCGACTGCCACAAGAGCTCTTGGAGCATCTGATAGAGAGCATGCCACATCCCTGCGAAGCATGTGTGGCCGTTAGGGGTAACCGTACACCCTATTAACAGCATATTTTGTTGTGGAGGACATTGCCAAGTTTTGTTAGTTGTCAAAGGTGTACCTTAGCTGTCAGAACCTTTCTGACACTGTTTTTTACCAAGCTCGATAGCTGCAATCGCTTAAGTGCTGCCAGTATCCAGTATCCGGGAGATAGTAGGTCCGAACCCCACTATCGGCAGCCCTGAAGATGGTTTTCCGTGGTTTCCCATTTTCACACCAGGCAAATGCTGGGGCTGTACCTTAATTAAAGCCACGGCCGATTCCATCCCACTCCTGGCCATTTCCTGTCCCATCATCGCCATAAGACCTATCTGAGTCGGTGCAACGTAAAGCAACTAGCAAAAAAACCCACTGTTTTTTGGACAAGTTGTGTGACATATGGTGTGTGAGTCAGCTTCCGTTTGTTCAGGCGGTATGGCCTCCTTTAGTGATTACGCTTAACTTATGCACACTATTGGAATAATAATAATAATAATAATAATAATAATAATAATAATAATAATAATAATAATAATAATAATAATAATAATAATAATACATACATGCATACATACATACATACATACATACATACATACATACATACATACTAAACGAGATCCACATTTTCACCATTTACCCATGGGTTTAGAAAATTGTTTCAAAGTAATACTAGTCCATTACACTTGCATTAAGTCCCATGCCTAAATACGGCCTAGTTTATAAGACATACTCAACATGCCGGCCGTCATTCATCACCAATACCTTTGGTCGAGGGACAATGTTGTGAACAGCACTGTACAGCAAATCCGCAGGTATTGGGAGAAATTGCCGTTGCGGATGTTATGTAATGAGGTCGGACGATCGCGGTACACTAGCGACTTCTTGTGTACCTTATTTTGTTGTCAATAAAACTCCCTATCATGCCAGTCTTGTGTGTCAATTCATTGTTTAACAAAAATTCAATCTGGAATTTTTTCCCTGGTCAAAAGTGCTGAATTACCCAAATTTTTGTTCTAAAAATGAATATGCATTTATATTTTGTTTGTTAGCTCTAGTTTATGACATATACTAATTTCAAGTAGAAATACCAAAAATAAGCTTCGAAATTCTTTCCTTTCTGAAAACAGCCAAACTACTCTAATTTTGGGTCGAGAAAAATGGATGTAGTATTTGAAGGTGCTCAAATACGTCAACCTCTTGTGGGTAGATTTACTGGCACGTAAAACACGTAAAAGAAATTCTGCAGGACAAAATTCCGGCACCTCGGCGTCTCCGAAAACCGTTAAAGTCGTTTGTAGGACGTAAAGCAAATAACATTATTATTATTATTATTATTATTATTAAAATGTATGTGGCATTAGATATTGGTTAGTAGGTCGAACTCTGGTTTTACAGCTCCAACAATCTCAAATAAAATGACTTATCCACGTGACCGTCTTCTCTTTGCTAGTTGCTTGTGCCTCCTTTCCTGGGTCGTCTCTTGCCACTGTCCAACAGCAGTCTGACAGCATAGAAGTGTTCCATTTTCCCTGATTCCTTCGTTCCATTTGCGATATGTTCTGATCCAATCGCTCTCTATGTTCGTCACTTACAGCACCGCAGTAGTCAGGGATGAAGTCCAGGAGATAATAAATAGTATCTCACATTTACACACAGAGTAAAGAAACTCAATATAATTAGATACCTGATAAAACCTATAGAGAGTGAATGTCACAAAACATGAGCAAGAATGAAAAATTAATTAATACCTGGTTGCCAGCCATTAAGTATTTCCCTGTCCCTTCACTATTATTTCATCTCGGTATTTTCCAAATTCTTACGTTCCTCGTCACCAGATGTTTCATTCCAGGCTTGTGTCAATGTCATACACTTGTTTATGTCATATGTTACGTACACATGATTCTGATTATTCTGATGGTTTGGTTAGCTGTGCCACATCCGGGGAGCCATCTGGTGACGAAAGAACGTACCATTTCCACTTCTATTATAACCTCTAAAATTTCAAAAGTCATTGTTTAAGAAGCCTTTCTCGTGGACAGTCGAGATTTTCTGCTGATGGCGTAGAGCAAAGTTCTCTGCGAAAGGTAAAGAATTTCACCTTATTTTCTTGACACGGCATAAGCCCGAAAGCATAATACAGTATCATGTCTATAAGAATGAAAAATTTCACAAAACATTAGCGTGAATGACAAATTTCACAAAACTTTAGCAAGCATGACTGATGATTCCTGCATTCAGTTCTGCTAACATTGTCTCTCGACTCCAAATTTTTCTACTAGTTATAAAGATTACCCTCAACCCATCTCTATTCAGCTCAGATGTGCCAACACAATTTCCAAGAGTCAAATTTAGTAAAAATTATCCTTGTACCGGGTGGTACACCTCCACGCCGCTAATTCAAACTTTGCGCCAGTTGAAACTCCTCTACTGGAGGAAGTCTGAACTTTATCTACTGTGTTAATTCTCAAGTTTTTCAGAAGATGTCACTACTTGTAAATTTTGAAGTTTCTGAACTGGGTCGTTTTCGATGTATTTTTGGTTTGCCTGTAGTAAGAAGTGTGGACATTCTCTTCCAGATGGCACTACTGAAGGACTACAATTATGCACCCTAGTGCGAAGTGAAAGAACTGTGTTTTTGGAAAAATTTTGAATTCATAAGTTTGTTCTTTGTTAAATTTCTTTCAGTTATTGTTTTGAATTCGACCAATAAGGAATTTCTGTAATTAATTTTCCACCAATAATGTGTTTCTTCCTCATCTAGAGTAGGGGTTTTCGTTGTTAGCCAATAAAATGATTGTGGGCGGGTGTTCTAATTCCTGAAACGCCTCTAACTTTCCACGAGGGTATATAAACTGCTGATTTTCGGGTCTCCGCGCCACTTCAGTAACATCTATCAGTGTGTAAAGTACGTAGCAGGGGGCGGGAAGCGCCTCTTTCTTCGGGCAGCAGTTCAACCACCAGGTAATGGCCGTTTAATAACTTATTTTCTTGCTAGCTCAGCAGTTTAACTCTCGGGGCAGGTCCGAAGCCTTTTTACCATATAACTTTCCTCTAAAATGTAAAGACACTTGGTATCAATTCTATCTTTTTAAACTACATATTGGGATAGAGAGTGCTTAACCCTCTCGAGCTCCCACTCATATTGCATTGAGGTGAACTTATTTGCACAACCGTTTCTTCCTTAACATAATGTAAATTGTCTCCTTCTATAAGTCACCTCTTTAGTATGGGATTAGCCCTTGCAGTAACGGCCTAGTGCCAAGTAGGTTTTATATAAAGTGTATTAGGAGTGCAAGAACGCCTCCTCTCAAGTTGGTATTTTAGAGACCGTGTAATTGACCTGTTTCTTTACCGAATAGGCCTCAGTAGGTTGGGTATTTTTACCCCTGTGTTATTTGTGTTTGTAGGTCAACTTGAATGTGGAGTTTGGTGTGGCCTTTGATAGGCTTGAACTTAAGAGCGAGTCGCTCTTTCTTAAATTTTGTTTTCTGCGCGCCTCGAGGAGGCTTTACTGTGTAATTGGAAGCAAGTGCTCCTGGGCATGATTGGGGTCTTCTGCCCCTTTGTTGAATTCTGTATATCGTAATGTTGGGCTTATAGCTCAAGAATTGTGTGTCTGGCTCTCGGAGCCCAAATTCTGTAACTCTGTAATTGTACATTATCGATTTGTGTTTTGGCTACTGAGTACCTGTTCTATTTGTTATTTCTTAATCTTGAAAAGAAAATATAACCTTGTTAAATTTTATCTTAACTTTAATTTCGTATTTTGAGACCTGTTCACCCCCGCACCTTCTTTCACCTCTGCTGATCCACCAAACCACGGTAACAATCCTTATAAATTAAATGGGCTCTATCTGAGAACCAGGAGCTAACTGAAAGTTTTAAATGTCATTTTCGTTTTTTCTGTGATTATATGAATCAGATATAGCTATTTTTAAGTCATAAAAATGTTCACTCCTCTAGCTCCAATATTCCGCGAAATATTCCTTCGTCAAATGTTAACTGACTTTTGGGTCATCCTGTACCTTCGAATGAAAATCGATAGCTCAACGATCTTATCGCCCAAATAGTGAGCAGTGCTAATCTCTATGGAAGAATCTCAGTGTGTGGAGGATTTTTTAAAATCTCTTTAAGTCACTCATTATAATCCTTCTTAAGGTACTAGAAGAACAGTAATCAGTGTAGTAGTTAATTAGGGGAATAATCTCTCTTCACGTGAACGTTACGAAATAAAACGGAGTGTGAATATTAATTAGGAGTGCAAGTGATCATTACAAGGATAAGTTTCTTTACAGGAGCTCGCTGCACGATCGAGAAAGTGGCCTGTTCCATATACATACGTTATTACACGGAAGTGCTTGTGATGGAGATGTTTACGTTAAATGTTGCCGTCTTAAACACGCAAGATCTTATTATTAGTCATTTGTAATCAAAGTCATGGAAATATGCATGCATATATGTACAAGCAAACCTGTATATTTAAAAAAATACAAATATGCGGCCAGAAGTAATTAGATAGTAATCTTACAAATAACGTTTCAAGTCGTAAAAGAATGTTAATATTGGCAGTACGACTGAATCAAATAACACAATTCTACATGACTGAATAATAATTCAACGAACCTACTACGCTGGCGTAGCAGGGGGAGAAACGATACTCCCACGTGCCGCGTTCCAGGTGGCGGATAGGGGGGTCCTAACAGGCTTGTCGGCGGACTTGAGGGAAATAAAATACTTCTCGCGGACCAAAGACACAACCGCCTGTGGGTGGGGGCTGCAGAAGAAGAATTCACCCACGGTATCCCCTGCCTATCGTAAGAGGCGACTAAAAGGGGCGACCAAGGGATGATCGAATTAGAACCATGCGACTACTTGTAAATAGTACCACCACGCGGGGAACACCATGGGTTGTTTTTACTTGCGCGTAGTACCACTATGTTAGGTACCAAACAGGTTTGTGATTAGTAGCAAAAGAGTGCGCTGCCGGTTTTTACAGTACCTGTGATTAGTACCACTCTATGAGCGACACCATGTTTCTGGCTTGCCGATGATTAGTACCCACTGTAAGAGGAACGCCACGGGATAGTGCGGGACCCTGTGATTAGTACACTTATGTGACGAGCACCATAGGTTTGCGTTGCCTGTAAATGGCGCCGCACCGAGCTGGATAGCTGCAGTCGCTTAAGTGCGGCCAGTATCCAGTAATCGGGAGATAGTGGGTTCGAACCCCACTGTCGGCAGACCTGAAGGTGGTTTTCCATGGTTTCCCATTTTCACACCAGGCAAATGCTAGGGCTGTACCTTAATTAAGTCCACAGCCGCTTCCTTCCCATTCCTAGGCCTTTTCCATCCCGCCATAAGACATATCTGTGTCGGTGCGACGCAAAGCAAATAACAATTTTTTTTAAAAAAATGGCGCCGCAATGTGCGAAACACCATAGGTCTGTACTACATGTGCGAATTTCATTACCTGTGAGTAGTACCATAATGTGTGGAATACCGTGAGTCTACGCTACTTTTGACTAGTATCGCATCATGACAAAAACCATGGTTCTACATTCCTAGCGATAAGTATCATTATGAGGGGCGGATGACTTGGAATTTGTACCCCTTTAGACTATAAGCACCATCGATTCAGTCTGGTGCTGTAGAAGGAGTCCCTTGATCAGTAATTCTATTGTTTTACGTCAGTTTCTGGGAATGTGAGGCACTGCGTGTCGGATCCACTGATTGTTTTAAATTCATATCTATCCATTCATTCTTCGTCCTCACATTTTGAATTCTTATCAGTGGAGGATTTTGGACTTTTAATTTGTCATCACATTTCATCTCATTTTGTTCCAATTAGGGGCCGATGACCTAGATGTTAGGCGCCTTTAAAGAACAATAATCATTATCATCATCATGAATAATAATTAATACTGTACTGGAGGACCCGTGTTAATCCGCAGCTTTGTTATAAATAGGTCAGATACCTCGTCTTGATATACCTGTCGTGGACATATTGTTTTGCCTGCCTTTTTCAGTAGTTTTATGAATATTTAATGTTTGTCCAACCCTTGTCCCGTTTCTCTACGGGGTTGGGTATGAGGTGAGATGACTCTATCGTTTTTATGACCGGATGCCCTTCCTGACGTCAGCCTCATCAGAGAAGTTAATGAGATGAAATGAATGACGTGAAACATGATAGTAGGAAGGGAGAGGGTGAAAACCGGTGCCGGCACGTAGCCTACTCCCATCGAATAGCAGCAAGAATTCTGCTCAAGGCTTAGCGTCTCCATCCGACGGACGAATCACCATCAACAGCGTCAAATGACGAACACTGCGGAGAGGTTTGGAATTAAATCCAGGCTTTTGGCACGCAATCTAGTGATTAGAAATTGTTGTATACCACCACCTCCCATGCCCTGCAGGCCAACCTTCTGATGGTGAAATATTTTTGGACCAACGGGACTCGAACCGGCCTTTTATGAATTTTCTTTTTTTGGCTAGGGGCTTTACGTCGCACCGACACAGATAGGTCTTATGGCGACGATGGGATAGGAAAGGCCTAGGAGTTTGAAGGAAGCGGCCGTGGCCTTAATTAAGGTACAGCCCCAGCATTTGCCTGGTGTGAGAATGGGAAACCACGGAAAACCATCTTCAGGGCTGCCGATAGTGGGATTCGAACCTACTATCTCCCGGATGCAAGCTCACAGCCGCGCGCCTCTACGCGCACGGCCAACTCGCCCGGTTATTTGAATATTTAATACCGGTACATGTCTGATCCATTCGTAATGTAGCTTCTAACACTTCCTTCCGTACAATATTCACTGTGCTTTGACCATTCGGGCATATCAGGATCTTGTCATTATCAAACGATCTTGCCCGAGATAGTGCAACATACAATTGGCCGTTGCGGCCAGTATCCAGTATTCGGGAGATAGTGGGTTCGAGCCCCACTGTCGGCAGCCCTGAAGATGGTTTTCCGTGGTTTCCTGTTTTCACACCAGGCAAATGCCGGGGCTGTAACTTAATTAAGGCCACGGCCCCTTCCTTCCAATTCCTAGGCCTTTCCTATCCCATCGTCGCCATAAGACATATCTGTGTCGGTGCGACTTAAAGCAAATAACAAAAAAAAAAATAAAAAAAATGGCCGTGACCGAATACTGGTTCCGGTAAGAAGACTCCCACATTTTCAAGAGTTTCTTCCTGCGCTTTAATAATGACACCTTCCGGTCCGTGCGTACGTCGACTGTTTTCTCTTGCAACATATAAGTTACTGTATTTGGAACGTTCTGCCATCTGTTGAGGATATTTAGAAACTGGGAAAGTTCAGAGAAACAGAGAAGTGCCTAGCACAAAATAGTATTCTTCTATGATCAGAGGAAGGAAGAAACTCAAATATATATCAGAATATTAATGAAAGTGTTAATGCCGGGCTGAGTGACTCAGACGGTTAAGGCGCTGGCCTTCTAACCCCAAACTTGGCAGGTTCGATCCTGGCTCAGTCCGGTGGTATTTGAAGGTGCTCAAATATGACAGCCCCTTGTCGGTAGATTTACTGGCACGTAAAAGAACTCCTGCGGGACTAAATTCCGGCACCTCGGCGTCTCCGAAGACCTTAAAAAGTAGTTAGTGGGACGTAAAGCAAATCACATTATTATTATTATTATTATTATTATTATTATTATTATTATTATTATTATTATTATTCATCTGTTTACCCTCCAGGGTCGGCTTTTCCCTCGGACGCAGCGAGGTATCTCTCCTCTACCGCCTCAAGGGCAGTGTCCTGGAGCTTCAGACTCTTGGTCGGGGATACAACTGGGGAGAATGACCAGTACCTCGCCCAGGCGGCCTCACCTGCTATGCTGAACAGGGGCCTTGTGGAGGGGTGGGAAGATTGGAAGGGATAGGCAAGGAAGAGGGAACGAAGCGGCCGTGGCCTTATGTTAGGTACCATCCCGGCATTCGCCTGGAGAAGAAGTGGGAAACCACGGAAAACCACTTCCAGGATGGCTGAGGTGGGAATCTAACCCACCTCTACTCAGTTGACCTCCCGAGGCTGAGTGGACCCCGTTCCAGCCCTCATACCACTTTTCAAATTTCGTGGCAGAGCCGGGAATCGAACCCGGACCTCCGGGGGTGGCAGCTAATCACGCTAACCACTACACCACAGAGGCGGACATTATTATTATTATTATTATTATTATTATTATTATTATTATTATTATTATTATTATTATTTCGTTTCGGCCAACTAAGGACCACGTCATTTCAACTGTTTCCCTTGAGCTTTAATGTTGGTCCAGTACTCCTTCATTCGTATACGGTGTTGCTCCTTTCACTCTTCCGTCCATGCCTTTCCAGTTTTCATCTTCGGCTTTGGTAGGAAACTCTGATGTTCTTGGAGTTTTTTCTTAAGTGGGACACGCTCCTGGATATCTTCAAAAGAGATCCCAATCTTCTGCAGATCTTTCTGTACCTCACTGAACCATGCCCCCTTTACCTTTTTCTCTTGGAGGAAAGTGAAAATGCGGTTGGTTAACCGTGTTGAATTCATTCGGGCCATGTGTCCATAAAAAGTAATCCTCCTTTCTCGCATCACATCAGTTATTTTCTCCACATGCGAGTACAACTCCTGGTTGTGCCGTCTCCTAAACTCGCCGTTGTCTTTGACTGGACCTAAGATTTTTCTCAAAATCTTTCTTTCCTTGGCCTCCAATTTCTTCATCATGCCTTTTTTGATCATGGCGAGACATTCCGCAGCATATATTATTATTATTATTATTATTATTATTATTATTATTATTATTATTATTATTATTAAAGTGTTAATCGCTTAGTAAGCTGCGAAGTACACAATGTGTTGCGGGCTAGAGTAAGCCTTCGCCTGCAATTATTGGGGGTGATCATTTAATGATTTGATTTTAGAATTACTTAAAGTTGACAGAACGTAGAGACCTGTCAATGTCCGATGACTCACCTGCAGGTAATTCCAGAGAGAATAAAAACTGAATGAAGCAAATTGGTCGGGTAAAACGGACTGACGGGCTGGACAAAGACTTTTTTTTTTGTAATTTTTTGAATATATCACCCACAACGAGCAGAGGAGGGGTGGACACGGCTCGACCGTGGCTCTACGCCCCTGCATTCGGGAGACTAAGAGGGGCTGGTCCTCACCGTCCGCTGTCCTGAGCCACGACCGCCAACCCTCTCAGCTTCACCGAACATCTCCTACCCCTAACAAATCTCCTACCGGGATGAGTGGCTCAGACGGTTGAGGCACTGGCCTTCTGACTCAAACTTGCTAGGTTGGATCCTGGCTCAGCCCTGTGCTACTTGACGGTGCTCAAATACATCAGTCTCGCATCAGTAGATTTACTAGCACGTAAGAAATCTTCTTCTGGTCATAATTCCGGCACCTCGGCGTCTCCGAAAACAGAAAAATTAGTTAGTGGGACGTAAAGCCAAATCTCCCGGCCTGAGAGACGGCATCACCGTCTAAGAAGTAGTAGTAAGA
Source organism: Anabrus simplex (assembly GCF_040414725.1). Classification (NCBI taxonomy): domain Eukaryota; kingdom Metazoa; phylum Arthropoda; class Insecta; order Orthoptera; family Tettigoniidae; genus Anabrus; species Anabrus simplex. Next base: position 46,599,964 of record NC_090277.1, read on the forward strand.
TCTTCTCATGACTTATAAATGTACCATTCCAAGGGCAAGAACAGTGAAGGAGGATCTGGACGATACCTCCATGACAGTGGTTCAAAAAAGAAGTAATTTCAGAGATGAGTGCACGGAATGTATGGGTATTTAACATCTTTCGGAAAGAGAAGAATTGACTCAATCTCCGTAGCGTAGCCAGGATCCGTCGATGGAGCGGGGGGGGAGTCAAAATTATGAAATGCTGGTTGAAGGTGCGTGCATGAATGACTTGTCATTATAAGGACACTGATACAAGTTATTTATGTTGATATTCAACTGCAGTACACTACAACATACATTACATTAAGGCGAGACTCTGGCAATAAAAATCGATATTTCGGGTTATTTTGGTGAAATATTTTTTTATGACTGAAATTGAAAGGGTTGAGTTTCTGTTTTCTTCTCACGGAGTTATTCTTCTGAATTCAAACAATTTATCACTGTAATAATGCTTTGTTTGCCAATTGTAATTTTACATTTAAATCCCATTTTTCTCCCATAATATTCTGCCAAATGTAACAATATTTGTATGGTATATGTATCACAGCTATAGTAATAAACCTACTTATGGAATGTTTGATTACATAAATTTTTTCAAGTAGTAGGGATTTTTAAGTCCAAAATTTTAGAACATAAACATTACACAAAATGTACTACGATATAAATTATGTACAGAAAAATCTATACGTAGTGCTTTTAAAAGAAGAATTGCATATCTAATTACGAATTTACATTGACATATTAATTACATTTCATAAATGAAATGGAATTCAAAATTTCAATATAAAAAGTATTTTGTTCCTAGAAATTATTCACTGTATATCAAAAAATGTTCGTGATATCTCTTTTTCTTTTATGTGGGTGACATTCCCACAAAATTTCGTGAAAATTCATGCATTAGGTAGAAATATCTTTTTATCTCTGCAGTGTCGCTTTAAAATACGGAACAAGAACAATACGACCTAGGACAACAGTTTTACAGCGAACTGTATGTTCAGTTTACAATCTAAAATCTAACTTTCGGGGCTTCTTAGAAAATATACCTGTTGGTTTCACAATTATGTCTCTAAATGTTTATTTAGCTTCTTGTTTATTGACAGGGTCTGTTTATTTTCTTTTTGAAACAAAATCCATCGGAAGGGGTTCTAAACGCCTCCCCCTCCCCAGTAACAACACTCCCCCCCCCCGGCTCAGTCTTACGAGCGGAGAATCAAATTCTCCACCAAGTTGCAGAACTAGAGGAAATCCAGAAAGGGGCAGACGCCTCGCTCAGTGGTGAGTGTGTTGACCTTTGAGTCAGAGAAGCCTACATACGATTCCCGGCCGGGCCGAGGACTGAGTGAAATCACACTGCCAACCATGACGGGAACGTGCATTGCAGAATATACAGAATTGGCGTCCGGAGGAACATCTAGCCGTGGACCTGCGTGTAATAAATAAATAAATAAATAAACAAACAAATAAATAAATAAATAAATAAATAAATAAATAAATAAATAAATAAATAAATAAATAAATACACAGAGTGCCGACCACCAGAAATTGGGTAGAAAGATACGCAGAACACTTAGTAATAATAATAATGTTATTTGTTTTACGTCCCACTAACTACTCTTTTACGGTTTTCGGAGACGCCAGAGGACTTACAAAATACATATACTCAGTACAGACTGTAGCACATCGCTCTTCAGCGTTCATTCTACACGCCTCTGTGAACTGATTATGCGCTTCCACAAACCGACATTTGTCACTAACTCGTTGCCTCGGATAGTTCTTCACCTTTTATCTTCAAGTCTCCCACTGCTTCTGTTATCATCCACGACGGAGTTAATTATGCTCCACTGAGCGAGTTGGCCGTGCGGTTAGAGGCGCGCAGCTGTGAGCTTGCATTCGGAAGATAGAGGGTTTGATTTGAATCCCACTGTCCACAGCTCTGAAGATGGTTTTCCGTGGTTTCCCATTTTCACACGGAAAATGCTAGGGATGTACTTTAATTAAGGTCATGGCCACTTCCATACCCACTCCTAGGCCTTTCCCATGCCATCGTCGCCATAAGACCTATCTGTATCGGTGCGACGTAAACCACATTGTTGTAATTATTTGCCTAGGTAACATATCGTCGCTGCCGGGACAAAACCTCCTATGTGAAATATTTTAGCTTAGAACTTTGGCCGGTAAGGTTCTATCATCTAAGGTGCAATATTGTGTGAATATTGTCAAGGCATTCTCGCTCTTCATAATGTATGTGCTGCGGGTCAGTATATCTCCAAAAATATTATCACATAGGAGGTTTCGTCCCGGCAACGACGATATTCTCCACCTCCATTCGCATCATTCTTGTCATTGTTCTCACCGATTTGTACTATCCATCATTCTCCCTGCGTTCTTGTACGTTACATTCAAGTTATGAATTAGGTATCCTAGGTCCACCTAGCTTTCCCTCCCGTAGAGCAAATTTCGCCTGAAAACAGATCGATGTAAAAGAAGTTTCGTTCGAGGTATCATACGGCTGATAACTGCGAGCTCGCTGCATTCCCTTCACAATAATAATAATAATAATAATAATAATAATAATAATAATAATAATAATAATAATAATAATAATAATAATAATAATAATGATCATAAAGGAAATGAAGATTCCGTAGATAAATCTTGGTTCTAAAAAAGTAACAAAATGCCCAGCATACTTTCCGGCAGGAATATAATCAGGAACTATATAAAACCATCGGGCAAAAGTGCGACTATGAGGAAAAGGAAAATTACCTTTTGCGGAAAATTAAAGGGATAAATTAAGAGAGGTTAGTTGCAACAGAATACTTCCTCTGCAATAAAGAAAAGCACAGCCTGTGTGGCTTACACAAGACCACATAGACCTAGCAGAAGTGAGTCTCAGGGAAGAAAAGATACAGGACAGAACAACATTTAGGAAAAATGTTGCGGGAGTGAGGGATGCAACCGAAAAGCCTCTGGATCAGTCATGGAACATCTCGGCGGAAGAGAGTGAGAGGGGAAGCCAAAGACTTAAGGATCTTTGGCGAGAGTGCAAAGAGGAGGGCATTCATTTGCGTGACTGAAGGTTTTCATTCCACTCCCCGAAGAGGAGGGGTGGGCCAACTGGAAGGTAACGTCTTCTCTCTGGTCAAGACAAAAAGGCAGGTAGATTGTGTAAACGTGGCCAACAGATGGCCGTAACGATGAATGAATGAATGAATGAATGAATGAATGAATGAATGAATCAATCAATCAATCAATCAATCAATCAATCAATCAATCAATCAATCAATCAATCAATCAATCAATCAATCAATCAATCAATCAATCAATCAATCAATCAATCAGTCAATCAATCAATCAGTCAATCAATCAACCAACCAATCAATCAATCAATAATAACGATACACGACACCTCCTGGAACCGTATCAGAAAAGTTTTTTAAAGAATTCAAATTATTCCCCACCAGTAACACAGAATTCAATTTTTTAGGGATAAATTGCCTCCAAGAGCCTCCGTGGCTCAGACGGAAGCGTCGGCCTCTCACCGCTGTATACCGTGGTTCAAATCCCGGTCACTCCATGTGAGATTTGTGCTGGACAAAGTGGAGGCGGGACAGGTTTTTCTCCGGGTACTCCGGTTTTCCCTGTCATCTTTCATTCCAGCAACACTCTCCATTCTCATTTCATAGCATCTATCATTCATTAATAAATCACTTTGGGAGTGGCGACCCCATCGTACTAACAGCCTATATCTGCTTCATTCATTCCATCCCTGACCCGGTCCATGACTGGAAAACAGGTTGTAGGTTTTTCAAATTGCCTCCAAATATTTATTGAAGTATTTAAAGAACTGTGCCCAACGGGGCCAAATTAAAATAATACATTTTACGTGAAAATATTTCATCTGAATGGATTCTGTGGGTCAAACTTGAATATATCCTATTTTTTTAAATCTGTGCAACTAGTTTTGTGTGGTTAACTCCCGTTATATCGCACGGCGGAGTCCTCGTGGTAGTGATTACTGTTTTATGGGGGAAGTAAAACTACGTAACTGTTTCCTATTAACCCCACCCAGAAGGGTGAAATGAACAAGACAAATTAACCAAAAGTTTGATCACAAAATCGCCTTGCCGAGCAAACCGACACCACACGCGTAACACCCCTGTACGTCGTGATGCCTGATTCGCAATGCAAGCAAGAAGATGAAGATAGGCATGACGAGAGAACTTGCAAACACCGAAGGAAGAGGAATACTCTGTTTTAGGAGATTTGGTCATCATATGGATTGGTACTGATTAACATTTCAATCGCCGGTCGTTAACGAGGAAACTGAGAGAACTATATTTACAGAGCTAATTTGTTGCGAGGTGACACCTCAGCAAAATCTTTGTTGTGCATTCAGAGTAAGGTAAGAAACAATTTTGGAAAATAATATTGTATTGGTAATTGGTGATGTTTTTAAGATATAATTATCGCTGATTATTAAAATATCCATGTGGTTGTAAATTTTTTTTGCTAGGGGCTTTACATCGCACCGACACAGATACGTCTTGTGGCGACGATGGGATAGGAAAGGCCTAGGAGTTGTAAGGAAGCGGCCGTGGCCTTAATTAAGGTACAGCCCCAGCATTTGCCTGGTGTGAAAATGGGAAACCACGGAAAACCATTTTCAGGGCTGCCGATAGTGGGATTCGAACCTACTATCTCCCGGATGCAAGCTCACAGCCGCGCGCCTCTACGCGCACGGCCAACTCGCCCGGTGGTTGTTAATGTTTAAAAGGAAAATGGTAACTTGAAACACAACTATAGACCAGTGTTTACATAACATTACAATTATCTGAAATCACAAATGATGTTTTAAAGTGCTTATTAAATTTTTAAAAAATATTTTGATGAGTTTAGGAAGTTAAATGTTCAATTTCAGTTCATTAAAACGGAAATAACTTAAATATCGAACATGAAAAAAAGTTGGAATAACGGTCAGTTGTATACTGGCCATAGATTCTAATCTTCAAGAATCAGTAGATTTCTTCGTAGAAGGTAAATATTCACCGAGAGAGAAAACAGTTGTCATTATAAATAATGGAGGTGAAAGTGAATACTGGCCTAATAAAGTGATCAATATTTCGGTGAGGGGGCAACGGTTCGTTGTATGTATGTACAGAAAATAAAACTTCTGGACATACCACAGAATGAGGACGTAAGGGTTATTCTGCCCGAAGGCAGGTCCGAACCTCCGCAGAGGTGTTCCTGAGCCGGAGTTTACGTGCGGTAGGGTGGCCAGTTCCTTTCTGCTCCTCCATTCCCTTAACCCCCACCAACAGCGCGTGGCAACCCATCCAACTCCTGACCACGCCCAATGTTGCTTAATTTCGGAGATCTCACGGGATCCGGTGTTTCAACACGGCTTACTAGAATATAAGCTTTGTGATATGAAGTGTAAAATTGATTGCCCAACAAAAGTGACTTGTAAGAGAAATTTGTATTCTAGGAAAGAATTATATTCTCACTGGGACTGATAAAGGCACTTTTATTCCGAAAATGCTGTATTTTTTATCTATAATTAATAAATAAATGTGATTAAACATGAAATCACTGCAGATAATGACAAGTATGTTCCAAGGAGAAAAAGAAACATTGACAAACAACTATAGTCCACATATTTTTATTTAATTATCAATATATTAGCAGTGGAGTAGTGAGAGTTCAGAGCCATAGCGTCAGCAATTTTTTTATTTTTTTATTTTTTTATTTTTTTGCTGCGGAAGCACACGAGGTCTAAGCTATGCGGGTTCTCGCCCGAGCTCTTTGACCCCTATTGTAGTAGTTGTACCATGCCGATTGGCGGATTTTGCATAAGAGAGCGAGCTTCGCCATCTTGAGGGGCATAACACCACTTTAACGACTAGTTGCCCTTCCTGGCGGCTAAGAGAGCAAGTCTAACTTTACAGCGCTAGGAGGGGCCTAACCTCAGTTTTACCGCTAGATGCCCTTTCCGACGTGGACAATCGTTATCTTGGAGGGGCCAAACCTTACTTTAACGGCTAGATGCCCTTCCCGAAGCTATATTGAGTAGTAGGGCAATGAGGATTCTCGCGACGCCATCTTAAGTAGTAGGGCAATGTGGATTAGCGTAAGAGAACAAGTCTAAACGCATGGAGGAGCCTAGCCTTACTTTTACGGCGAGTTGCTCTTCCCAACGTAATGAGACGGCCTTGGGCGATTGCACAAGATGCGGCTATACACGGTCTCTTGTGGAGAAAGGTGCTGGCCATAGGCGACTGTACATAGAATCTTATGGAGAAAGATGACGGCCATGGGCGATTGCACAAGATGACGGCTATACACAGGCTCTTATAAGACTAATTCCTAGAACGTGAGTCAGAGTTTACTGGGCCTGCCCCAGCTTTCTTCATAAGAGCTTGCATTCTATTGTAGCATTTATGAGTGAAACGGATATATATACAAAAAATGGACCATAGTTAAGGGGAATTACGATATCAATCGATATTTTGTATTAGTCAAAATGCTTGAATGAGAAAATGTAATATTTTATGAAGACAGTATTTTATTTGTGGTGCTAAGCAAGCGGTAATGAGTCTTAACGGGAAAAGGTAGACCACGTCATCCAACGCGTTGGTCAGGACCAATTACTTCAGATAGGCACAGTGCAGACTAAATATTAAAATTACAATAACAATGGAAAGATAAATGAAGTGTCCTACGAAGGTTAATCCAGTTTCTTTTCACATTAAATCTACAGAAATTTAATTACATCGCTCTGTAAAACATACAGTGTGTGTACGTATGTTACATGCTATTTGGAGATGGCTGCTCAAGTGTTATCCAGCCTTAATGCAAACTAAAACCTCTTGTTATTGTTATTATTACTGCTGTAATAACCAGAAGTGTTCTCTAACTGGGATTATACATACAAGAGTTAGGTCATTATACCTGCACTTTGGGAGCTTATAATGGGTCCCGCGCTTTAGGGGAGTTGTAAGACGTTACAGCGCACCAAATATACTGTACATCCAACATTCTGCATGAGGTGAATACGTATGATTGTTTAATATGAGTACTCTCACCAGCTGACGAGAAATATTAAACAGACATCATAATTATTTATCTTAGACTGTTATGACTTTTAGCGTTCAGTCCGCAAACCTCTGTCAATTAAGTGAGCGCTTCCATACATCTCTGTTTGACATCAGCTTTGTCGCCTTGTTTAGTTCAACGGTCCGGCTCCACGGCTAAATGTTTAACTTGCTGGCCTCATTTTCAATGGTCTCGAGTCCGATTCCCTGCCCAGTCGGGGATTTTAACCTTAAATGGTTAGGTCTCTAGGCTCAGGGAATTGGTGTTTCGAAGTTTTGTAGGTATGCTCTCAGACTCGTTGAGAATATAATTCGTCTGTTCTGTTTGTTGAGATGGACCTGGTAAAGGCTCCTTACTTTTTGGGATTAATTACAAAGTATTGTCTGTAATAACAATATCACACTAAACCATAATAATCACAAAATATTGATTACCATGGTTCACGTTCCATAGTCACGCAGCTGGTATCGTATGTCCCCGAGATGGCGCTGCGAACTTACCGCGCGTTTACTGACGGTCGAACACTTTCACTGCATGGAGATACCAGTCTAAACCGAGCAAGTTGGCCGTGCAGTTAGGGTCGCAAAGCTGTGAGCTTGCATTCGGGAGATAGAGCGTTCGAACCCTACTGTCGGCAGTTATGAAAATGGTTTTCCGTGGTTTCCCATTTTCATACCAAGCAAATACTAGGGCTGTACCTTAATTAAGGCTACGGCCGCTTCCTTCCCACTCCTAGGCCTTTCCTCTCCCATCGTCGCCATAACATTGATCTGTATGGTGCGACTTACAGAAAATTCTAAAAAGACCTACCTATCTGCGTCGGTGCGACGTAAAGCAAATTATAAAAAACAACACCCATCTGCGTCTTTGTGACGTAGAGATAATTCTAAAAAGAAGGACCTATCTGTGTCTGTGCGACGTAAAGATAATTCTAAAAAGAAGCACCTATCTGCGTCTTTGCGACGTAAAGATAATTCTAAAAATAAGCACCTATCTGCGTCTTTGCGACGTAAAGATAATTCTAAAAAGAAGCCCCTATCTGTGTCTGTGCGACGTAAAGAAAATTCTAAAAAGAAACATCTATGTGTCTCTGCGAGGTAAGGTAAATTTTAGAAAGAAACACCTGTGTCGGTGCGGCATAAAGCGAATTGTAAAAAATAAAGAGATAACCCTCTAACTGAAAAGTACACAAAGGAACAAAGAAGAAGAGCCTCAGAAGGAGAGGGGATGGCCTCCGGAAAGTTGGACAGCGGTCTCTCAGATGTACGATACCATTTGTGGATAAAACGTCTAGACGAAGAAGAGTTTTTAATATCTGCCGAGATCGTTATCCACAGTCTCGAAGCAGTGACCAGGAAGGAATGGCTGTAGGGATGTCTTCGATGCGGTACTATTTCTATCAGTGATTTGGAACGAGTTTAGTTTCGTGAAATGGAGAAAGAAGCCTAAAATTGGACGATAGATAGGTAGGGCAGTTTTCAGAAAGTGACTGGTAGACGAGGGTCATTTGGTGGGGTTTACTACGGTCATTTAAAAGTAACCATTCTCACTTTAAAACTTTACTTGTTGAATACCCATCGTAGAGTAAAAATACCGTCAGAATTGCAGATGTCAGCGAGAATTTAGTAGGTAAATCAATAAGTGGAACCGCATCTTTTATGTACATGCATATCCCTAGAAAATAAATAAAATCCTTGAAGAACTAGGAGCAAATCGTGTTAGGAACAGGCTTGAAAATATGATTTGTGCTAGAAACACGGGGGTAAACTTGATTTGTCTTCCAACAAACTTAGCACGGCAAGCAGGTGAGACCGAAGAGAACGCGTCTTCCAAACCGATTAATAAGATGAGAAAATCTTTCCTCTCTCTGCTCAGTAAGCTTGCCTGTTTCGTGAGAGAGAAATTTATAATAAGGAAATTAAACCTTTAAACAAGATTAAAACCTTTAAACAAGATTAGAAACTTCCTACAAATATACAAAAGTAAATAATAAACGAATAAATACCTGTTGGTCGTAGAGCCTAGTAATTTCTACTTATAAGTGTCCCACATGCGCTAGTGGTGAAAAAGATGCCTAATATAGTAGGATAACGGCACTTGTGTGTAAAAGGCTGTAAGATGAATTATTTTCAACAAAATTAATCCATTTCTATGGGCAAATATTATTCTGCATTGTGCACTCAAAAACCAGCTATAAATCAAATCACCACTGATCTGCATTTACGACAGTCACCCAGGTGGCAGATTCCCTATCTGTTCTTTACCTTGTCCTTTCTTAAATAATTGCAAAGAACTTGCAGATTTATTGAACAACTCCCTTCGTAACTTATTCCAAACCCTAACTCCTTTTTCAATGAACGAATATTTACCTCATTTTTTTCATTTTCAAACTTATTCGTTTATTAATGTCAATCCAGGCCATCTCTCCACTGACAGCTCGGGACATACCACTTAGTCAAACAGCTCGTCTCCTTTCTCCCAAGTCTTCCAGCCCAAACGTTACAGCATTTTCGTAACGCTACTGTTTTGTCGGAAATCACCCAGATAATATCGAGCTGCTTTTCTTAGGATTTTTTTTCCACTTCTCGAGTCAGGTAATCCTGGTGAGGGTCCTATAGCACTGGAATCATACTTTAGTTGGGGTCTTACCAGAGACTTGTATGCCATTTCCATTACATCCTTACTACAACCCCTAAATACCCTCATAACTATGTGCAGAGATCTGTACCTTTATTTACAACACCGCTTGTGTGATTACCGCAATGAAGTTATTTTTTTGCTAGGGGCTTTACGTCGCACCGACACAGATAGATCTTATGGCGACGATGGGATAGGAAAGGCCTAGGAGTTGGAAGGAAGCGGCCGTGGCCTTAATTAAGGTACAGCCCCAGCATTTGCCTGGTGTGAAAATGGGAAACCACGGAAAACCATCTTCAGGGCTGCCGATAGTGGGATTCGAACCTACCCGGATGCAAGCTCACAGCCGCGCGCCTCTACGCGCACGGCCAACTCGCCCGGTGCAATGAAGTTACTTACAGTGATCGCCATAAGGAATTTTCACCCCCATCAACGCAGTAATTAAAACTGAGAGGACTTTTCCTATTAGTGGAACTCAGAACCTGACTTTTCACCCCGTGTATCATCATACCATTGCCTGCAGTCCATCTCAAAATCGTCTAACTTATTTATTACCCTATACCAGTGTCCACCAATTGGCTGATGTGTGACTTCGGAGAGCCCGTGTGGGGTAAAAGCGCGGAGTGGTCAGGCGCTTCAGTCGTAGAATGGGACAAAGGGAGTGCCTCGCTTTGTAGTAGGCACATGTTGTCCCGTACATAGTGGTGATACTGGATACTGAACCAAGAACATCACGGTGCGACAAGCTATCTATGCCTCCAACCTTTTTATCTTTATGGGAAGTTCTGTATTTATTTGTTGAAATGATACGAACGCTACAGCTAAATGTTTAGTTTGTAGAAAAGAGTTACGGTATGTGGGAAACTATTACAGTTTGTCACGCTACAGATTATTATTATTATTATTATTATTATTATTATTATTATTATTATTATTATTATTATTATTATTATTATTATTATTAACAGACACTTTGAAAATAGGAAATATCCCGGTGGCAATGGTCAATCAATCAATCAATCAATCAATCAATCAATCAATCAATCAATCAATACTGATCTGCATTTAGGGCAGGTGGCAGATTCCCTATCTGTTGTTTTCCTAGCCTTTTCTTAAATGATCGCAAAGAAATTGGAAATTTATTGAACATCTCCCTTGGTAAGTTATTCCAATCCCTAACTCCCCTTCCTATAAATGAATATTTATACCAATTTGTCCTCTTGAATTCCAATTTTTACCTTCATATTGTGATCTTTCCTACTTTTAAAGACGCCACTCACACTTATTCGTGTACTAATGTCATTCCACGCCATCTCTCCGCTGACAGCTCGGAACATACCACTTAGTCGAGCAGCTCGTCTCATTTCTCCCAAGTCGTCCTAGCCGAAACTTTGCAGCTATTTTGTAACGCTATTCTTTCGTCGGAAATCACCCAGAACAAATCAAGCTGCTTTTCTTTGGATTTTTTCCCAGTTCTTAAATCAGGTAATCCTGGTGAGGGTCCCACACATTGGACCCATACTCTAGTTGGGGTCTTACCAGAGACTTTGTATGCCCTTTCCTTTACATCCTTACTACAACCTTTAAATACCCTCATAACCATGTGCAGAGATCTGTACCCTTTATTTATAATCCCATTTATGTGATTACCACAATGAAGATCTTTCCTTATATTAATACCTAGGTACTTACAATGATCCCCGAAAGGAACTTTCACCCCATCAACGCAGTAATTAAACCTGAGAGAACTTTTCCTATTTGTGAAACTCGCAACTTGACTTTTAACCCCGTTTATTATCTTACCATTGTCTACTGTCCATCTCACAACATTATCGGGGTCACGTTACAGTTGCTCACACTTGTGTAACTTATTTATTACTCTATAGAGAGTAACATCATCCGCAAAAAAACCTTACCTCTTACAGTAATTTAATGATAAACAAACGAACAAACAAAACAAAACAAAACAAAACAAAACAAAACAAAACAAAACAAAACAAAACAAAACAAAACAAAACAAAACAAAACAAAACAAAACAAAACAAAACAAAACAAAACAAAACAAAACAAAACAAACCAAAACAAACAAACCAACCAAACAAACAAACAAGAATACAACGAGTAAATCCATGGAAACAATACACTGACTGACAGAGCAAATGCAACACCAAGAAGGAGTGGTCAGAACTTTATGCCAATTGCAGGGTAGACTCACGTCACTGAGGTATGCTCATGATGTGAAATGCGCCGCTGTGCTGCGCACGTAGCGAACGATAAATGGGACACGGCGTTGGCGAATGGCCCACTTCGTACCGTGATTTCTCAGCCGACAGTCATTGTAGAACGTGTTGTCGTGTGCCACAGGACACGTGTCTAGCTAAGAATGCCAGGCCGCCGTCAACGGAGGCATTTCCAGCAGACAGACGACTTTACGAGGGGTATGGTGATCGGGCTGAGAAGGGCAGGTTGGTCGCTTCGTCAAATCGCAGCCGATACCCATAGGGATGTGTCCACGGTGCAGCGCCTGTGGCGAAGATGGTTGGCGCAGGGAGATGTGGCACGTGCGAGGGTGCGAGGGGTCCAGGCGCAGCCCGAGTGACGTCAGCACGCGAGGATCGGCGCATCCGCCGCCAAGCGGTGGCAGCCCCGCACGCCACGTCAACCGCCATTCTTCAGCATGTGCAAGACACCCTGGCTGTTCCAATATCGACCAGAACAATTTCCCGTCGATTGGTTGAAGGAGGCCTGCACTCCTGGCGTCCGCTCAGAAGACTACCATTGACTCCACAGCATAGACGTACACGCCTGGCATGGTGCCGGGCTAGAGCGACTTGGATGAGGGAATGGCGGAACGTCGTGTTCTCCGATGAGTCATGCTTCTGTTCTGTCAGTGATAGTCACCACAGACGAGTGTGGCGTCGGCGTGGAGAAAGGTCAAATCCGGCAGTAACTGTGGAGCGCCCTACCGCTAGACAACGCGGCATCATGGTTTGGGGCGCTATTGCGTATGATTCCACGTCACCTCTAGTGCGTATTCAAGGCACATTAAATGCCCACCGCTACGTGCAGCATGTGCTGCGGCCGGTGGCACTCCCGTACCTTCAGGGACTGCCCAATGCTCTGTTTCAGCAGGATAATGCCCGCCCACACACTGCTCGCATCTCCCAACAGGCTCTATGAGGTGTACAGATGCTTCCGTGGCCAGCGTACTCTCCGGATCTCTCACCAATCGAACACGTGTGGGATCTTATTGGACGCCGTTTGCAAACTCTGCCCCAGCCTCGTATGGACGACCTACTGTGGCAAATGGTTGACAGAGAATGGAGAACCATCCCTCAGGACACCATCCGCACTCTTATTGACTCTGTACCTCGACGTGTTTCTGCGTGCATCGCCGCTCGCGGTGGTCCTACATCCTACTGAGTCGATGCCGTGCGCATTGTGTAACCTGCATATCGGTTTGAAATAAACATCAATTATTCATCCGTGCCGTCTCTGTTTTTTCCCCAACTTTCATCCCTTTCGAACCACTCCTCCTTGGTGTTGCATTGTCACTGTCAGTCAGTGTATATAACAAGAATTACTACTAGTTTAACATTCTAAATCCAGCATCATGTACAGTTTCATACACAACTTATACAGTTATTATTTTCAATACTTAACACTATGGCTTACAAAACTACAGGTTGAGCTTACTACTAGCTTAACGTTACAAGTTATAATAAAGTAAGGTTAAAACATAATTACCCAGACTCTGATCAGTATCAAGGGAAAGAACGCGTACGTGTAATTGCAGAACTGAAAGATAAATTAAATAACCTTTTCGATCAATCGATCAGTGAGTCAGCAGTCCGACTGATTTTTTTTAATTTCATATTTAATTGCAAAGAAACTTAAACCGTTCAGTGATGGTGATTTCTTGAATGAATGTTTAATCCTAGCCGGCGAGGTAGTCCCTTCCTCCCGCTTTAGGACTGGAGTGCGTTATCACTCTGTACTCTTACGTCACACGGGCTCTTCGACGTCACAAGTCACCCAGTTAGTGGACACTGCTCTGTAGAGTATAACAACATTGCCCCGCCAAATCTTAACGGAATTTTGGGTCACCCAGTATATTCATAATATGAGTGAAGGACTGGCTTTTTGCGGATGTCTCTCTCAAAATACCAGAATGAAGCACTGCCAGGCAGTCATCCGCCCGGAAGCCTCATATGCTTCAGAATGTCTAATATTCAACAGGAAGGGACTCACAAACAAGCTCGAAATCCAGGAGAGAAAAAATTTGAGGAAGGTGTTAGGAAGAGTCAAGGAAGGGAATAAATGAAAAAGACGACCCAAAGAAGAGCTCCACTAGAGATGGCTGAGAAATAACGTAGCAGTTACTTTGTCACAAGTTACATGCCTGTCACTGTTACAAATGTCCGACTCGTTGGCTGAATAGTCAGCGTACTGGCCTTCGGTTCACAGGGTTCCGGGTTCGATTCCCGGCCTGGTCGGGGATTTTAATCTTAATTGGTTAATTCCAATTGCCCGGGGGATGGGTGTTTGTGTTATCCCCAACATCCCTGCACCTCACACACCACACATAACACTATCCTCCACCACAATAACACGCAGTTACCTACATATGGCAGATGCCGCCCATCTTCATCGGAGGGTCTGCCGTATAAGGGCTGCACTCGGCTAGAAATAGCCACACGAAATTATAAATTATTATATACTGTTACAAATGTAACGATGTCAAAAATAACAGGTTACCGACTAACGACAAGAGAATAACGTACTAGTGAAAACAATACCTGGGAAATGGGAACTACCACTAGTAGTAGCTTACAGACACAGAATGTGACCTTCAGACTACAGATAGTACGCAAGTCTTCCAAGTGAGAGCGCTTTCGTATGGTACTGCTTTAAATCAAATATACTATAGTGTGTTATACTCTATAGTGTATTTGTTTAAGTTGCTGCTTGTCATCTGGTCTAAAGTGTAAACTGTTATGACATATTCAACTGCTCAGGAGTAATCGCCGACTCAGACATCACGCAGGGCTACCTGCATTATAATATTATTCTACGTTTCACCGGTGTAATTTTTCTTGCACCATACATAAGTTAGTATGATAACTTTCCACATTGATAGTGTAAGTAACATATTATAGATAACATAAAATTACTTCATTTTACTTAATCTATCCTCTTGTACCGGTTTGTGTCGAGGTTTGGCAGACAGATCATCATGTTTCCTTGTCTTCTATCCTTGATCGAGGCATTGTCAATCTCACTCCTCTCGATTTCAGAAAAGACGCTATGTTGTCTTCTCATTTCACCCGTTGTCTGCCTCGCGTTAACTTTGTAGCAAATAGGAATGCGTGTTTTGCTGCACCGACTTTCAACAGTGTGGTGATGCGTGCGCACATGTGCCAGCGAATGAACGGGACATCGCAACACAGCTGTAAGGAGACAAGCTTGAAGCCGTGACCAATAAAAGGTGAGTAACGTTGGACGTTATTTTTAACTGTTACTTTTCACAGTTACTTTATTGTAGCAGTGACAGATGTAGCAGTTACACAAAAATAACCGTTTGTCACACTACCAAGCTCTACAATTACTGTGAAAAACTCACGGACGTGGCCAGGAAGAGCTCGCGTACAGACACTGGTGTTTGATCACTGTTTAGCTTTTCTTGATATTGTCTTTTCGTTCTGCAGGATAAGCGTCCTACGAAAAACTGCGGTCATGTCCTCCCCAATATACTGGAAGGTAATAATAATAAGAAGAACAAGGAAAAGAAGAAGAAAAATTAATATATGATTAATCATATGATTAATAATTTATATTTATTGAAAATGAAAATCTACAGCCTGTTTTCAGTCATTCGACCGGGTCAGGAATGGAATGAATGAAGCCCCCATCCAGCGGCGAGGATAGGAAATGTACCGGCTACCGAAGCCTGTCGCACTCCTCTGGGACAATGATTAATGAATGACAGATGAAATGAAATGATATTGGAGAGTGTTGCTGGAATGAAAGACGACAGGAAAAACCGGAGTACCCGGAGAAAAAAACTGTCCCGCCTCCACTTTGTCCAGCACAAATCTCACATGGAGTGACCGAGATTTGAACCACGGAACCCAGCGGTGAGAGACCGGCGCGCTGCCGCCTGATTCACGGAGGCTCCTAATATCTCTTCTTCTTCTTCTTCTTCTTCTTCTTCTTATTATTATTATTATTATTATTGTTGTTATTGTTATTGTTACACCCAAACCGTCTAGGCGAGGATGTCAACTCTCTCCTTACCTCTTCAATATGTACATCGAAGAAGCCATCGCAGTCATGAAGGAGAAAACAACTGGGATCAAATTTAATGGTAAACAAATACACTGTATAAGATTTGCTGATGATATTCCCATACTAGCAGAAACAGGCAAATGTATGCAGAGAATGAGCAACTTATTAGCAGAAACTTTAGGCAAATGGAACCTCAAATTCTATACAAGGAAAACAAAAACCATGACAATATGTAAATACAAGAAAAATCCTATAATACACTTCAAATTTGGCCCTGATAAAACTGAACAAGTGAAACAGTTTTGCTACCTAGGAACCTTGATCACGAGTGATAATAGGCATATCAGAAGTCACGAAGAGGAGAGTAATGGGAAGACAAAAAGCATCTGCTGGCCAACAAAGATATAGATATTCAAACTCGGAAGGCCTTTGGAAAAACGTTTGTATGGAGTGTGCTACCGTATGGTTGCGAACGCTGGACAGTAGGAGAGCAGGAAAAGAAAAGACTGGAGGCAATTGAAATGTGGATCTGGAGAAGAATACAGAGGATAACTTAGACTGAAATGAAGAGCAATACCGAAGTCCTTTGAGAGGTAGGAAAAGAACGGAATCTGATAACTGAAATTGAAAAACGGAAAATACAATTTATTGGTCACATTGTGGCATGAGGAGTTCCTTTATAAAATCACTGAAAGAAGAATTGCTGGCAAAATAGGTAAGGACAAACTCCAAGACCTACGCTGAATTGAAAAGACTGGCTTAAGATAGACATCTATGGCTGCGGCTGCGACTGTGATGATGATGACCCAAACCGTCACTTAGCAATCCTTGCTGACGAATGACCACTTTGTCACCAAAGCTTGGCCCCAGTCACTGAGTCTCATTACCGCCGCTATAAACCTTCAAAACACAACAGAAGAAGAAAATAATTCCAGAAGAATTTACGTCCATGAAGAGAGAAGCTTTATCACAAAGGCTATTACTCTTTTTTTTTTGGACATTTTTTACCTCTTGTGCGAGACGTTGTCCTCTTTCAAATACACATGTGGTTAATATCCTTCACTTTGTGTCACGGCCGCGCCAAGTAAATGCAATATCCCTTCAATTGTATTTTCTCTCCCTTTATATTATTCCTTCTCTGTTTCTTCCTTTATCGCGACTTTAATCCTTCCAAATAAAACCTTTTTTCCTAAGAAGAAAATGTCATTGTCATATGTTTCACAGAGAGAATCTTTCGTTTCTAGATATAACATATATATCATTCCTTGCTTTATATCTAAAACACAGACAGAAAGAGAGAGGCAACGCAGCACACTCACATATATTCAAGCAAGAAAAAAAAAAAGGAGTTTAATTTTTCTCCCTTCTAATAAAAAAATTCCAATGTTCCTCCTTGCTTTTCAAAACCTGTCTACCGATATCACATCAAAGAGACGCTCATTCTCGCCTTCGGAGTAATTAGAATCGTGTATAATTACTGCAGAAGTAGAGTATTTACAAGTAGGGTGAGAAGAGGAGGAGGAGGAGGAAGAGGAGGGGGTGCAGAGTAGTTGACATTACGACTTTCCCTTGTCGTCTTTATGACATCATCATCTTTCCACAACTCACTCCGACGTAGCTCAAAGGCAATTTAATTAGTAGGCATTTTAATGTCGTACAATTTTCCTTGCTGTGTGATTAACAAGAATATACATGCATCTAATTCCAGTACTTCACAACGATTAAAGTACCTCCTCTCTTTGAGGTAAAGATACGACAGTTCGCTTGCTAAGATTTCAAGATTTTAATATTTATCAAGAGAGCTTGTCTAGGGAACACGGTGAAACTATAATGACTCAACGGCTTATCTCAGAAATCTTAATGTGGTGTGTCTTGTCTTGGAATATGTGATCCAATACAGACTCTACATCCGATCTTTTATAATCTTTTAGAACGCAGATTTTTGGACAGTAATAGGTTAGAATGTAAAACTAATTAGATTATCGAAAGGAAGTATAGTCCAGCTCGCTCTTCCATAATGCAGAGAGAATAAGATACGAGGGCTGTCAATAAAGTAACGGCAATATTTAATGGACTAAAAAGTACAATTGCATTACATTCTTTCAAAGTAGTCAACGGATAATCATCATTTACATGTTACAAACTTTAACAGCTTGATTTTAGATAAAAACCCGTATCGACTATAAAATCAGGTAGCGAATATTTAAGAATAACTTAAATATTATATTTAAGTGATCCACATATTCAATACATATATAATTTGCTAAATCTAGTACATGTTTCTTCCCCTAAGGGACATCATTAGCTAGAACAAATCACAAAAATATATCAGAATACAAAAATTACATTAATAGATTGGAAAGACAAATTAAAAACACTTTTAAATGCAAGGATATTTAAAATAAATTAATAGAAAAATGTGTTAAAGTTGCAAGTCATGTAGTCAATAAAATTGGTTGAATTGTTCATTAAACTCTTGATGATAAAGTCCGAGGGAACTAACAGTTGCATTTATAAAATCGTAAGATGATCGTTATTTATTTTAAATGTCCTTGCGTACAAAAGTGTTTTTAATTTGTCTTTGCAATCTATTAATGTAACTTTTGTATTCTGATATGTAATTTATTCTAGCTGATGATGTCGCTTATGGGACACTATATATGTACTGGATAGACGAACTACAACCACTTAAATATAAAATTTAAGTTATTCTCAAATATTCGCTACTTGACAGTCATTTGGAGAGTATTGCTATGGTTGACGACCACCATCTTCCCAGTTACTTAATTGTTAAGAAACATCCTACATCTCGGCAAATAACGTCACTGGGGAACAAGTCCCTAAAAGATCGGGGACTAAGTGGTCAGAAGAAAGAAAACAGGCACACAGTGACCAGTGTAGGTATGAGATTCTGGCAATTCCATAAACTCTGGTTTAAACGTAAAATTATGTTTTAATATTTCGATCTCCAATCCTTGCACGTCAACAAACATATTTGTTTCAATTTATTTACTTTTTCCAAATGTCGGGAAACATTTGTGGACCGTTAGAAACGGAGCGCCCTACTGCGCGGAGTACAGATGTCACGTCAGGAAATTGGCGGCCTCGGAGCGGCTCCTTCAACTTCGGAAACAGGGCGAAGTCTGGTGAGTATGGAGGGTGTTCCAAGTCCTCCAAATGCCATCGTTGCAGTAAAACCTTGACACAGATTGCGACATGACAACACGATAGGGGGATCGTCTCGCAATAAACGTGGAATGTTTGAGCCGCATAGCCGGACGCAGATGTCACTGCAAAAATCGTTAATAGTAGTCACTGTTGAAAGTTTGTCCCTCAGGCACAGTATGGGTTCCTATAGAAATTTCTGTGAACTTGGCGAACCTGGGTGAACGTTTTAGATCTGGCTCGTAGGTTCCTGTCTACGACAATACACGTCTCCATCATTGAGGTATCTGTTCAGGTAGATGCCAAGCCAGTGCATACCGGTGCCATTTCTATACGTTGCTGAGTTCACGCAATCTTCCTCATATTAAGGCATTTTGCACTGGGTGAGTTGGCCGTGAGGTTGGGGGCGCGCAGCTGTGAGCTTGCATCCAGGAGATGGTGGGTTCGAACCCCACTGTCGGTATCCCTGAAGATGTTGTTCCGTGGTTTTCCATCTTCGCACCAGGAGAATGCTGGGGCTGTACCTTAATTAAAGCCACGGCCGCTTCCTTCCTTATTCTAGGCCTTTCCTATCCCATGGTCGCCAGAAGAAGTCTTCAACCGTACCATTTATTACACCATCTCTTCCTGGATAGCAACCCGTCAGTGATGCTGCGTGAGACCCGTGTTGTGTGTCGTATAAGCGCCATCTGTTGCTCATTTTGTGAACTTTATTTTGGTGTCAATAAAACCCCATGTCTGGACGATTCATTTCCACCAACCTCCCCACCAGGCAGCAGTTGGAGGATTAAACCTCCACTGAATTCGTAGAAACGAGGCATCTTCTTCTGTCTTACTCCAGTCAATGGATCTGAGCAGGTTGATACTTCCAATAAAACTGTTTCCGTTGTTGCTGTAAATTACAGTATCTTTGGCCTTCCTCTTTCTTTGTTATTTTTTCCAAAGTTTTTATTCCCCGCCTGGGGGCGGGGCAGCCCCCCTATATCGGTACGCGATCTCTCGGGCCAAGAGAGAGAACTGACGGATGTGGTAAATGAAGAAGAAGAAGAAGGGAAAACGACTTGACAAATTGAATGAGGGGTACGGGGCTGAGTTATGAGGATGTGCGGGAGGAGTGAAATGTTTAGAGAAGGGTACCAGGCTGTAAATTGAAGGTGAGGAGGTGCAGAGTCGCAGTGAGGGAAGAATATAGGAATTGGTTCGCTATTTGAAAATAATTGCCCAACACTGCTGAAGCACTTGTCCCACTGCGGCAAAAAGTGGTGAATGGCCGTCTCGTAAAATTCCTGGGGCTGCATTGTGAACCAGTTCCGAACTTACTGTTTTGCGTCTGTGTTCGAGGTAAATCATTTGCCTCTCAGAGCCTTCATTAGCTCACACTGAATTTTTTTGCGTGGCGACGACCCTGCATGTTTGTACTGGAAACTTTGTCGTTTTGACTCGGGCTCGAAGTGATGACACCATGTCTCATCTCCAGCGACCACTCTTGACTAGAAATCATTCCCTTCCTTGGCATAGCGGAGCTTGTTGAATACTGTGCTGGTTGAATACGGTGAGGCATCCATTGGGCGCACTTTTAGTGAAATTTCAATCTGTCCTTAATGATGGCGTAAACACTTCTGACGCTCACTTCAACCTCTGCGGCAATGGCTGCTGTCGTAACTCGGGTATCCACCTGCTGGACAATGACATCGGTAACGCAGTGTGGCTTCTAGACCGTGCATCATCGGCCGACGACATTCGTCCTTCCCTGAATCGCTTGTGCCATGCCTTGACCCTTGTAACGGACTGCAGTGCTCTCCGTACATTTGTGCCTTTTTAGATGAATTTTCGTTCCTCTCACTCCTTCTGCTGTCTGGAAACGGTCTACACCCCTTTGCAGTTCTTTTGAGGCTCCATTTCATTGTTTCCAGCACGACGCGTGCGTGTGTTCGCTCTGTCGTCACAAGGTGTGCACCCATGTGGTGTGCACCCCCAGTTTAGGACTTCAGCATTCTTATAAGGACCGTACCTTCTTCCGCAGGAAATTGCGTTCCGTTCCTTTCAGCGGTTTTCACTCTATAGCCTCCAGCTGAGTTCTTTTCGAATGGCCCTCATATAAATGAAAGATCAATTTATGATACTATAATATATGGAAATATTACATTATTTAAGTTTATGTACCATTTAAATCACATCTTTTTAAATACATATCTGCTATATTGTTCTCTAATTATATCCGGAAGGGAATTCCAGGTGCGTATGCAGGTATGAATGAATGAATTACCGTGACAACCGACGATGAATCTGTTGACGATCCAGCCATCCTTCAGGTACGACAGGATTAAATATCATATTCATATTAAGGTTATTCTACACAAGAATTGAGGTGTTGAGATCAAAACGGGAATATTCAGCATTATGATGGTTTTTGAGTCATTACTGTGGTTCTTATCTTTACATGAATTCCGCATCTGTTGATGTAAAAATGGGACTTGCTCAATAACTCCTTCCCTGTATAAACCAGTGTTGAAATTTTGTGTCGTACGAAAGTGAAGTTTGTGACAGTGATCAGGAGTGAAATCTGGCGTCCAGGTCAAATATGAACATAGTTGTCTGACTAAGGGCCGGTGTTATAATAGAGGTTTAAACTGTTGGTTCAGTTTAAACTTCGGTTTATCTGTCACTCGTGTATTATAAAACTTAGTCTCAAGTTTAACTAGAGGTTAATTTTACTGCCACTCATCTACCGTTTAAACTGAAGTTTAAGAATACATAACCTTACAACATGGCAGAACGAATGGATCTCGAAGATATTTTTGAGCTGTTTGAAGAAATAACAAATGATGATGAAGAAGTGGTTCAAATTATTGCACGACCACGGGCACCATGAGTTTTTCGTGCAAGGGCACGTCACTTTCATATATAGAATGAAAAATAGTTTAGGCTTACAAAACAGACTGTCATAACCCTATTTCAGCAAATTGGTGTTAGAATAAAACATGTAACGAAAAGGTAAGAATGTTAAATGACTTTTTGAACTGTTCGAATGTCAAAAGTGTAAATTTTAGAAATTCAAGTAACTTCCTTTTATTTCAGAAAACATGCTGTAGAACTCCTCAGTCAGCTACTAATAGCATTGCGGTTTTGTGACTCCCGTGGTATGTTTATTTCAATGGGAGATTTCGGAGAAATTCATAAGGCCACTGTTTCACGGACTATATAAATATTTCTGTACTAATTCCACAAGCATATAAAATTAGGACAACGTTTATTTCTTTTATCCGCCATTTTACCTACAAGAAGTAAACGAAACATTGTCGATAGTCATCTTTTCTTGCAAGTCACTGCAATCAAGATCGTATATTTGTATCTTTACCTCAGTTTAACTTAGGCCGGCCAATATATGACCCAACATCGGTTCAAACTCAAGTTACAGTTTAACTCAATCTTCAGTTTAAACCCTCATTATAATACCAGCCCTAAATAACCTGGGTCGTTTAGTGAGAAAATACTTTTGTATTATCCGTTCCATGTTGCAAGCCAAGATACCGATAGGTTATTGACTTGTCTTTCCATGACAACGTATGATTTGTTATATGAATCATGTTTTTACCCTTATCTAGAATGCGTATTAATATGCTTAAATGATTAAAAACACATTTTGTTATAAAATTGTACTAAGTTTTGACTTAAACATTACTTTTGGTAAACTGAGTGTAGTTTAAATCAAAAACGGGACTTCTCAGTCATTTTCTGTATCAATTTTTAGTAGGTGTCTTTATTACATGATTAAACATTTCGATATACGACTTTAATCTCTCTAGTTAGATATTGAGAGATAAGTATAACATGAAAATTAATATAAAAAAGACCGAAATTATGGTATGCAACCGCCAGCATATTGCAGTCGACATCAGAATTAGTGATATACCACTAAGGCTAGTAAATGTCTTTACCTACTTAGGAAGTAAAATCACTCCAGATGGCAAAAGTTCAGTTGACATAAAGAGCAGAATTTCCCAAGCAAAAATTGCTTTTTACAAGAAAAGGATACTAGTTACATCAAGGACTTTAAATGTGGAGACCAAGAAGAGATTTATTAAGTGCTATGTCTGGAGTGTGGCCTTGTATGGTTCAGAAACGTGGACTATTAGTGCACGTGATAAGAAACGTTTGGAAGCATTTGAGATGTGGTGCTGGAGGAGGAAGGAAAAGATCTCATGGACAGAAAAACTCACCAATGAAGAAGTTATTCGACGAATAGGCGAAAAAAGATCCTTTTTAGCAACAATAAGGAAAAGAAGAGACCAATTAATTGGCCATCTCTATAGGCATTATGGTTTCATAGTTAATGTCATGGAAGGAATGATTCGAGGTGAAAGAGGAAGAGGAAGACCTAGACTGCAATATTCAAGACAGATCAGAGATGTCGTAGGAACAGGCTCATATGTGGAAATGAAGAGATTAGCGGATTACAGAGAAGAGTGGAGAAGACGAATTGCTGCCAACCAATCTTAGGATTGAGAATTAAGAAGAAATTAGCATGTAGGATTAACTATAAGGTGTAGGAATATCATTACGCAGAATTATATACAAAATTGATATATCTCAAAACTACTATTCAGTGATATGTCCTGTTTTCGATCACAGCACTTCAATTAGTATTAGGAAATGATCAAGTCTCAACAAAAGACTTAAGACATGTAACTCTTTTCCCTTTATGACCCTTCTTTATTATTATCCATATATTTATTCCCCCCCTAGCCCCCCTTTGTATTCCTCCTCTTCAACTTGCAAGTTTCATTTTGCAGGCTATATTTTGTTTAGCTTTTCTTTCTTTTTTTTTCTCTCTCTCGTTTCCTGTTCAAACTTTAAAATGAGCTGGAGCCTCTCATCTTATTGGAAACTCTTTTCGCTCTCTCTCCATTCCTTTTCATTTTTCTCCTCTTCTTTTCTTTTTCCACAGCTCTGCATATGTAAGAAGTTTCCACTTCCTTTTTTCCTCTCTTCCAATTTTGTATGTACTTTGCGTGTATTGTACAGTCTTTTTTATATGATGACAGACACCTATTATCAACAGTACTAAAGTTTCCTCTGTGGATCAGTGGAAGACTGACACCCTCTGGATCACAAAGAACGTCTGTTCAAACCTCGAATAGGTAGATGTTTCTTTGAAGAGTGGAGCATTGTCCATTCGACACTCCATTGCGTAAGATGACGGCGTGCAAATGATATCTGCTGTCAGATTCGTTGTTTACACAACAATATTATTGATTTAAACGGCAGCATGTAGCAAAGTGGAACGTGGGGCCGTTTCTGTACAGGCTATGAAGGTCGCTGGATGAATTCAATACTACTTGGGACACAGTAATTAGCTCCAAGTCCGGAATTTTCCACCTCCGTTCAAACGTAGTTGCTGGAGGTAAGTTACCGGACGGTTAACAGCTTATGATAAGTTCAGACAACTTTCTCAAAGTTACTAATGTAACAATGGACATCACCAATACGCAATCATTGACGCAATTTAAACAATATTGTGCATAGATGATGATGATAATGATGATCAAGGTGACATCACTCAACATCAACTCGTGGTGACTGCATGGATGGACGGCCTCCAGATGTGTAGGTCTTCAGCCATATAGTTCAGATCCTTCAGTGGCATGTTCATGTTTGAGTCTGTCCATGTCAATGCTGGCCGCTCTCGTCTCCGAGAACCCTCCACCTTTCCAAACACAATACCATGGCACAATAGTCTTTGCCAATGAGACAGAGCGTCGCATAATGTGTCCAAAATACAACCTGGTCTGAAAAGTTCGGTGAATGGTCAACCTAGTTTGTACACCGTGCTAGTTCGGACCAATTCATATCCCCAAACTGCAGAACCTATGCACAATGATACGGAAGACCATGAAATACAAGTTCAGGAATGAACAATTTCGAGAGGAGGTGGGAATAGGAGACTCCCTACCAGAAAGAATCCAGAAATCAAGACTGAAGTGGTTTGGCCACGTAAGAAGGATGAGTGCAAGCAGGACTGGAAGGAGGGAATATGAACGAGAAGTAAAAGGAAAAACACCAGTGGACAGACCGAGAGAAAAATGGACCAATCTGGTGAAGAAAGATGTCGAGGGGAGAGAGGACAAGATTGGGAGAAGTTTACGAGAGAACAGTGGTTCATGGACAAAGACGGAGGGGGCTCGTAGACCACACCCGGGCAACTGGAGATCGTCAAAGATGATGATGATGATGATGATGAGTACTAGTTCAGTGGAAAATAAGAAATGCAAGCGCAAAAGAACAGTTTTAACAAGGGGGGAAAGGCTAGACGAAATTCGGGAAAATCTTGAACAACCACCGAATCAATCTCTCTCGAAATTAGCACAACAAGTGTAGGTTTCGGTTTTTCCGAACACAAAGCAACAAAGCTGCTAAAATCAAACCGTACAGGAAGAGCGACACTTCCGGCATCTGCTTTAAGGTAATATTGCATTGTTTTCTTCTTCTTATTCTTTCGTTGCGGACTCTGTAGTACCACGGGCAGCTTTCCCATGTGTTGTGTTTTCTTCCCCTACCAGAGCCTCTTCATCCTCTCTCTGCTTCTCTCCTGTTCTTCAGCTGATATTTTCAATTCCACTTCTGTTGTCGTCCACAGTGGTGCTTCTCTATCCCGTTTCTTTCTCTGTCATTGAGCTCTGGCATATCGGTTGGTGTAGCTATATTTATTTCTCCAGATCTCTTCCCCTTCCACCTTGAACCCCATGTCAGTCCAGTCCTTCCGGAGTTCGACAACACACTTGGTTCCCGTTCATCGTATTTATTATTTCTTCCACCGAATTCGTCCCTGATTCGTCTGAAGACCTTGCTGTTTACTTCTCACGCCCACACGATGAAATAATGTAACCTGACAAACCCCGGTCAGATATTATTATTATTATTATTGTCATTATTATTATTATTATTATTATTATTATTATTATTATTTATTCATGTGTATATTTCATTTATGTGTGTATTTAGCCGTCGCGGCTTAGTAACTCTTTTTGGAACTCTCGTTATTATGGATACTCTCTATATTTTATTTGGGACTAGTGTGTTTCGATCACTCAGTTTATCTCCCGGTTGTGTACGTGACGAGTCTCCGAGCGGGGGTTTACGTGTTGACGGAGCTGAGGTGGAAAATTCCAGGAACTGGGCTATTTTAAGATGCTGTTGTGTTGGCTTGGGCTAGTGTGGTGCAAGCACGCGTTGGCAGTTGGAAGTTGCAGCTTGCAGTGTGCAGAGGTGATACTGGTGGTAATCTGAGAGGTGTTTTGTACGAGTTGTGAGGAAGATGTCCCATGCCATGTTGGGAGTTCGAGATCTGCTGTTGACTGAACCAGGGAGAAAGATGCTGGAGTGTAACAACATTCTATGGTTATGAATGTTAGCCATATATAATTCTACGGAGAGTCTACGTAAGGTAACGTGTTGGGCCTTTTCAAACTATACCAACGCCATCAGCAAAGTGGAGTCCATTCTTGAAAAATGAGTCATGACTGCGTGTGAATATTTTGCGTTGCGGAATAAACTGAGTACCAGTTATTGAGAGAGAGTTATTTCATAAATTAAGACATTTATTATTTATATCAATATTCTCTTTATTTTGTTATATATGTTCAAGGGTGTATCACGACGAGCTCTGCTCGGATTTCTAGGTAAATACAGGTTTAATTGACTAAGTAAATTGTATGAGATTAATATATATTCTGTTTAATTTCTATGGGTGGGGGAAATTACCAGATGGACTCCTTTTCCAATATTAATTTTTTAGGTATCAAGTGATTCAGATCTCCTTGTCACAAGGCAACGACCCTGAAGATGAGTTTCAACAGCCGGCAAAGTTTAAGAATTATTTATTTGTATATTTATGGCTCCCAAATTCCATTAGTCATTATTATTTATATTTATATTTAATAGAAAGATTTCAATAAGGAACATCATAATTTGAGTTCGGAAGTCAAGCGCATAGTGAGCCATCTAGTAACGAGCGAGATTACCATAGAGCAACGGTAAATTATTCTTAAATTCAAACCTTAATTATTAGAGAAGTCTTGCTCGTGTACAGACGAGATTTTCTTCTGAAGATACAGAGCAAAGTTTTCTGTGAAACGTAAGGAATTTCACTTTGTTTTCCGACACGGCAAAAGCCAAAAAGCTTCTGGGAAGGGGTGCAGCTGAGGAGGGGTGAGGATTATGTAACAGGTGTATGCATAAGTCTTTTCCGGTTTCACTAAGAGATGGCGCCAGCGAACAGTACGCAGCGTACGTCATTTTTTTCGTCTGGCATTAACCTACCAACATACAAAAGTTAGGTCCGCCCAAAACTAGCCTCTGTGTTGTATCGTTCAGTAATCATGTCGACGTTTGTGCCTGTAAAAAAACATTTAATCACACGAAAAAGGCTATGGAAAGTCATCGTTTGCTGGTAGAAACAGATGGTGAACACGCTCCGTCGATTAGAACATGGTTTTGAATATTCAAACGTGGTGATTTCAATGTGAAAGACAGTGCGCGCTCTGGTAAACCACAAAAGTGCGAAGACTCTTGAAGCCCGGCGAAACCATTAATGCACAACGTTATCACCAACAAATGACTAATTTAAATCACGCATTGATCGAAAGACGAACGAATTGGGCCAGAAGACATGGCAAAGTGATTTTCTTACACGAACAAAGCGCCTTCTCACACAGCAAACCCAGTGAAAGACAGCTTGAAATCGCTTGAATGGGACATCCTTCCACACCCTCCGTATTCTCCCGATCTGGCACCATCTGACTATCACCTCTTCGCATCAATGGGCCAGGGACTCGCAGAGCAGCACTTCAGCAATTTCGAGGAATTTGGAAAAAGGTTCGACGAATGGTTTGCCGCAAAAGACAAGCAGCTTCTCTGGCATGGTATTCATAACTTACCTGAAAGATGGGTGAAGTGTGTAGAAACCGACAGCCAATATTGTGAATAAACCAAAAATATTAATTTCCCTTGAGAATTACGTGTTTTATTTATCACAAAATCGGCGAAAACTTATGCATACACCTGGTATGTTTTTGTTAGGTGAGTTCAAGTATCATTTGAAGAAAATTGTACGTTTAGATATTTCTCTCCTTCGTGTGCTACATTAAAAAAATATATTGTGTGTGTGTGAACCAACACTCTTTTCAGATTTACAACCATGCATATAGCGATTATTTGCAAGTTACAGTTTGCCCATTTTGGCGATCAGTTTCAGTTACTTTTCGTCATCAGAGGTTGGCGTCCGGCTCCATGGTTAAATGGTTAGCGTGCTGGCCTTTGGTCACAGGAGTCCCGGGTTCGATTCCCTGCAGGGTCGGGAATTTTAACTATAATTGGTTAATTTCGCTGACACGGGGGCTGGGTGTATGTGTTGTCTTCATCATCATCATCATCATCATCATCATCATCACCACGACGCGCAGGTCGCCTACGGGAGTCAATCAAAAGACCTCCATCTGGCGAGCCGAACTTGTCCTCGGACACTCCCGGCACTAAAAGCCACACGCCATTTCATTTTTTCATCAGATGTTGGCAACACTGATTAGAACTGTAGCACGATGGGAATTGCTATTGTTTATTTGGTTTTATTGAGTACGTTTTAACCATTTCCTTAAAGCTGCTACTTTGAGAGAAGATCCCGTTAAGTATACAGTCCGCTCTCCCTTAATTTTCGCACAAATGTCACCATAAGGAGGACACACACATCAGATGAGATGATGTTGTCATTACGGTTCCAGATCGTCAATCCTCCAACAAAATATTCTTCCTCACATGAAATCCTTTAGCAGGCAATGTTTGCTTTCCTCTCCCTCTCTCTCTCTCTACCTTATATACACGCATACTTTCGGCGAAATAGAACTTCTCAAGTTAGAGACTAAATTGAAAATTCCGTGAATACTGGGCTCATAATACAGTCCGCTACAATAACAACAGCAACCCAACTTCTTTACCGACAATTCTGTTAGCTCGGCCGGAAGAATACACTGTGAATTCGTCTGGTTATATAGTATTTCCTTCAGGAAGAAACGACAACGAAGGGTGGATACGAACTAATTACGAGAGCGATGTGGACTAAATACACTAGCGGGAAATGAAATCCCAACTCCAAGAACACATTAGAGTGTCGGAGGGCCACACTGGAAAGCTTAGGCATAATCGTTGGCCACGCTTTAATGATAGGCTAATTTTCGTAAAATTCAGCAAATAGGCCAGAGGTACCAGTATCAGGTAATAAGCATAGTTCAATTGAAATGAAGGTTTAATAATTTTAATTGATTGCAACACTATTTTACAATTGCATAAAGGAGTGAAATTAAATATAAACACGATTATACATAGGACAATTGAATTTTGAAGAGCACCCAACAATGCCAATTCATTTGAATTCAAATTTGACACAAAAAACAGAAAGACAAACTGAGAGAAAGAAGTAAGGACGGAAGGAAGGGAAAGAGGGAAGAAAGGAAAAAAGGGGGTAGAGAAGGAAGGAAGGAAGGAAGGAAGGAAGGAAGGAAGGAAGGAAGGAAGGGGGAGAGAAGGAAGGAATGGAGGAAGGAAGGAGGGGAAAGAGGGAAGGAGTGGATGAAGGAAAGAAAGTGAGGGAGGGAAGGACGCAGAAACGGACAGAAGGAAGAGGAAGAGGTTCTAAAAGGGCAGAGGAAGGGAAGGAAGGGAGTGAGGGAGAGAAGGAAGCTAGGAAGAGTAGAGGGAAGGAAAGGAAGGAAGGAAGGAAGGAAGTGCGGGAGGGAGGGAGGGAGGGAGGGAGAGCAGGAAGGGAGACAGGAAGGAAGGGAGGGAAAAAATAAGGAAGGGAAGGAAGGGAAGGATCAAAGGGAGACAGGAAGGAAGGAGAAGAGAAGGAAGGAATGGCGGGAGGGAGGGAGGGAGGAAGGAAAGAAGGAAGGGTTGGAGAGAGGGAGGGGGAGAAGGAAGGAAGGGAAGGAGGGAAGGAGTGGATGAAAGGAAGAAAGTGAGGGAGGGAAGGACGTAGAAACGGACAGAAGGAAGAGGAAGAGGGACTAAAAGGGCAGGGGAAGGGAAGGATGGGAGTGAGGGAGAGAAGGAAGCTAGGAAGAGAAGAGGGAAAGAAGGGAGGAAGGAAGTGAGGGAGGAAGAGAAGGAAGGGAGGAAAGGAAATAAGGAAGGGAAGGAAGGGAAGGACCAAAGGGAGGCAGGAAGGAATAAGGAAAGGGATGGAAGGGAGGGATGGAGGGAAGGAAGGAAGGAAGGAAGGAAGGAAGGAAGGAAGGAAGGAAGGAAGATGAAATACATTTCTCATGTGGAATAACATGTGCAGGCTGATGATCATTCAACAAAATACAATTGTAAGGTGAACTGAAAGATGTTGTTTTCTCCTTCACAGAAATAGACACAGAATCTATGGCAATTTTTTGCTCTGTTGCTTTCCAACTAATTAAAGACGGTCTCTAACAGTACTTTTAATTGCTAGTGGCTTAACGTCGCACTAACACATTCAAGTTTCCGGGGGGGACGCAAAGATGGGAAAGTGCTAGGAGTGGGAAGGAAACGGCCGTGGTCTTAATTAAGGTACAGCTCCAGCATCTGCCTGCTGTGAAAATGGGAACCCACGGAAAACCATCTTCAGGACTGCCAACGGTAAGATTCGAATTCAGCATCTGTCAAATGCAAACTCAGAGGTCGCGGCACTAATCGTACCGCCAGCTCGTTCGGTTGTAACAACACTAAGTACAATCGTAGAGATAGGTAAGAAATTTAGCTTTCTTAACTGCCTTCATGTGTTGGACCATCTATTGGCGACAGTAGAATAAAGTCAGTATGATCACTGTGCATATCCGCCTTAAGTTCCCTGAAATCTCGTAGATTTTTGGTTTTATTGGTACTTTATTAGGGACTTCCTGGCTGAGGCGGTAAAGGCGTGTTCAGTTCACCCGAAAGGAGGTGGGTTCGATTC
Source organism: Anabrus simplex (assembly GCF_040414725.1). Classification (NCBI taxonomy): domain Eukaryota; kingdom Metazoa; phylum Arthropoda; class Insecta; order Orthoptera; family Tettigoniidae; genus Anabrus; species Anabrus simplex. Next base: position 46,631,141 of record NC_090277.1, read on the forward strand.
CCCGCCGGGAACACAAAAATTTAAGAAACGATATCTCCACTTCCGGAGATCCCTACACCAAAAATGAGTGTAAGGTTAATTCCTAAGGGCCAAAGGCGGTCGGGTGTAGAACTAATCACTCTCTCCCATCAAGTGCTGAGGTTGCGGATAGTGTAATCTTTGCCTTCCACCCCTCCAAGGACCTTCATGGCCTTAAGGGGATAACCTTGCTTTTTTAATGTATATGCTCTTCTGTCAGGTGAAGGAATAGGCCCCCTTTCAAGGCCTACAAAATTTGTGTGTCATATTACTCACTCACTCACTCACTCTTCATGGATTAGGTTAATAGCCTGTTCCGACCTCAGATTTCATTCCATCTCTTCATAGGACGACCAATATCTCTTCTTCCCGTAAGATGGTATTCCAGGGCAAGTTTTGGGATTCTGTTGTTATCCATCCTCAGAACGTGGTTTTTCCAATTTATCCAGTTTTGGAATATTCTTTCCTTCACTGAGAATATATTTAATTGTTGTCTTATCTCTTCATTCCGTATTTTATCTTTTGGGGAGTATCCTTTCTCTCATCTTAGGAATCTCATTTCAGATGATTGTGTTTTATTCCTGTAGCTTGTTTTATCCGCCCATGTCTCACTTCCATATAACAAAGTTGTTACAGTCATAATCTTATAGAATTTAAGTTGAGTATCTTCTCTTACTTTTCCCTTCATTGTTCGGCTAATTGTTCCACACATATGTTGAAATCGGTGAAGCTTCTTCTTCACCTCGTCATCACCATTAAAATATACTTCACAACTAAGGTACTTAAAATTTGAGACTTGATCTACTGGTTGATTGTTAATTACTATCTTCGCTCTGATAGGATACTTCCCTTGCCATGCCATAACTTTGGTTTTCGTTCTGGATAGCAGAAGATTGTAACTTTTACAAATGGAGTTTAACTGATTTATTGATTTCTGGAGTTTATCTTCATCATCCTGCAAGATAAAATGATCATCTGCAAAGAGCATAGTATTTATGTATGTGTCTGTGTTCAATTTTATTCCATAGTGCACAATTTTTTCCAATTTCTGATTACTTCTATATATATATATATATATGGAATAGTGTTGGAGAGAGGCTGTGTCCTTGACTTACACCTTGATTAATTCATATTTCTTTAGTTAGTTTGTATCCTAGATCTAACACAATTCTCGTCTTTTTGTACAGACTTTGGATAACTTGAATAAGATGTTTAGGGTATCCATTTTTTACGATTATAATACATAACTGTTCTCTATCTACCCTATCAAAAGCTTTTTCGTAGTCGACAAAAGCGACTCAAGTATTCAAGTTAAATTCTCTTCTCCAGTATCTGTTTCAGGCAAAATATGTTATCTGTACAGGATCTGCCTTTTTTAATTCCACATTGTTCTTCCAATAAGAGATGGTGTGCAATGATTTTAAGTCTATTGTTTATTATTTTAGCATATTATCTATAGCCAACATTTAATAAACTTATTCCTCGATAGTTACTGCAAGAACTTCGATTACCGGGCGAGTTGGCCGTGCGTGTAGAGGCGCGCGGCTGTGAGCTTGCATCCGGGAGATAGTAGGTTCGAATCCCACTATCGGCAGCTCTGAAGATGGTTTTCCGTGGTTTCCCATTTTCATACCAGGCAAATGCTGGGGTTGTACCTCAGTTAAGGCCACGGCCGCTTCCTTCCAACTCCTAGGCCTTTCCTATCCCATCGTCGCCATAAGACCTATCTGTGTCGGTGCGACGTAAAGCCACTAACAAAAAAAAAGAACTTCGATTTCCTTTCTTGAAAAGTGATATTATTTTAGCTTTCCTCCACTCTTCGGGTATATTTCTTTTTTTTCAAATAAAGATTAATTAAATGTAACAATCTAAATTTAAGAATGATCCCACCATATTTGAACAACTCCATATTTATATTGTCTAACCCTGGTGCTTTTATATTTTTGAAGGATTTCAGAGCAGTATTCTTTTCAATATCTATTAGGTCAATTCCTTCAACGGAAATATCTATATCTCGATCTTCCTGACTCTCTTTATACTCTCCGTTATGCCACAATTCTTTGTAGTGTTGTATCCATGATTCTTCTTCGATTACATTTATATTAGCAGTTTCTCTTTCATCATTGTTGAGGTGCTTCATTAACTTATACGTCATCTCTTGCCTACCATGGATATAATCTTCTACTGAGTTTATTAACCTATCCCATGATTCTTGCTTGAGTTTTCTCGTTAGTGACTTGACCTTGTTCCTGCTGTTTTTATATTCTTTCTCATTTTGTGGGGTGCGATGCTGTATCATTTTCAAGTATAATATTTGTTTTTGCTTGACAGCCTCTGAAATTTCTTTATTCCATATTTTAAGCCCAGTTATTCTCCTAAATTTCTTCTTTATTCCAATGGCTTCATCTGCTGCCCTCTGAATTGCATGTGGTGATAGTTAAATATTTTCTACTAGTTGTTTCTGATGCCAATTTGTTCAACTAGGTGCACCAACTCCACTGGCACAAAAGTTTCTAAAGAATCAATGATTTTCGAGTTTTCATCGAACACTATTTGGCCCTGAGAGCCTGTCACAGTTACCTGAAACTCTAGTGAAGAATAATTCATCCGCCAGGAAATTAGCGATAAAATAGCTTTTGTTCTCACCGTGTTTCTCTTCTTTAGTTTACAATACTTTCGCATACAATATTTTCGGCACTCTCACTTTCAAAATAGCTTAACAATTCCTTAAAATGATTATCTCCATCATCACTTTCCGCTGTGGTTAATAACTGAAAGATTCTGTGATCCGAAATAACATCGCTGCAAGAGCAAATAAATTGTTGTTCCGCCATGTTTGTTTACATCACATATGAACTCCACAGACGTCTACAAAAAGCTCGGTAAGTTACTTCCCGGAGCTATAATATTATCTGATCAGTTAGTTCTACATAATGCCCAACAGTTGGCAGAACATATCAGAGATCAAATTCGCACTCGAGAGTGAACCGGGAAACTAAAAAAAGTTAAAATTCTCGCGCACCCTCTATAGACGGGCGTAGCACTCATAGGGCTAGAGAGCTGATTATTTCATTTTTATTTCATTTGTGGTGGTTTCATAGACCCTACGTCAGTTTCCCACTGAATGCTACGGCTGTCAACTCCAAATTCCATACAGATATCTCAAGAAAACAATTTGTTAGATGCAAATAAATTATTTGTTATCAATTTGTGTTTCATTTATTAAACGACGAATTTATGATCATTTGATTAATTATCCCAAAAGGAAATTTGACACAATTTTATTGTCTCTACTTGTTCTTGCTTACTTCAGAACAGGATATTCTTTGAAGTTCGAAGTATCAGAAATGGTTTTTTTTTTTCGTGACCACAAACTTGCCTGATCTGCCACTTTTTTGTGTGTGAGTAGAAAATCAATGTCTTCCACAGTTCTGAATAAATTGTCAAAGACTGGCACGATTTTAATAGCGAATCTAATGTTCTCTAACTTGTCACCACCATGAATGGAGAGACTGAAGTTCTCTACTGATACAGGTCTCAAAATACTCATAAGTAGAAAATGGCCAAAACAGCGACCGATACCATTTTAACAAATCGCGATTCATGTTATGTTGTAGATATTATCTTGCAGAGGAAGCAACCTACAACAGCAATGCTGACGAACATTATGAACGCAAATGACTACAAAAAATAAAAAATAACGTAATTGTTAATTTACTTTTTTCTGTCTCCAACATTTAAAAATGTAATTTACATAACTAACTAGATTTTTTTCAGCAAACACGATGCATATCATCAAACAGTGTTCGTAAATATGACAACATTACATTGAATATACCTTTAATACAAATAGTAGGAATAAATTGGATGTCGTTATGCATCAGTAGACTAAGCGCCATTTGGCGAAAATTGAGATTTTAGCGCCATCTTGTAGAGGAAGGCTTGAACTATTTATAAAAAATTCCCCACTGCATTACAAGAGGCCATTAGTTGTTAGTAAACAGAAAATCTAAGCGACAAAGTGGGAATCAGTAAAAATGTATATTGCATCAGTAGACTATGCGACGTTCCAGTTTGCATCATTAGACCAAGCGCCACATTCCTCACATTGCGCGCGGATAACAGCGAGGGAGCTCGCGTTTTCGACAGTGCTGACATTTTTACGTGGTGATACATTGAGTGGTTTATCAAGTGACGGAGTTCAGCGATGTATCAAGTACTTTCAAAAGTAAGGAGAAGGACAACGCTACTAATGCAGCTTGCTAAGAAGGTTGCGTCTGAGAATCATTCTCTAGAATTTGATGGTGAATCTCAGGAGGTAAATCTAAATAAGTCAAGACAGGGACGACCACGGGAAAGTAGAGTTCCCTTTCACCAGTCATTAATAGCTTTGTGGCCAAAAGGAAAACCTATCTCTGAAGCCAAACTAAGAAACTTTGGTTCGCTGTTGCTCCTAATACCTGCAGATGCCAAACAATTTTACCAGAATCTTCAAGCAGATTCTGACATCGTGGATGACGTAGATGGATTTAATGGAGATCCTGATTTCGAGATTGAATGAACTGAGAGCAACAATCTTATTACCTGCCCAGTGATTTGAGTGTATTTATGGGAGAAAATATCTTTAATCACATTTTCTGTCTCAAGCAGAACAAAACTTACCCATAGGCTTAAAAATATCACGTCAATACTGTACTCTCAGAATATCGTGAACGAAAATCCATTCAAAAATTGTATAGACTACAATGGCTCATGTCTTACCATTTGTATTTGACTCAGATAAGTTGACATTCCTCAAATCAGTAAGTCGTTATAGCAAAGACTTTAGAGAATAACTTCCCTTCTAGAATTTCTCCAGCCGGGCTGAGTGGCTCAGATGGTTGAGGCGCTGGCTTTCTAACCCCAACTTGGCAGGTTCGCTCCTGGCTAAGTCCGGTGGTATTTGAAGGTGCTCAAATACGTCAGCCTCGTGTCGGTAGATTTACTGGCACGTAAAAAGAACTCCTGCGGGACTAAATTCCGGCACTTCGGCGTCTCCGAAAACCGTAAAAGTAGTTAGTGGGTCGTAAAGCAAATAACATTATTATAACTTCTCTATCTAAAACTTGAATAATGTATCGGAGTTGTGGCGCGGCTCGTGGTGGATCAAGCACTTAGCAGGCCTTTTCAGACAGTAGGAGATTCGGTTTTTAATCATGGCTGCCGCCACGTTATATTTTTTGAAGTTTTACTCAGTAGATACTCAAAAGTTGGGGGTTATTGGTGTAGCATCGTGATACATTATTCGCACTTGAGAAAAACCTTAAATTGCATCAGTAGACTAAGCGCCATTTCTTCAATAAAATCTATGTAATGCGAGTATAAAGATGTTGAAATTTGGTGAGAAGGTACAATCTATTATCCTACAACACCAGTAATATCATATTTAGCAAAATTATGTTCGCTCGAATTTACACATAGAACCAAATTTAAACGCGATTATCTCGCAACCAACTTTTGGCGCTTGGTCTAGTGATGCATAACGGCATCCAATTAAGCGTGGAGGTAATGTAATGAATAATTAATTCTTAATTAACTAGACATATAAAAGCCGATACCAAATAGCGCGATATACCTGGAGCTAGTACAAATCAGAGAGCCCAAAAAATTTGCTGAAAATTTACGACATTGATGGACAAAATCTGGTGTCATTGATGATGATAATGACAATGAAATCCCAACATCTTCTAGGTATTACTTATGTTAATAATTTGAATAAAACCAAATGGGTTAGTAAACGCGAAGCATGTACAAACTAAGTTTTTATAAAATATATTAATGTTATTATAATCTAAGAAAATGGTAAGATTCTAAAGTGGTGGATATGTGGAACTTGTTAAACGTACAAGTTGGAATTGGTTACGTGTAATAACTCCACCACCGATTAAGATGAAATGTATTACATGCAATAAACGTGAATAAGTAAAAAAAGGTATCAATTTTATGCGACAAATAGCGCCAAATCAATTTAACCAATCACCAAATGATCTGCATTTAAGGCAGCCGCCCAGGTAGCAGATTCCCTTTCTGTTTTTTGCCTAGTCATTTCTTAAATAATTGCAAAGTGTTTGCAAATTTATTGAGCGCCTCCCTTGGTAAATTATTCCAATGCATAACCCCTCTTCCTACAAACGAATATTTGCCCCAATTTGTCCTCCAACTTTATCTTAAACTGTGATCATTCCTACTTTTAAAAGCACCACACAAACGTATTCGCCTACTAATATCATTCCACGCCATCTGCCCACTGACAGCTGGAAACATACCACTTAGTCGAGCAGCTCGTCTCCTTTCTCCCAAGTCTTCCCAGTCCAAACTTTGCTACATTTTCGTACCGCAACTCTTTTGTCAGAAATCACCTAGAACAAACCGAGCTGCTTCACTTTGGATTTTTCCCAGTTCCCGGTCAGAGCCCATGCACTAGAACCATACTCTAGTTGGGGTCTTACCAGAGACTTATATGCCGTCTACTTTTTATCCTTACAACAACCCCTAAATACCCTCAAAATCATGTGCAGAGATCTGTAACCTTTATTTACAATCCCATTTATGTGATTACCCCAATTAAGATCTTTCCTTATACACAATTTTGAAAAATTAGGGGATAATGTTTTGTAACGTCTGTTATGTGAACGTTAATTTGGTAGATGGAGTTCCAATGGTCGTACAGCATACCTTGAGACATTAGTTACTCAGGGTATGTCAAGTCGAAGTTATACTCCATCTGTAGGAGTAGCCATGCACTAAACTGTCAGGTGACCCCTCAAAACAAAGTGAACAGCGGTGCGTCCGTGTACCGTTGTGAGGTACATGGAATACTGCGGTCATCTGAGCGCGTTATACGTAAACCAGCACATCCTATGAGACATCTTAACGAGGTTCAAGTCGCAAGGATCCAGGAAGGATGGACTTTTCGTCGTGTTGCTGTGGATCGCAATGTCTCTCCGTAAGTTATTCAATGCTTGTGGAGTCGCTACATTGAGACAGGCCAGTCCACAAAGAGGGTTGGACAGGGGTAATAGTATCTGCAAGCAGGTTACGTCAGAATATAAGGAGGTAACAACCAGATGGTCGCTCGCTACAAGGTTTTCAGAGTTACCCGTCTGATGTGTCCCCTTAACTTAGTAAGTCTCATTTTCGAACGCATAGTAGTAGGCTAGGCTGCTATTCGATACAGCAACGACGAGTACGAAGACATTGTTTTAGTCTGTGGGGAATCTGTTCGAAATGCAGCCGAAGCTCTCAGACGGTATGCACAGGAGTTTCCAAATAGCGACCTGCCTTCTAAACAACACGTATTTTACCGAATAGAGTTACAGTTAAGAGCTAATGGATCGTTCAAGGCACATGCAAACAACTCTTTGGTAGAGTAGAATGTCTGTATGTGAATAAATTAATGAGTTACTAAACTTTATTTTCTGCACCTTAGGCGTGTTTACAAATGCACCCTGTTACAGAACGTATACACTGTAACTGTTCGCTCTCCTAAGCTCACACTTGAGGAGACGAAAGTTAATACCTGCGGCCACATGAATATAAAGTAAATTATATGTGGCTTGGCCGCAAATTGCCACGCAAATAGAATCAATTATCATTCCATGGTTTCCCATTTCTCTATGTAATGTTCGGGCGCCAGCGTTACAGTTTTAAACAAAACTGTAAAGCAAAATTTATATTTACTAGCATAGAGACTTATACTTAAATCACAGGGGTATGATTTTAAATAATTAACCATTAAGTATCACTTAAGAAAGAAAATTAACGCAATAAAAACACAAATGAATTTATTATACAAAAAAATGAGATAAATCGGAAAAGTTCCTTTAAGCGTGGAGGGATTTAAGAATTTACGTTACTGAAATTAACTGTTGCTTGCTTTATCTAATTGAAGCTCACCAATTGCAGCTTCCGTTGAGGTCATCTATTTTTCGTGGTTACACGTTCCCCTCTTCTCGTAGTAGAATTGGCTCCATGGACATCCTTCCTTCCTTCTGTGATATGATTTGGGATATCTGGACTAGCACTCCCTAACTGCCTAGTCTTTAAATTAGATATTGGCCCTATACTTGTGAAAATTGATCAGCGTTGATCGTAGGAGGAGAAAATTCAGAGATATGAATTTTTCCATGTTAGCAGAAATTTCAATCAATTTAGCTAATCTACTGATACTATACAGACTTGTACCAAATGCCATGGACTTAAACTAAACCTAGTTCTTCGTCCAGAATAATTACTGAATATCTCACAAGCCGTAAGCTTGCTTCGTCTCACGCAGATCCGACAGCATCACAGCAGCTAAGTACTGTGCTGAAGCGACAACACGCTGTACGAAAAATAACTGTCTCGAAGCGAGCACTCACTGTCACAAAAATCAATAAAGTAGTTGACGTTCTGGTAGTAATGTGTGTCTTGTCGAGGATTGCTCCGCGTTAGATAATATATCACAGGGCTCTCCCCACTCTTGATAACCGCTCAAAAACAAATCTCAATATAACGAAGCATCTGATTCGTAGATCGCATTATCATCTCCCTCTCTTCATTCTTGACAAGTCCAGTAGGCGTGACGATGATGTAGAATCCAAGCTTGCTAGCCTTGCACGCGGGTAGCTGTGTAGTGCCTTTTGCTCATGAGTTTAACCCAGTGACTCATCCAATTTTCCCGCTTCAAGAATAACTTTTCCGTGTACACAAGTATGAGATGAAATGACAACTACTCTGTCTCAACATTGACCATATTTACAATTCATAATGAATTCCTATCCTACGTAATATAATAATTTAAATAATAAATGATGTTCTAATATATACAATGTGATTCCAAAAGCGTTATTTACAAATGATTGAAGTTAAAATAAATATGTCATATAAATAATTGCCGATGGCGGATAATCTTGATATCGAGTGATATCGCGTAAAAGTATGGCTGGAGAAGCCTGGACGGTTACAACAGGGTGTATCAGAACTAATCCAACAAAAAAATCAGGAATGTTCTTCGTGTTATGTTAAGAACGATGGTTCGATGAGATTGGCGGAATTTTTGTTTATCCCGAAAATTAACTTTCTTTGTTAATTCTGGGCGCACGATTCAAATTGACGAACTGAGCTAACTGTGTCCGTGCGACGTAAAGCAACTTGAATAAAAAGTGACTAACTCGCCTTTTTTCCTATGCCAGAGAACAAGCCATTGCCGTGCTTCAGGGGAGAAAGGGGCAGAGAAGGGAAGTAGGGTGTATGATGGAGACAGGGATAATGCTCCACGCGTATGCACAAGTTTCCTCGTTCGACTCGCACAGGATTGTCCTTGGCTCTTACTGGCAATATCCACAGTTCGTTTCTTAAACAGCCGTAACTGCACACACAGTACAAGAACATATTGTAATTAAGACACACTTGTCAGTCAAGGAATGCACCAGATCGTTTCTCCTCTCGTCTGTTGGTCACTGTAACGTTCTTTATCTATCTATCTATCTATCTATCTATCTATCTATCTATCTATCTATCTATCTATCTATCTATATACACTGACTGACAGAGCAAATGCAACACCAAGAAGGAGTGGTCAGAACTTTAAGCCAATTGCAGGGTAGACTGACGTCACTGAGGTATGCTCATGATGTGAAATGCACCGCTGTGCTGCGCACGTAGCGAACGATAAATGGGACACGGCGTTGGCGAATGGCCCACTTCGTACCGTAATTTCTCAGCCGACAGTCATTGTAGAACGTGTTGTCGTGTGCCACAGGACGCGTGTATAGCTAAGAATGCCAGGCCGCCGTCAACGGAGGCATTTCCAGCAGACAGACGACTTTACGAGGGGTATGGTGATCGGGCTGAGAAGGGCAGGTTGGTCGCTTCGTCAAATCGCAGCCGATACCCATAGGGATGTGTCCACGGTGCAGCGCCTGTGGCGAAGATGGTTGGCGCAGGGACATGTGGCACGTGCGAGGGGTCCAGGCGCAGCCCGAGTGACGTCAGCACGCGAGGATCGGCGCATCCGCCGCCAAGCGGTGGCAGCCCCGCACGCCACGTCAACCGCCATTCTTCAGCATGTGCAAGATCGACCAGAACAATTTCCCGTCGATTGGTTGAAGGAGGCCTGCACTCCCGGCGTCCGCTCAGAAGACTACCATTGACTCCACAGCATAGACGTGCACGCCTTGGCATGGTGCCGGGCTAGAGCGACTTGGATGAGGGAATGGCGGAACGTCGTGTTCTCCGATGAGTCACGCTTCTGTTCTGTCAGTGATAGTCACCGCAGACGAGTGTGGCGTCGGCGTGGAGAAAGGTCAAATCCGGCAGTAACTGTGGAGCGCCCTACCGCTAGACAACGCGGCATCATGGTTTGGGGCGCTATTGCGTATGATTCCACGTCACCTCTAGTGCGTATTCAAGGCACGTTAAATGCCCACCGCTACGTGCAGCATGTGCTGCGGCCGGTGGCACTCCCGTACCTTCAGGGGCTGCCCAATGCTCTGTTTCAGCAGGATAATGCCCGCCCACACACTGCTCGCATTTCCCAACAGGCTCTACGAGGTGTACAGATGCTTCCGTGGCCAGCGTACTCTCCGGATCTCTCAGCAATCGAACACGTGTGGGATCTCATTGGACGCCGTTTGCAAACTCTGCCCCAGCCTCGTACGGACGACCAACTGTGGCAAATGGTTGACAGAGAATGGAGAACCATCCCTCAAGACACCATCCGCACTCTTATTGACTCTGTACCTCGACGTGTTTCTGCGTGCATCGCCGCTCGCGGTGGTCCTACATCCTACTGAGTCGATGCCGTGCGCATTGTGTAACCTGCATATCGGTTTGAAATAAACATCAATTATTCGTCCGTGCCGTCTCTGTTCTTTCCCCAACTTTCATCCCTTTCGAACCACTCCTTCTTGGTGTTGCATTTGCTCTGTCAGTCAGTGTATATGAAATAAGAGTTTTGTCTCTACATTTCTGAGAATTTATAAAGGATGGTATTTCCTACAATGACTAACTGCCTAGATCTGACAAAGTATACCATAACACCTGAATACTGAATGTATGTGTAACGATGAAGACTTTTCTGGAGTTAATCCTTATCGTATGCAGTACTACAGCCGTTACTTCTAACAATCTGGGCGGAGCCTTTAATGGCCAAGACGGCTAAATCACAGTACAGATTCTTGGGAATGCCCACACTTTTGAAAAACTCACCTAATAATTTTTATATGGTTGCTCTTGCTCCGATGAAAAGTCCTACAATGCTTATACAGGAGATTTTGTACGATTCTTGGAAGTAGCTGATGGTTGGTTCATAGATGGCTCGGTTCTCCGCGTCTACCTCTGCTGGTTGACTTGAGTAGACCTCATATCTAATGGTGGGGTCCAGAATATATGCAAATTCTTTCTCTCGGTCAATTGCTAGTATATCTATTGTCCGGTTGCTTCCACCATCAGCAAAACATGGCACCTCTTTATGTACCTCGTAACCTTTCTGGGAGAATGCTGCTGAAATTCTAGTTCTGTTGTGCCGAACATTCCTAAGCAAAGCCCCCCGTGGACATGAACCAAGAACATGAGGTAGGGTTTCAGGCTCACTGCAGTGTCTGCTGTGGACTCCATCCCGGCTACGTCCGCGGAGGGCCCCTATAGGAACCAGATGATATGGTAGTGATGGCAGAAAGCGCACGAGACATGATACAAATGTTAGATAAACTCAACACCATTCTAGAAAGATAAGGAATGAGAATTAATAACAAGGCCAAAAGTATGATAATTGGAGGAAGAGGTAGAAGATGTATTAATATAAGGGATGAAGAAATACAAAAAGTCAATATCTTTAAATATTTGGGAAGTAATATCAGGGAAGATATGTACTGCACAACTGAAATTAAGGAAAGAACTGCCATGGAAAAACAAGGCTTCACGAGAAAATTGGAATTACTTTGTGGGCCACTAAACAAAGATTTGAGGAAAAGACTTGCTAGGTGTTATATTTGGAGCACTGCGCTGTATGGTGCGGAGACATGGACAGTGGGGAAGAAAGACGAAGGAAAATATGAGGATAGATATGGAGGAGAATAGAACAAGTGAAATGGGAATGAAGTGTTGGAGAAGAACGAAATTTGTTGCAAATTTTATTTTTTCTCGTCAGACGTACAAAATCTAAAACGTGAAAACATTAAAAAAGAAGCATGAAATGGACACAAGTAAACAGATATGTGGTCATCATGTTACTTCAAACAGTTCCCGTCCAAAACTCAGCCACTTCGAGAGTACTTGAATTAGCTTGAGTCAAATCACTCATTGTACATCTGGATGGGCACAACGGACAACATAAGAGATGCTCTGTTTTTCGAAATTCGCCACAATCACATAGAATTTTCTAGGTCGGAAAATTCCACTTACATAAGTTGCCCCTTGTTCTTCCAACTTCGGCTCGCAGTTTGTTCAGGGACTTCCAGATTGGCCAGTTCTCTGTATGGCGATGATGTAGAGATTCCTTCGGTTCCATCCATTCAGACAGATTACTAGTCCTCTCCTTCCACATGGCAACTCATGCTTTTGCAACTGTTCGTTGTAACGGTTCAATAGTTGTTAGGAAGCTCTTTCTCGATTTTAATCTCCTTTCAGCAGGTTGATATCCGTAGAGTGGGTGTGAGGTCATAGCAGATGATTTTCTCCTTTCATTTTGCAGCCACTTATCCTCTGATATCAGATGGAGTAATCCCATCCAGATAGTTCACTTTATTGATGCGAGCTGGCATCTAACAACCGGAAATATTCGTGCAATTCTCGTTTAAGGCAGCATCAACCTGTTTTGCATGGGCTGAGATATACCACACAGGAGAACCATATTCTCCTGCTGAATAGCATAAGGCCAGTGCTCTTGTTCTAAACGTTTGGGGATGGGTGCTCCGGTCAGTCCCTGCCAGTTTACGGAGGAGGCAGTTCCTTAAAGAGATCCTCTGCTTCAGCTTAAGGCACTGCTCCTTTTATGTAAGTGTACCGTCCAAGGTGGCCCCTAAATATCTAGGATGGAAGCAGTGAACCAATAACTTACCATTCCATTCAAGTTTCCAATTAGCTTGCACATGTTTCAGATGGAAGGCACATACCTGAGTCTTACTATGGTTGGGTATGAGATGTTGCAAATCATTAGAAGGAGAAAAATGAATTGATCGGACATTCTTTGAGGAAGGACTGTTTACAGAAAGAAGGAATGGTGAAAGTCAAAACAAGAGGGGGAAGGAAAAGGTATTAATTGCGGGACAACATCAAAGGAAAGAAACATTCGGACATGCAAAAATTGGCTATGGGCAGGCAAGACTTGCCAAAGGGCAGAACACCTAAATGCTGAGTCTCCCATTTCTATTCTGGCAAGCATCCTTTTAACTTTCATAAACCAGTAATAAACATTTAAATGTTTCATCTGGTGTTGGTATGATCCGCGGTGTAGGGGTGGCGTGCCTGCCTCTCACCCGGAGGCCCTGGGATCGATTCCTAGCCAGGTCAGGGATTTTTACCTGGACCTGAGGGCTAGTTCGAGGTCCACTCAGCCTACATGATAAGAATTGAGGAGCTATCTGACGATGAGATAGCGGTCCCTATCTAGGAAGCCAAGAATAACGGCCGAGAGGGTCCTGCGTGCTGACCACATGACACCTCGTGAAGTACCAGAAACATGTTTTCGAGAAAACGCCAATAACTGAGTTCCCGAGCACAATGGCACTTTCAACCTTCTCTAAGAAAGAAGAATAGGAATTAATGATTACGTACAGCCGTTGAAGTGCAAGTATACTATAGCCAATACATTTTATATAATTACATAACATTATTTAGTTTCTATATATCTTATTTCTTTACTTAAGTGGCTCAGAAATTAGAAAATACATGAGTGATAGCACACTGACACAATGGACAGCACAGAAGAACTGTAGCGAGGGACACTGTTCCCCACCAAACTCAGCTGGCCACATTGGACTGTGGCTCTACCTGTTAAACTTCCCACCAACTAAACTAATGACACATGCACAAGTTACCACCATATGTGACATGGCTAACGCTGTAACATCCCCTTATTACAAAAAAGAAATCAAATTTCGGCACTTTCACCCTTTTTCGTCTTTGACTTGACTTATTTCTTTTTACTCTTTTGCAGAGCATAGGGCTTCGACAAAGCAGCACTAGCGTATTCTATTTTGAGCCAGAGTCTTGAGTTCTCCAAAGGTCTTCATTCTTGTGTCCAGTTTCAAGCCAAAGGTCATAGTCTTAGGATCCGCCCGACTGCTTTTCTTAGTTTCTTTAATAAGTTAGTTTTAAGCGACTGCGAGTTATTAGCTCACATTCAGCGAGTGTCATTGCGGGGATGCCTCCTTCAAGCCTTGACATTTGCTCCCACCTCAGATGTTACAGGTGGAAAGGATGCCATTTACTGCATCCTTAATTGTGATATGGTTATTCCGCCATATTAGAGATGGGCACTATCGACTGATAACTATCGAACTAATCGATAGTTTAAACTATCGTAACAGTCGACTACTTTAAAAACTAGTCGACTGAATTCAATCGTATTCCCGTCATGCATCTCCCACGTTTTGCTCTCCAGTCAGCACTAAACAAGTCGACTGAATTCAGTCGCACTCCCGTCACAGCGAATGGAACTATCGGTTTATGGTCACTTCGGATATGTAATATATAATATGTTAACTTTATAGGTACCTACTTAATATGGCGATTTTCTCTTGTCGTTTATGAGTTCTTTATTTCGTTGCATATTTGTTTATATTAATTACGTTATTCATTTATAACTATAATAATAATCTAGAAAATACAGTAGTACGATAGTGTGTTTGGCTATTCTCATATATATCTTGATTGTGTACTACAGCAATAAGTTTTTCATATTATTATTGTTAGCATTGTTCGGGAATAGAGCCTCCTTGTCGTCTTTCTACGTTTCCCTGTCCATTTAGCACCAAGAAAGGCCATTCGTATGATGTTGGTTCGTATTAAGGGCATCTCTCTATTTGTTAGCCCCGTGTACGGACGAGTGCGTAAATCGGATTCTGGTATCCGCTGTCCGTGAATGGAATACGGAACTGGGATATCCAGGTGGTGCAGCTTCTTATTCCTAATGTGGAGCGGAGTGGACTTCATGGCTGCGAACGTGGGTCTCTTTGAATAAATTTGTAAGTCACTCAATATAACATTATTTTTTTTCTAATGGGTGTTTATACAAGTGATTTCTAATTATTCGTAATTTGCGTTAAATTGAGTCGAATTCGTAAAAGTACGACTCTCCACTTTTGATACGGAGAGTTTCGACTGGAAACATTCGAATGTTTTTCATGGAATGACTACTTGCGTGATATGAATACTTTCATTCGACTGTTCAGTCTTCTCAACAGGAAGTAATGAATACTTTTGTTCGACTGAAAACATTCGACTATTCAGTCGATAGTTCGAAGGGATTATCGCCCGAGTAGTCGATAGTGGTTTTTAGTCGATAGTGCCCATCTCTACGCCATATATTCGGTCGCCAGAGCCTCGTCTGTGATAACATTGAGCACCACGGAAGGGTGAGGTTGACTTTTGTAATTGGACAGGCTATTTGTTGCACATCCAACTGCCTTACACCCCCTTTTCCCTCTTTAGTCCCCAATTATTTATTTAGTTAATTAAATATCTGTCCGCCTCTGTGGTGTAGTGGTTAGCGTGATTAGCTGCCACCCCTGGAGGCCCGGGTTCGATTCCCGGCTCTGCCACGAAATTTGAAAAGTGGTACGAGGGCTGGAACGGGGTCCACTCAGCCTCGGGAGGTCAACTGAGTAGAGGTGGGTTCGATTCCCACCTCAGCCATCCTGGAAGTGGTTTTCCGTGGTTTCCCACTTCTCCTCCAGGCGAATGCCGGGATGGTACCTAACATAAGGCCACGGCCGCTTCCTTCCCTCTTCCTTGCCTATCCCTTCCAATCTTCCCATCCCTCCACAAGGCCCCTGTTCAGCATAGCAGGTGAGGCCGCCTGGGCGAGGTACTGGTCATTCTTCCCAGTTGTATCCCCGACCAAGAGTCTGAAGCTCCAGGACACTGCCCTTGAGGCGGTAGAGGTGGGATCCCTCGCTGTGTCCGAGGGAAAAGCTGACCCTGGAGGGTAAACAGATGATGATGATGATGAATTAAATATCTACTGTTCATCCAGTTTAGGCTAACAAATACAGGAGTTCGATTATTAGAAAAGGATGTAAACGAACAGGGCAGATGCTACCACTAAGATAAAGGCGGTGGATCACCCTAGTAAAATACTGCCCAAGACAATTAAGGAATCGCAAATCCTCGCGTACGAAAAAGAGCGCAGTGAAAGACGGCATGAGTCGAGACTAACGCACTGTGGTTGGTGTTAATTGCCAAGTACTCCCCTGACCACCAACCTCGCTCATTAAGCGCTCATCAAGACTGCGACCTCGTCGGGCTCTTTGTGTTTTAACCCACTTTAGGGACAGTTAAAGAAGATCTCTCGTAAGGACGGGGAGAATATCGAGGAGACAGACTTAAACTGAAATATTAATAATAATAGTAATGAGGAAAGGGAGGATAACTTTTTACGCTCATCTCTTCAGATTGCGCCAACGGCCGTGTTGAAACACCGGATCCCGTGAGGTCTCCGAAGTTAAGCTACATTGGGCGTGGTCAGGAGTTGGATGGGTTGCCACGCGCTGTTGGTGGGGGTAAGGGAATGGAGGAGCGGAAATGAACTGGCTACCCTACCTCACGTAAACTCCGGCTCAGGAACACCTCTGCGGAGGTTCGGACCTGCTTTCGGGCAGAATAACCCTTACCTTTCCTTCAGATTGCCTACTGAGAGAATCTGTAAACGGTTGTTATTCTACTTGAGAAGTCTCAAAACGATTCCTCCTTGGTTGGTGGAGATCGATAAGGATCTTCTAAAGTATGGAATCTTAGACAGGTTAATCAAAAAGAAGTCACAACTCGATTGAAGCATGTCCATTCTGATGCCTGGAAGAAAGGATGTAAACCTGGTGGACCCACAAGAAGACAAACAGTTGAGACCTCACAGTCCTTAATGGCCCTATCGAATACTAATAATAATAATAATAATAATAACCCTTTACTGCATGAATCATTTTTCGTTTTCGTTTGGTGAAGAAAATTTCAAGCTTCAATGTTCAACTTACGTTCAGTGTTTCAGATCTACCAGCAATTCTTAACTGGGGCTAATAGCTTAACACTCGTATGTGATGTGGATTGCCATAACGGGGTATATATACGATTTTTCACGATTTCACGCTAAGCTTTTAACATTCAAAGACCGAACATTACTGCCTACTGGCCATGGGTACGTATTGCAGGGCGACAGGTGAAAAGTTGTAAAGGGGTAATAATAATAATACATACAAATTCAGAAAATAAATTTCATAGATGCAGGTCTTTTGATTTGACACCCGTAGGTGACCTGCGCGTCGTGATGAGGATGAAATGATTATGAAGACGACACATACACCCAGCCCCCGTGCCAGCGAAATTAACCAATTAAGGTTAAAATTCCCGACCCTGCCGGGAATCGAACCCGGGACCCCTGTGACCAAAGGCCAGCACGCTAACCATTTAGCCATGGAGCCGGACTTTCTTTGCTTGATAATTCGATAAATGCTCCACTGTCATCTGTAACAGTTGACTTAGTTCCTCCATTTATGAAGGAAGAACCCATACATTCCAAGATCGACTTAATTAACGTAAATTTGAAACTTTTCAGTCTGTCGAACACACCAGTTGGTAGTACACGGTAGTAGTAGCTGCAAGAAATATGGAGAATGATGCGCGAATATGGATCTTAGATTATAAATGTAAACATACTTCTTTGGGTGGATTGGTGGATCCCTGACGTGGAGGCACTTGATTGGATTTTAAAGGCTAGGTGACCTTTCAGATTTTAGGGTACTAATCGGGGTTTTAAAGGCCATGTGCCGTTTCTGACATGTTTTCACAGGATGGGAATTTAAAGGCCAGGTGACCTTCCTGACATGGATTCACAGGATGGGATTTTAATGGCCACGTGGTCTTCCTGACATGAATTAACAGGATGGGATTTTAACGGCCAGGTGACATTCCTAACATTGAATCCCAGGAATGGGATTTAAAAGGCCAGGTGACCATCCTGATATGACGTTACCCCTCGGGGTTATATGAGCCACGTACTCTTCCTGACGTGATGTCACGTAGGATGCCCTTCCTGACTCTCCGGTATCCCCAGCGGTTTTAAGGGTCAGGTGCCCTTCCTGAACTAACGGTACTGGCAGAGGTGCTAGATTACCTTCCTGATATAGCGGTAAAAGCTGGGGTTTTATAGACCAAATGCCGTTCCTGACATTACAGAAAAGGCCGGAGTTAGACCAAATGCTGTTCCTAATATGACAGAACAGGCCGGAGTTTTGAAGACAAAACCCCATTATTGACATGACAGAATTGGCCGTGGTTTTAACGGCCAGGTGCTCTTCGTGACATGATAGAATTCGTCGACATTTTGAAGGACAGATGACCTTTCTGAAATGACGAAAATTACCATTGTTGTAAAGGTCAATTGACTTTCCTGGCATGACAGTAATAGCCAGGGTTTTAAAGACCATATTACCTTGCTGTCAGGACAGTGTGGGTTGGAATCTCTCCAGGCAAAGATAAAGAGTTAAATATCCTCACATGCCTTCGACCTTATTCGAAATGAACCCAGCATGTTTGTTAACTTTCTCCACTTCTATGGTCGCAAATATTCGGTTTCAATCAAGCTATACAAACCGATAGCAACAGTACATAAAGTGAGCTTGTTAGAAAAAAATAATAAATTTAAAAGGAGTGTATCCATCCCACGAGAGTAACTGTATTAATTGGTTAGTTTTATTTCTTACTAAGGAGACCACTGTGTGTGTACATCGACAATGAGACAGAGATAGAGAGAGAGAGAGCAAACCACAGCAATGAGTGTTCCAACACGAAAGTGAGAGCGTCAAAGCGTTTAACATGAGCCGCTGTATCCTCGGGCACTATAGGCTGCCTCCACAACGAGCTCACTACTGTACAAGCTCTGTGTTCGCGTTCAGTGTGAAACAGATGTACGCTATGGGTTTTATTAGCTTCAGTTAGGCAGCACCTGACTAGTTGTAACCTTATTCGATTCGTCAGTCTGGCCATAAATACTGTTATATATGATTATTATAACTCAGATTTTTACGCAGTAAGTGGTTAGAATGCAAACAAACTGAAGCGTGTAGCATGTACAGTCTATCCTACACAACAGTTATGCTATGAGTGTTGCATAAATATTAGGGGTACGGCCCATCAGAACCCCTAGAATTTATGTTACTCTCTTTACATAACGGCAGAATGGGTAGCCGATACTTATTAATAACCACCTATTACTGCCGGGCTAAGTGGCTCAGACGGTTGAGGCGCTAGCCTTCTGACTCCAACTTGGCAGGCTCGATCCTGGCTCAGTCCGGTGGTATTTAAAGGCGCTCAAATACGTTAGCCTCATGTCATAAGATTTACTGGCACGTAAAATAATTTCTGTGGGACTAAATTCCGGCAATTCGGCGTCTCCGGAAACCGGAAAAAGTAGTTGAAATGAAATGGCGTATGGCTTTTAGTGCCAGGATGTGTCCGAGGACTTCGGCTCGCCAGGTGCAGGTCGTTTTATTTGACTCCCATAGGCGACATGCGCGTCGGGACGAGGATGAAATGATGATGAAGACGACACATATATCCAGTCTCCGTGCAGAAGGAATTAACCAATTTTGATTAAAAGTTCCGACCCTGCCGGGAATCGAACCCGGGACCCCTGTGACCAAAGGCCAGCATGTTAACCATTTAGCCATGGAAGCGGACCATAAAAGCAGTTAGTGGGACGTTAAGCAAATAACCTTTTTATTAGCCTATTACTGCCTCAACATCTGTGGTTTAATCATTGTCATTTACAGAAGAATGGAAAGACTAGTTCAGAATGAGTTGGGGGAAAGATCAATTTGGCTTCAGAAGAAATGTAGGAACACGTTAAGCAATCCTGACCTAAATTTTGATCTTAGAGGACCGAATTAAGAATGATAAGCCTACGTAGGCATTCGTAGATCTAGAAAAGGCATTCGATAATGTTGATTGGACCAAGCTATTTGAGATCCTGAAGATGATCACGATCAGATACCGAGAAGAAAGAATTATCTACAGTCTGGACAAAAATTGGTCTACAGTGATAAGAATCGAGGGTTTTCATAAAGAAGCAGCAATCTTGAAAGGAGTGAGGCGACTCTGCAGTTTGTCCCACCTCCTTTTCAAAGTTGATATAGAACAGGAGGTAAAGGAAATCAAAGAGGAATTTGGAAAGGGAGTCACAATCGAAGGAGAGGAATTCAAAACTCTGAGACTTCCCAATGATTTTGTTATTTTATCTCAGTCTGCAGAAGATCTGAAGCAATTGCTGGAAGGAGTACAAGATGAAAATATATAACTCCAAATGAAATGTAATGGAGTGCAGTCGAACAAAGGCAGGTAATGCAGGTAATATTACTTTGAGAAATGAAATACTAAAGAAAGTAGGTGAATATTGTTACTTGGGTTGTAGAATAACTAATGATGGCAGAAGTAAGGAGGACATAAAATGCATACTAGCACAAGCAAGGAAGAGCCTTCTTAAGAAAATAAATTTGAGGATTTCCTTCTGGAGCGAGGCATTGTATGAAAGTGAAACGTGGACGATAACTAGCTCAGAAAGAAAGAGAGTAGAACTTTATGAAATGTGGTGTTACGGAAGAATGCTGAACGTGTTGTGGGTAGATCGAATGACAAATGAAGAGATACTGAATTGGCGACAGGAAATCGATTTGCTTAAATTTAACGAGAAGAAGAGACAGAACGACAAGACACATGTTAAGACACCCAGGTCTTGTTGAGTTGGTTTTTGAGGGAATTGTAGGTGATAAGAACGGTGGGGGTAGACCAAGGTATCAAAATGATAAACCGATTAGGGAAGATGTAGCAGTCTATGGACTGATGACTCAAACAACTCATCATCAGTGTGGTGGTACTAAAAGGCTGTATTACCGAGCTCGATAGCTGTAGTCGCTTCCAGTATCCAGTATTTGGGAGATAGTGGATTCGAATCCCACTGTCGACAACCATGAAGATGGTTTTCTGTGGTTACCCATTTTCACACAGGCAAATGCTGGGGCTGTGCCTTAATTAAGGCCACGCTCTCTACCTTCCCACTCCTTGCCCGCTCCTGTTCCATCGTCGTCATGAGACGTATCTGTGTCGCTGCGACATGAAACTACTTGTAAAAAAAGCCTTATGTCATGTAACCGAAACTTGGCATAATTAACGAAAAATTCATTTATTTCTGAAAATGACGATACCGTAATTTCCCGTAACTATAGTCCAGCTATGGTCGAAAGTAAACTTTTATGTTAACCAATTCCTCTACTTAGTTCTCTGTTTGACAACAAGTTTTTGTGCGGTGAACATGGAAAATTAATTCCGAACGCCAGGGTTTGCGAACCCTGGGGAGTCTTTCATTTTCACTGCTCTCGTGGCGTCTTGCCTTGCATTTGGACTAGAACCTCAGGACTAGATGTGCCGACCTGTCAGTTAGGGAGGGTCTACTACTAAAAGGCCCAGATACAGCCAGGAAATAATAATAATAAGAAGCAAAATCATCGTTCTTCGTTATTTACTGAAACATGAAATTTGTAGACTATCGGACTCGTGTTTTAAAAATCGCTCGTTCGAACCTAACTGAAGATTTCGTTTTTGGAACTAGTTGCAGAGATACGGTAATCTGCATCGTTTCATTCTTTCTTTATTCTGGGCACATTTCGTTTATCGTGATAATCTCGACAAGCACTTCTAAAGTGAATGGCAGGAACCTTCCCCACTGAACTATCATGATCAAAATAAAATGAGGTCGGTGGATGCAGAGTGGGTTTCGTCCCTTAAGAGGCCACGGCTTGCCCGTGGTCCAACAGCTGACCGGCCAACCGAGCAGAGGAAAGTTGGCCACGGCTCTACCGTGGCTCTACGCCTCTGCATTTGGGAGACGGGCCTGGGGCACAGTGCCGGACTTCACCCCTGACCCCACCCGTCGGCTGTCCTGAGAATGGTTTTCCGTGGTTTTCCATTCACCTGCACTAAGGCGAATTCCGGGAGAGTTCCTAGTATAGGCCACGGCCGCCAACCCCCTCACCTTCTCCGCACATCTTCTTCACCGTAACAAATCTCCCCGCCTGAAAGACGGCGTCACCGTATAAGAGGCCCGCCTCCCCCTTCAGGGGAGGAGTGAAAACGTTTAGTAGTAGTAGTAAACAGAATGAGAGAGAGAGAACGAGAAGCTGAGTGACGCAACGTAATGTAATATCATGCCATTGTGACGTAACATTAAGGAGCATTATTCCATTAGTATGGTGTGAGCTGTGTTTAGAAGAAGATTGGACATGCATGCCTTTAATTTTAAAGATCTACAAAACCATATAACTTCAAAGACATAAGAGTAAAGTAAATTATTCTCGTACCGTGGGTACATCTCCCTATGCCAGTTAAACTATGCGCCATGTATAAGGCTATCTGTGTAAACAAATTTGAACTGGTGTACTACAAGATACTTTGGTCTTTAACTGTTAAATGTCTCGATCATCGGTTTAATTGCTCCCTCTAGCGGGATGAACTCTAATCATTTTATAAAGAAATGTTTATTTTTGCAGTTGGCACATCTTAAGTTTTGAGGATTGTTTTGATTATGTATCGAAGTTGTCAACACTGCAACTGGTTCCTTCTTCAATCGTAATCAACGTATCAGAAACTTGTAAGTATTTTCCCTAGCGAATTAAAATTGGCGGTATGTACTGGAATCTAGCCTATCAGTAAAGAGCTCTGGAAGCTTCCCCATTAAATACTATAAACGCAGAGCGCTTTAAGGCCGTAAGGTCTGAATTTTTCCAGCGTGAGGAGGGTGAATTGACGTGAACCAGGAGGCAGGGGCGCAGCCTGCGTTAGGGAGGCCCAGCAAATCAAGGCAATGGCAGAATTTTCATAGCAACGTGATAGATCCTGCGCATAGTTTAACGGGAAGGTTTCAACCTCCTTTTTTATTTTCAAAATCTTCCTCCACTTGGAGGCTGCCAAAGACAAAGAATACACAAACAATTTCGTTCAAAAATAAAATAAGTAAATTATGTCCCAATCTGGCGAGTCTCAGTCTGGCGAGTATAAGTGGTGTCTGAGTATCAAAAGAGAACCCCTGAGCGCTTTCAGCCCCCAGTCGATGAACTCCTTGGTACTGATATTAAAGGTCTTCATCAGTTCTGTCGTCTTCTTAGCGACTGTCCCTCTCGCACCCCTCACTTCTATGTCGTCCAGTTCGTATTTGTTCTTATAATACGGCACTGTAGGCAGGTAGATAGACTTCTTTTCTTGGTCCACTTCGTCTGGTTGGTCGGAGTGTGTTTCGAATCTTACTGTGGGGTCTTCCCTTTGATTGTGATCATATCAATCCTTCTCGTGCTGCCATTTACTCCGATACCATGGACTTCCTCATGCACTTGATATCCTTTCTCGCGAAGCGTCTGTGCTATGGATGACCTGATGTTGTGATGTCTAGTGTTTCTAAGAGCTTCACCGAAGGCACATGAACCCAAGACGTGAGGTAATGTTTCAGTCTCACTACGACATCTTCTGCAGCGGTTACCATCAAGGGACCTTCCTGGTACAGCTCTTACAGGTGCAACGTTACATGCCATTTTCAGCGCATCTCTTCACTCCGTGCTAGAAAGGTCATCATGGTTTCTAACCCATCTGTTTGCAGGAGAGAACTCCTTGTACAGACACGCTCCCTGACCTTTACTTCTCAGCTGGAACCATTTTTCAAATTCAGATTCTCGTAGTTTGTTTCTGAGTTTCTTGGTGTCATATTCACCGTGTCTGTTCTTCATATCCTCAGTTTTACCATTTACGTTTAACTCAGTTAAACATCTGTTAATTTCTTCGTCTATGTTTCTGGTGGCTTCAATATATAGGTTATCCTCCCGTTTCAGAATGTTTCAGCTGTTTATATTCTGAATCAAGGCTTCCCAGCTTGCTCTAAAAACACCTAACCCTTTGTAGCATTTATCTGAGTAAATCATAGAATCCGGAGTGTCAGTAGGAAGGGATAAGATCTCCTTTAGTGTACTCTTAACGAGTTTATCAGCGTATTCCAGAAATCGCCGTGGTATTTTACCTGCAGGAACGCAGAGGAACTAGTAAGTCAACGTAGGGCAGATTGAAGAATTTATAATTGAAACTTTCCGATCCGGATGAAGCCAGGGACAGGATGATAACGAGCTGAGTTTCTGCTGAAGAAGTGTCATTGATTTCTTGGGATCGAATAACATGGTATCCGCATAATTTACACCTAAATATTTAACGCATTCGTTCGTCGAAATACATTTAATCTCCATACCTTCTTCGACTGTAACGAGCCCTTTGTTTATTTCTCCTCTACTGATATTAATAACTTTAGATTTTTCAGGGTTTATTGTTAGACCAAGTTCACGAAACCTTTGTAGAGCTGACTAATGTATACTTAATCCATTTTCAATACTTGAATATCGCATACATCATAAAGTTCGTACTACCGTAATTAATCCAGGGGCATGGACCATCTTTACGACTCTGGTAGCTTAGTGGATAGTACACTGCTTCCAATAACATTAATTTTTATGTTCTTTTACAACATAACCGTACGTACACAATATATTTCATACGAAGACACGAACATGAAAACGCCAGTGCATGGATCAAACATGGACGATTTGTGTCGCGATGAATCGAAATTATTCATAATAAATTTCACCATAGAATAAAATATTGTACGCAACAGCCACTAAAGTGTTAATTTACGTTACTCGTGACCTAATAGATTGCTTTCTGTAGCTGTATCGTAAATAACTACTGTATTTAGTAGGCCTAAATCCATGCGTATACCATACCAAGAAACAACATGACAGATTATAAATATTATTTAGCAGGTAGCATTAATTAGATAATATATAACTTCTATAATTTTCACAATCTGTATTTGGCATTAACAGAGAAACAAATAGGTTGAAATTACTTTCTTATTTTTTCAGTTTACATAATGTTGAAGAACATGGCAGTACTAAAGCACTATTCAGAATATTTGGATGCTATAAGTGAGATATAAAGGCAGAAGACGGCACTTGTATCAGAATTTAAAATCCAATGAGTACGTTAAAAGCGAGAGTTTTTGAAAAAATCACTAAATTCCCTTGGATTGAGTGGGGAAATACAGAATGTACGCTTGGACTTAAAAGTGTTAAGGACTCACGGCTAACTTTTGTAAATATAAAATAAATCATGCTGTACATTCATACTGTTAATGATTTTGAAATAAATTACTGTAAATGCTGATACATGTGAGGGAAAATATTTAAGGGGAAAAGGCATAATGTAAAATACATATACAGGAAAAAGCTTCTAGGGAAAATGGTATTAGAAAAAATACATACTCTATTCGGAAAAATTGCTCTAGGTAGAAATTCCAAGGAAAATGTGACCAGAATTCCAAATGAGAGTATTTAGGACGTCAGAATAACAGACTCAATATACTAAAAAGTAACACATTCCTAAACTAATCCAATACTCTTCAAATGACAATTAAACGAAGAAATTTACGGAATTTTAACACAATGTAGCCAATTTGAAGGAATTTCTACTTACACAATGAGCTGTATCGATGTGATAGTGGTCTGCTCCATGGATATGTGAACGGGTCGCCTGAAAAAAAAAACGGAAAAGCAAGTGAAGTTACAATATGAAATCAGAAATGCTGACATGGATCAGCGAAATTAATAATACATCTTTTACTTCATAAAATGTCTACCACTGTCTGTCATGTTTCAACATCAAAAATAATAATAATCATAATAATAATATTAATAAAAATATGTATTAACGCAGGTACAGTGCAGGAGAGGTGTGATGGTATTAAAATTGATAACCTCTAGATTGCGTGACAAAAGCTTGGATTCAATTCCAAACCTCTTCTCAGTGCTCATATGAAGTGATTCGTTTGTCAGATAGAGACGTTAAGCCCTGGGCAAACCCCTTAGTGTTATTCGACAGGAGTAGGCTATGTACCGGAACCAGGTTTCTTCTTGGTAACTGCTTTACGTCGCACCGACACAGATATGTCTTATGGCGACAATGGGACAGGAAGGGGCTGAGAGTGGGAAGGAAGCGGCCGTGGCCTTAATTAAGGTACAGCCCCAGCATTTGCCTGGTGTGAAAATGGGAAACCACGGAGAACCAGGTTTCACCCTCTACCTTCCTACTATCCTATATCATGTCATTCATTTCATCTCATTAACTCGTGTGATCAGGTTGGCGCCAGGAAGGGCATCCGGTCGTAAAAAATGTCCCACAGAGGGAACAAAAACTACCCCATTAACGACCAGGAATACTTAGTAACAGAGAATTTTCAAATACGTCCCTGAAAGGCGTAGCTTTAATAAAAAAGAAGAGTTACGAATGAAGTCCTTTTCATTTTCATATACAATCCATAATTTATATTCATTGACTCCATTTAAAAATATCAAAAATTTCACAAAATACTATTTCAAGGAGACATCCGTCGCCAACTGAAATGATATTTAAGTAATAATACAGGATTCCAAACGACAATTTTGTTTTTCGAAATCGAATGGATAGCTCCGAAGTTAAAACTACTGCTCTCGCGCCAAAATGAGGCCGAATTTGGTGGCAAATTGTTTAAAGGGACGAGATCGCAGAATTTATTTTAGTGTCAAATTATGGTTGAAGAGTTCTTCTTTTCAACGATATGATTACAATGGCGATATCGGTAATAGATACGGAGTCATCAGCATTGAAAAATAGCGTTTAGTTTTATCAAAAAATTACCAGTGTTTAGAATGAAGAATACACTAAGATGGAAGACGAGAATAGGGAGGTTTGCAAAACCTGAACAAAATTTCCTCAAAGACTAGAAGGCCTATAGAGCGTTCCAACCTTAAAATGCAATGCAGCAGTAATGGGATCTCTTTCCTTCTCCCATGTTTTGCGGGTAGCGCTGTCCTACTCTAATTCAGCGGGTTTGCCAAATATCCGTAAATCAGAATGTTATCGGTCAAAATGGGTAAATATCGTGTTATGTATAGAATTTCAAGACGAATTTAATGCCGTTAACAAAAATGTAAAAAAAAAAAAAACAATTTAGTTACGCCAAATGCAAAATCTTCATTGCATAGAACTTACCATGTCATAACTCCTATTTTATATTCATTATTTTCCTCATTTTTCCACTGATGGTAAAGAAATATTCAAGCTCGAAGTAGATAAGTTTATTTTTGAATTCAAACGATAGCAAAATGCAGTATATGCGTTTATTTCCAGTCATGTTCAGGGATTTTTATGTGCAGGCACAAAAAAAGGCAGTCGCTGGCCAGCTTCTTTCCTATTGTATTTTTGGGGGGTCAATGAGAGACAAATGGACTTCAGATATGGAAGTTATTTTTAAAACAATCTCGAAGTTCTTGTTCTTACTTTGTGTCACCTTGGCTGGCTGAAGTACCCGTAGTGATCTCCCGAAAATGCGCTACTAACATTTCCAGACAGTCGCACGCAGTGCAGTGCTCATTTTGTCAGTGGTATGTATAATAGTGATTAAATGCATATCAGTGACATACGTATAATTCTTGAGGGCAAGTGTAATTCGTGTGTATGGTTCCTGAGTTTGTGCTCGTGCGTGGGGATCTTCGTTCGAAGAAACAGTGCAGAAGGATGTGCAATGGATCGTCAAATTACACTGACTGACAGAGCAAATGCAACACCAAGAAGGAGTGGTCAGAACTTTATGCCAATTGCAGGGTAGACTGACGTCACTGAGGTATGCTCATGATGTGAAATGCGCCGCTGTGCTGCGCACGTAGCGAACGATAAATGGGACACGGCGTTGGCGAATGGCCCACTTCGTACCGTGATTTCTCAGCCGACAGTCATTGTAGAACGTGTTGTCGTGTGCCACAGGACACGTGTATAGCTAAGAATGCCAGGCCGCCGTCAACGGAGGCATTTCCAGCAGACAGACGACTTTACGAGGGGTATGGTGATCGGGCTGAGAAGGGCAGGTTGGTCGCTTCGTCAAATCGCAGCCGATACCCATAGGGATGTGTCCACGGTGCAGCGCCTGTGGCGAAGATGGTTGGCGCAGGGACATGTGGCACGTGCGAGGGTGCGAGGGGTCCAGGCGCAGCCCGAGTGACGTCAGCACGCGAGGATCGGCGCATCCGCCGCCAAGCGGTGGCAGCCCCGCACGCCACGTCAACCGCCATTCTTCAGCATGTGCAAGACACCCTGGCTGTTCCAATATCGACCAGAACAATTTCCCGTCGATTGGTTGAAGGAGGCCTGCACTCCCGGCGTCCGCTCAGAAGACTACCATTGACTCCACAGCATAGACGTGCACGCCTGGCATGGTGCCGGGCTAGAGCGACTTGGATGAGGGAATGGCGGAACGTCGTGTTCTCCGATGAGTCACGCTTCTGTTCTGTCAGTGATAGTCACCGCAGACGAGTGTGGCGTCGGCGTGGAGAAAGGTCAAATCCGGCAGTAACTGTGGAGCGCCCTACCGCTAGACAACGCGGCATCATGGTTTGGGGCGCTATTGCGTATGATTCCACGTCACCTCTAGTGCGTATTCAAGGCACGTTAAATGCCCACCGCTACGTGCAGCATGTGCTGCGGCCGGTGGCACTCCCGTACCTTCAGGGGCTGCCCAATGCTCTGTTTCAGCAGGATAATGCCCGCCCACACACTGCTTGCATCTCCCAACAGGCTCTACGAGGTGTACAGATGCTTCCGTGGCCAGCGTACTCTCCGGATCTCTCACCAATCGAACACGTGTGGGATCTCATTGGACGCCGTTTGCAAACTCTGCCCCAGCCTCGTACGGACGACCAACTGTGGCAAATGGTTGACAGAGAATGGAGAACCATCCCTCAGGACACCATCCGCACTCTTATTGATTCTGCACCTCGACGTGTTTCTGCGTGCATCGCCGCTCGCGGTGGTCCTACATCCTACTGAGTCGATGCCGTGCGCATTGTGTAACCTGCATATCGGTTTGAAATAAACATCAATTATTCTTCCGTGCCGACTCTGTTTTTTCCCCAACTTTTATCCCTTTCGAACCACTCCTCCTTGGTGTTGCATTTGCTCTGTCAGTCAGTGTAAAAAGAAACGTTCCGTAGTTGAAAGAACACCGGCAGAAATGTGTACATGAAAAAGTCAGTCGCTGTCTACCGCCTTTGCTATTGACTTCACATGGCGCGGTTAAAGCTAAGCAAACGGTCTTCGGATATGGAAGTTATTTTTTAAATCATACCTCAAGTCCTTATCTGGCTTATCTCTCAATTTATGACAGGGAGAACGTCTCGTTCGTTTGCGTTTCACGAGTGACTCGGCTGGCTGGCCAGTGGGGCTCTCCCAAACAGTGAGCATTTATATACAGACACAGTCGTGTGCAGTGGTGTTCATTTAATAAGTATTATAAGAATGATAGTGGTTAGCGTGATTAGCTGCCACCCCCGGAGGCCCGGGTTCGATTCCCGGCTCTGCCACGAAATTTGAAAAGTGGTACGAGGGCTGGAACGGGGTCCACTCAGCCTCGGGAGGTCAACTGAGTAGAGGTGGGTTCGATTCCCACCTCAGCCATCCTGGAAGTGGTTTTCCGTGGTTTCCCACTTCTCCTCCAGGCGAATGCCGGGATGGTACCTAACTTAAGGCCACGGCCGCTTCCTTCCCTCTTCCTTGCCTATCCCTTCCAATCTTCCCATCCCTCCACAAGGCCCCTGTTCAGCTTAGCAGGTGAGGCCGCCTGGGCGAGGTACTGGTCATACTCCCCAGTTGTATCCCCGACCAAGAGTCTGAAGCTCCAGGACACTGCCCTTGAGGCGGTAGAGGTGGGATCCCTCGCTAAGTCCGAGGGAAAAACCGAACCTGGAGGGTAAACAGATGATGATGATGATGATGAATTGGGCAAATTGCGTGAACGAAGTAAAGAAAAATGAAAGGGATTTGTGGAAAGCAGGCGAATTACAGGACGATGTCGACGGAGAACAGTTTTTAATAAGACTTTCTTCATCGTCCTGATCATCCTCAAGTTCATCTCCCAAACTCGGTTCATCCAAAGCGGGAACATCAGGCCTTGCAGAAATGATAGAAGGTTTACATCCAATATCTGAGAACAAGGACAGTGATTAAGGCATGTTGTATTTACTTTTACCAACCTACAAATATCCATTTTTTGAATGAATGAATGAATGAATGAATGAATGAATGAATGAATGAATGAATGAATGAATGAATGAATGAACTTAAAATTACAAAATTACCAACAAAAAATGTGGAACTGTGACGCCCTGTTTGAGTTTCACTCGAGTGTGATCTTCACGAGTCGATTTCGCAACAGCGCGCTCCATCTACGCTTTACTGCAATTTAAGGTTTCAACGCTCTATAGAGGAGATATACAATGACTGACAGAGCAAATGCAACACCAAGAAGGAGTGGTTCGAAAGGGATGAAGTTGGGGAAAAAACAGAGACGGCACGGACGAATAATTGATGTTTATTTCAAACCGATATGCAGGTTACGCAATGCGCACGGCATCGACTCAATAGGATGTAGGACCACCGCGAGCGGCGATGCACGCAGAAACACGTCGAGGTACAGAGTCAATAAGAGTACGGATGGTGTCCTGAGGGATGGTTCTCCATTCTCTGTCAACCATTTGCCACAGTTGGTCGTCCGTACGAGGCTGGGGCAGAGTTGGAAACGGCGTCCAATGAGATCCCACACGTGTTCGATTGGTGAGAGATCCGGAGAGTAAGCTGGCCACGGAAGCATCTGTACACCTCTTAGAGCCTGTTGGGAGATGCGAGCAGTGTGTGGGCGGGCATTATCCTGCTGAAACAGAGCATTGGGAGCCCCTGAAGGTACGGGAGTGCCACCGGCCGCAGCACATGCTGCACGTAGCGGTGGGCATTTAACGTGCCTTGAATACGCACTAGAGGTGACGTGGAATCATACGCAATAGCGCCCCAAACCATGATGCCGCGTTGTCTAGCGGTAGGGCGCTCCACAGTTACTGCCGGATTTGACCTTTCTCCACGCCGACGCCACACTCGTCTGCGGTGACTATCACTGACAGAACAGAAGCGTGACTCATCGGAGAACACGACGTTCCGCCATTCCCTCATCCAAGTCGCTCTAGCCCGGCACCATGCCAGGCGTGCACGTCTATGCTGTGGAGTCAATGGTAGTCTTCTGAGCGGACGCCGGGAGTGCAGGCCTCCTTCAACCAATCGACGGGAAATTGTTCTGGTCGATATTGGAACAGCCAGGGTGTCTTGCACATGCTGAAGAATGGCGGTTGACGTGGCGTGCGGGGCTGCCACCGCTTGGCGGCGGATGCGCCGATCCTCACGTGCTGACGTCACTCAGGCTGCGCCTGGACCCCTCGCACGTGCCACATGTCCCTGCGCCAACCATCTTCGCCACAGGCGCTGCACCGTGGACACATCCCTATGGGTATCGGCTGCGATTTGACGAAGCGACCAACCTGCCCTTCTCAGCCCGATCACCATACCCCTCGTAAAGTCGTCTGTCTGCTGGAAATGCCTCCGTTGACGGCGGCCTGGCATTCTTAGCTATACACGTGTCCTGTGGCACACGACAACACGTTCTACAATGACTGTCGGCTGAGAAATCACTGTACGAAGTGGGCCATTCGCCAACGCCGTGTCCCATTTATCGTTCGCTACGTGCGCAGCACAGCGGCGCATTTCACATCATGAGCATACCTCAGTGACGTCAGTCTACCCTGCAATTGGCATAAAGTTCTGACCACTCCTTCTTGGTGTTGCATTTGCTCTGTCAGTCAGTGTAAGAGCCGCTTCACACTACGCGACAGAAATCGGTGAAGGGAATCGTCTACTGAGTAGCTCATGTGAATTCCGCATCGCCGACGGCAGCCCGCTGCGCTAATTAGCCGCCTTCCCCAGCCTGAGTTCTCCAATTGCTCTTGTTATTGTGGAAAATAAAAAAAAAAAGGAAGGGAATAGTCGTAGGTTTCATCACATCCAATGCTGAAATATCATTCAGAAATATGTGTTTTCTAAAACTATTTGATGGTATAAGTTTATTTTACTTGCTTCAGAATGTCAGAGAGATCTTTTGATGAACTCTTCGAAAGTGTGAATACCAAGTACAGAAAAGCAAGGGAAAACAGCCTTAATTTTTAGGTAGGGTGAACTGAAATGTTGGTCATTACTTGTAAACTCTACGATGGGGTGTCAAAAACAATCTGAATGATTTTATTACAGCAAAATACTGGCTATCTTTATTCAAATTCACTTACAGAACTTCAAAGTATTCTCCCTCAGACACATTACAACGGTTCCAGCATTCAGTCCACTGTTCAACACAATCCCGGAAGCCCTTTTTTGATAGTCTGTTGAGTTTACGCGAAATTGCATTGCTTACTTCTGATCGCTTCGAAAATGATGACCTTGAAGTTCCTTTTTCACTGTAGGAAATAGGTAGAAGTCGCATGGTGCTAGGTCCGGTGAATAAGGTAGATGTGGCATCACCTCAATGCTCAATTCGGTTATTGTGTCTTGTGCCTTGATGCCCGTCCGTCCCGTTTAGAAAAGTTTGGTCTTTTCCTGTTATTTATGTTCTAAGTGACTGTATCCCCGCAACATGACATAAATTGCGTTCTCAAATACGTCGGTTTTCGAAGTTGAGGATCTTTCGTGTGGTGTGGAGCATCCTCAAGATCAGTTTTACCCTCCTTAAAGCATTTGTGCCCCCCAAAAACTTGTGTCTTTTCCACAGCTTCCTCTCTGCAAGCTTGCTGCAAAATTTCTACTGTTTGTGTTGGAGTTTTGTCCAGGAGAATACAAAATCTAATTGAAGCGCGCAGCTGCAACTTGAGATCCATGTTGTATACAGTGATTACGGCCTCCTTCCTCAGCTACTCCCCCTGCGACTGGGAAGTAGAGTTGGGTCGTTCATGTACTAACTAGTTCACTTGAACGACTTGTTTCTTTGAACTGGTACGAATTCCTTCGAATGTTTTGAACGGGTCGTTCACGCGAGCATACGCATGTTAGAGGATGAACAAGGTCAGTCTAGACAGACCTTGAGGACGAAAACCTAAGCAAGCACCATCTATTGTAAAATCTACGTACGAGCTTACATCTCGTTCATTTGAACGACAAAATAAGCTTGCACACGAATGGACAATGGCGTGCCGCGTTAATGGTCACGTGATAGCACATCTCTCATACTTCTCAATTGGGGGAGAAGGAGCTATATAAAATGAGAAATCTTATCTGTCTCTCCGTCTCTCGTAGATACCATTTCTTTACTTAGGCAGACTGACGGCGGCGCTGTGCATTGGGTAGCTGTTTTCTGTTCGTGCTCATAATCAAAGCCCGGATTTTCATGCCGTAACAGGTTAGATTGCAAACTAAATTTGGTTAATAGGAAGTGTCGGCCACCCGCTCTTCCATAATGTAGCAAGAGTAACATAAATTATAGGAGTTCTGATGGGCTGTACCGCTAATGTTTATGCAAACCCCATAGCACAATCGTTGTGAAGGTAGACTATACTTGCTGCTCGCTTTAGAAATTTTGCATTCTAACCTATTAATGTATAAAAGTCCGGGCTCTACTCATAATAAATTAACTCGTTCATTTGCACGACTCAGGCTATGAACGGTATCGAATGAACTAGTTAAAGCAAATTAACAAACTGGACCCATCCCTACTGAGAAGCCTGAGGTGAGTGACGTGCATCGCACTGTATAATTCAAGGTCAAACCTTCCAGTACTACCACCAGCAAACTCTAGCACGTGATTACTGAAACATACAAAAGATAACAATTCCGATTATTTTCTGACACCCCTTCGTATTACTATATTCGTCACAGTTTAAAGTTCGCCACAGTTTAGAGTTCCAGATGGTTGTATACTTTGTATAATTAAGTCTTCCACCGAGCTCGATAGCTGCAGTCGCTTAAGTGCGGCCAGTATCCAGTATTCGGGAGATAGTAGGTTCGAACCCCACTGTCGGCAGCCCTGTAAATGGTTTTCCCATTTTCACACCAGGCAAATGCTGGGGCTGTACCTTAATTAAGGCCGCGGCCACTTCCTTCCCACTCTTAGCCCTTTCCTGTCCCATCGTCGCCGTAAGACCTATCCGTGTTGGTGCGACGTAAAACAACTAGCAAAAAAAATGAAGTCTTCCGGGTTATTTTCGTGTACTTGTCCTGACAGATCATTCACACTGAATACAATTTATTTTATTTTACAGTACATAGTATAGTATTCTGAAACGAAATACGTAACAAGAAGGACTTTAATTCTACAATGAAATTAAAGGAAATTCGGAACGGAACTCAAAGAGGGCGAGTGGCTTGGCTACGGCGAAGCCTATTGGCAAGACTGCAATACACAGCAATAGTTTGCCAACCGGGATTGTGAGACCTGCCTCAGTTACCGGTAGCGGAAGTGAGCTACCTCAAGGTCGGTGTCGCCGGGCTTCTTTCTGTAGCTCGGCTACAGAGTAGAGCAGTCTGAAGAGTTCGATTTAAAACAACTTTTCACAAGCACGGGGAGCTGATAGCTGACACCAGTAGCCTATCCCTATCGCCTAGATAACACAAAATAAAACATTTACAGGAACTTCCTTTCCAATCAATGAACAGCCTCCATCTACAGATTTACTGCCATGATTAAATCATTCCTTTGAATCCAAAACTTTGGCCGTAGGATGACTCGTAAGACAGCGTTTGGATGAAGAAGTTATTCCGTGCATCACATTAAATCGCGTGTTGTGGTCTGATGAGCCATTATTGTCGGTCTATTTGAGGTTCGATTGTGTATAGGTACGGTACTTTCACTTGGTGTAATTCTCGTCACAGCAGTGCAGCGGAATCGAAGTAGAACATGAAGCTTGTCCAGGCTGAAATTAAGTAGATATTGATTCATTCTGGTATTCTTGGAACGTCTCAATCTCTTATAAGACCACCTGCGTAGCGTACTTGTTCCGGGTTAGAACCCAGACGCAGATAGATGGCATTTAAGAGAACCCGTAAATAATTAATTGATCTTCTCCTTCTTAATCTGTTTACCATCCAGGGTTGGTTTTACCGTAGGATTCAGCGAGGGATCCCACCTCTACCGTCTTAAGGACAGTGTCCGGGAGCTTCAGAGTCTCGCTCGGAGGATACAACTGGGGAGGATAACCAACACCTCGCTCAGGCGGCCTCACCTGCTATGCTGAACAGGGGCCTTGTCGGGGGATGGGAAGATTGGAAGGGAGAGACAAGGAAGAGGGAAGGAAGCAGCCATGGCCTTATGTTAGGCACCATCCCGGCATTTGCTTGGAGGAGAAGTGGAAAACCACTTAGAGGATGGGTGAGGAGGTAATCGAACCCCCATCTAATCAATTGACCTCCGGAGGCAGAGTGGACCCCGTTCCAGCCCTCGTACCACTTTTTAAATTTCGTGGCAGGGCCGGGAATCGAACCCGGGCCTCTGGGAGTGGCAGCTAATCACACTAACAACTACACCACAGAGGCGTACACCTGTAGATAATTAGTTAATTAAGTAAAGAGTTATTTAACCCGTCAATTACTCCATGGTTACATTTTGTTGACCCTTTGGCTGAATATTCAGTATTGTGGATTTCGGTTCAAAGGACCACGGTTGCAATTCCCGGTCGGGTTTTTAATCGCATTTCTTTATTTCATCTGTGTCGAGAACTGGGTATTCATTCCAACACGTTCACATTCATGAAATGAAATGAAATGGCGTATGGCTTTTAGTGCCGGGAGTGTCCGAAGACATGTTCGGCTCGCCAGGTGCAGGTCTTTTGATTTGACTCCCGTAGGCGACCTGCGCGTCGTGATAAGGATGAAATGATGATGAAGACAACACATACACCCAGCCCCCGTGCCAGCGATATTAACCACTGATGGTTAAAATTCCCGACCCTGCCGGGAATCGACCCTAGGCCCCCGTAACCAAAGGCCAGCACGCTAACCATTTAGCCATGGAGCGTTCCCCTTCATATTTACACGAAACACGGGATAATTAATATATCCCTGCACATAGGGTCGCCGTCAGGAAGGGCATTTGGTTATAAAACAGGACCAAATCCAAAATAATACAAATCTCCAGAAAAATTGTGGAACTCTCTTTATGTCTGGTGGGAACAAACATTTTTTCGCAATGTAAACCCATGCAACAGGAATATTCAGCCTGGGGAGGTCATCACCCGCTCTACAGCAGCGATAACACAGGTCCCTTGCGCTGCAATGCAAGGAGTAAAGTCGGCAACTTGTCCGTCCGTGCCGTTAAGTGGGTATGCATACCTTGCGGACACTCCAAATGGTGATACAAACGGACTAGATATTACTGAGCTGGCCGACCCCGCGGTGTAGGGGTTGCGTGCCTGCCTCTTACCGTCCTTCTACCCGGAGGCACCGGGATCAATTCCCGGCCAGGTCAGGTATTTATACCTGCATTTGAATGCTGGTTCAAGGTGCACTCAGCGTACGTAATTAAAACTGAGGAGCAATCTGACGGTGAAACGGCGGCCCGATCTAGAAAGCTAAGAATATGGCTGAGGGGATTCGTCGTGCTGACCATTCGCAACACCTCATATATTTATGATTTGCTTTACGTCGCACCGACACACATAGGTCTTATGGCGACGATGGGATAGGAAAGGCCTAGGGAGTGGGAAGGAAACGGTTGTGGCCTTAATTAAGGCACAGCACCAGCATTTGCCTGGTGTGAAAATGGGAAACCACGGAACACCATCTTCAGGGCTCCCGAGAGTGAGGTTCAAACCCACTGTCTCCTGGATGCAAGCACCCCTAACCGCACTGCCAACTCGCCCTATCATAATCTGCATGCCTTCGGAATGAACAGCGGTCGCTTGGTAGGCCATGGCCATTCGGGGCTCTTGCGCCATGGTGTTTGATTTGCATATTACTAACCCACAGATAATGTACTTCCGGTAGTGCCTTTACTCTGGAACTAGGTATTTTTCACCCACTTACATGTTTTGCCAAGTATTGGTAATGGCTGTCCTAACCTCTTCAACGTCGACGACAATTTACAAGGCAAAATGGATCATCAAACTATGCAATTGTGGTGGAAATGTACTAGCCCATTCTTGTGTCCAGGATAGATTTCTTACTCAAATTCTACCTGCGAAGTTCTTAGCTTTCTTAAGTGTTCCCCTTCCTCCTAGTCCTTTACCATTCTAACATCGCCAAGAAATCGTGTGCGTATGTACTGTATATTAGCGCTTAGTTAAACCACTGGCAAAAATAAATAAATTTAAAAATAAATAAATAAATAAATAAATAAATAAAATTATTATTGTTGTTTCTTTTGAGAGATACCAAAGTGTCCGATTTTCCCCTGAAATTGGTTTCTTTAGCATTGTCTGCATGCTTTGTACCTAGAAATATGTTTTGGGGCTTAGAAGACGAGAGTCAGTACAGGTTCCTGGGTTGTTCTCCTCTTAGTAGCTTTTTAAGACATGCAGGCAAGAGTCTGATGATGGCATTCTTCCATTTCTCAGGAAAGATTCCCTTCATAACAGAGGTGTTAATAATGTGCGTTATTGTAGGAAGAATGATGTCTAGAATTTTTCTTAAAAGGGACAGGTTTAGAGTGCATAGTTTCAACACAGTCAGTCATTAGGACACAGACCAAACAGCTTCCCTGATTCCGATACGACTTCATTCATCCCTGACATGTAGACTATGATTACCTTCAGAAAAGGGTAATCCCTCTGTTATTAACCTCAGTATTTCAATTTCTTTGCATAAATATGCTATCCTTGGAAAAGAAAAAATGTACAGTGCTCATATGAAGTCACTGTACATGCCACTCTTAAATGGAAGACACTGAACTCCACTCCAGTCTTGCATGCGTTTTTGCCATTCTGCCTCATACAGTATTATAATGTAGCCTGTATGTTTATTTTAATATCTAAATTCAATTTTGTCAGTGCTTCAACATATCTCTACTCCTCTCACAACTTTTTAGTTTATATATATACAAAACGTTCATCTTATTTTCTTTCTTAGTAAGTTATATTTTTTTATCATTTCTCCCCACTCCCAACCCTAATCTCTCTTTCCTTTTTTCCTTCTTTTACACTGAGTGTGTATATGTGTGTGCCTAGAGAAATGAGAAACAGAATATTGAAGCAGCTAAAAGTAAACTTTCCCTTGAAAATGACTTGCATAGTCTGTCTCTCTCTTATGAACAGAGAATAACATACTAAAAAGGAAAAGGAAAGAGAAAGAGATAGACTTTGGAAATAGCGGAAAGAAAACAAGGGGATAGGTAATATGGTGAATATGTGATGGAAGGGACTCTTTTTTCCCCTTTTTTTGAAAGTGTGTGCGAGAGAGATAGAGTTATATCTATAAAGAGAGAGAGATAGAGACAGAAGAGAGAACGAAAAAAAGCGAAATAAAAAAGAGAAACAAGAGAAAGAGTGTATGGGTCGATACGTCATTTGGGCTGTTACCATGGTAGCGTGTACCACCCTTCCTCCACCCCCTTCATCTGACTACCTTGTGCAACTCTTTTTTTACACACACACACACATGCACAAAACGTTGAAAAAGAGTGAGATGGAGATAACCCATATACATGTGAGAAGGTTACAGTGTGAGAGAGACAGGATGAGGTGAAGGGAAATGAATATTTTTGTTGAAATGCTCTGTTTCTACAGATGGCAAAGGACTACATCATGCTTGCAGTAAGTTCAACCAAGTACGTTACTCTAAGATTCCTTGAGGCAGTAGATGGTGTTGCGATCATGTCAACTCTTTTGTTCCCCAAAGTAGCCATGGTCAGGTTTCAAGGCTTACTTAATCATGTTCTTCTAGACGTAATTCTTCAAAATTTCACGATAAAAATGTAAAAATGAAGTGTGTTTCTTTTTTCGCCACGAACCACATAAACCGCCCGGATAGCAAGAAATGTAATAGTAATGTTAATTGCTTAACGTACCTTATCTGTAGAGGGGCTACGGTGTTGGAAACAGTGTTGCCAACACTTGATGATGAAAGGTAGCTTAGGCTGATTGCCAAAGTGGCCAGGAGTAGCTTGCAACCTTCTTCTTTTTCTACCGCTTTTCCCACACTTGTGGAGACACAGGTGCGAAATGTGTCGCACGTGTGGATTTGACCCTGTTTTACGGCCGGATACCCTTCCTGACGCCAACCCTATATGGAGGGATGTAATCACTATTGCGTGTTTCTGTGGTGGTTGGTAGTGTGTTGTATGAATATGAAGAGGAAACTGTTGGGACAAACACAAACACCCAGTTCCCAAGCCAGAAGAA
The DNA here is from genome assembly GCF_040414725.1 of Anabrus simplex. Lineage (NCBI taxonomy): Eukaryota > Metazoa > Arthropoda > Insecta > Orthoptera > Tettigoniidae > Anabrus > Anabrus simplex. The sequence continues at coordinate 46,670,695 of NC_090277.1, forward strand.
TTAATCAGACGCGATTAAAATCCCCGAACCGTCCGGGAATCGAACCTGGGACCCTCTGAACCGAAGGACTCAATGCTGACCATTCAGCCAAGGAGTCGGATGTTGGAGTAGCTTGCAATAACATTTCAACATTATTTTACTGCTACGAGAGAAAATATTACTGATTCTTGTTAACTAAAGTGCCCTGAATCCATATCTGTGTTCATATTTTCTGTATCACGCCATTCGTTTAAAAGAAAATAGAAACACATCAAAATTGGCAAAGTTCATCATTAAAAAATATACACATAATTTAATAAGACAATATACCTGAAATGACAGCTTAGGTATTGAGGGATGTAAAATCCAAGTCTGTATTCAGATTGCAGTCGCTTAAGTGCGGCCAGTATCCAGTAATCGGGAGATAGTGGGTTCGAGCCCCACTGTCGGCAGCCCTGAAGATGGTTTTCCGTGGCTTCCCATTTTCACACCAGGCAAATGCCGGGGTTGCACCTTAATTAAGGCCAAGGCCGCTTCCTTCCACTTCCTAGGCCTTTCCTCTCCCATCGTCGCCATAAGACATATCTGTGTCGGTTCGACGTAAAACAAAATAGCAAAAATGTATTCATATTTTTTCTGTCTTGCCCCGTTTATGTAACTTTTAGAAATACGACATCAAATTAGGTGCATTATTTTTTAAATGAGTTTTAACACCGCAATATAAAATTAACTATAAAACATTGAATTATGTTAATAAAAATTACGTACAGCCATTCAGATGCTCGATTTGTCGGTGGAAATGTTGTGCCGTTTTGATGCCCTGCTGTGACTTTGAGATGTATTCCTCTTTAAGCACCAGAAATAATCCAGTAAAATTGCTTCATTCCATTAGTTCTGGTATCTTGTTTCCATAGTTTTTATATCTAGATGAAATCTTTCACCCTGGTCCTCATTCATTACCCCAAGATTTTTGGGAAATTAGTCGATGTGATTGTGTAGAAGATTTTAAGATTTCTGCGGCAATTTCCTTGTAATTTTTAGATTTCCGGTCACCTAAGAAGTTTTATGTCAAGCATTCAAATGAATGCCGTGCAGATTTTTCTCCTCCCCTGCCGGTGGTCCCCGATTATACCGCTTTTCCGGTGCAGTTCAACAGGAAGTAATTTTGTTACACCACTTAATATTCTCAGATCCACTACAAAAGAACACCATATTTTCTGAACACTATTTACTGCGCTGGGTATATGAAAAACTAAATGAATACACAATTAAGGCTCATACCATCCAGTTTTAAGGAATGACATTCATAAAAATGTAGAAATGAATTGAGTGTTTTAAGTATCCTTGCAATACTGAGCAAGAAAAAAATCATTATAGGATACCTTGTTCATAATTATTAATTTCAGTATTTAGACATTTTGTCCGCCTCTGTGGTGTAGTGGTTAGCGTGATTAGCTGCCACCCCCGGAGGCCCGGGTTCGATTCCCGGCTCTGCCACGAAATTTGAAAAGTGGTACGAGGGCTGGAACGGGGTCCACTCAGCCTCGGGAGGTCAACTGAGTAGAGGTGGGTTCGATTCCCACCTCAGCCATCCTGGAAGTGGTTTTCCGTGGTTTCCCACTTCTCCTCCAGGCGAATGCCGGGATGGTACCTCACTTAAGGCCACAGCCGCTTCCTTCCCTCTTCCTTGCCTATCCCTTCCAATCTTCCCATCCCTCCACAAGGCCCCTGTCCAGCATAGCAGGTGAGGCCGCCTGGGCGAGGTACTGGTCATACTCCCTAGTTGTATCCCCCGACAAAGAGTCTGAAGCTCCAGGACACTGCCCTTGAGGCGGTAGAGGTGGGATCCCTCGCTAAGTCCGAGGGAAAAACCGAACCTGGAGGGTAAACAGATGATGATGATGATGATGATTTAGACATTTTCATGGATTTCAAGAAAGGTTCTTTTAGTTTTAATTGGACGTGATGGAACGAAATATATGGGCTGTTTAACTACTCATAGGGGAGAAATGAAAAATATAAACAGTTTCTTTGTAGCAAAATTGTTGCATGTCAGTGTAATTGATCGCTCTATACATAAGACCGAGCTCGATAGCTGCAGTCGCTTAAGTGCGGCCAGTATCCAGTATTCGGGAGATAGTAGGTTCGAACCCCACTGTCGGCAGCCCTGAAGATGGTTTTCCGTGGTTTCCCATCTTCACACCAGGCAAATGCTGTGGCTGTACCTTAACTAAGGCCACGGCCGCTTCCTTCCCACTCCCAGCCCTTACCTGTCTCATCGTCGCCATAAGACCTATCTGTGTCGGTGTGACGTAAAGCAACTTGCAAAAAAAAAAAAAATCTATACATGAGTGAAAATCACAAGACAGTGTACGATCACTAACACACAAGAAAGCTTTTATTAAGCGCATTTGAAGAGTTCAGGGAGGAGAAAAGTAATAGTAATTTTAAAAAATGATACTGAACTTACGTATTAAAAATACTCACCATCCATCATTCTCATCACTTCTAAAGTCTTGAATAGGTAAAGAAAGTGGTAAAAATTTATGTCTAGCTTTATACTTGAAATTTTCAGTTATGGTCATATAGTGGATTAATTGGCAACCTCGTTAAGGCGACACTTCGGAGACAAAAATATAATTTTACCCAACGCATGGATTTTCACGAAATTTTGTGGGAATGTCACCTACATAAAAGTAGAGATATCACGAACATTTCTTTCAATATACAATTAATAGTTTTTCCAAAACACTTTTTTAAATTTTAATTCCACTTTTTTCGTGAAATATAATTAACTAGTTAATGTATTCGTAAATAGGTAGATAATAATTCTTTTAAAATCACTACGTACCGATTTTTCTGTACGTAAATTATATCTAAAGTTTGTGTAATTTTTTACGTTCTAAAATTTTGGGCTTAAAAATCTATACTACTTGAAAAAAATTCTGCAATCGAAAATTCCATATGCAGGTTTCTTAATATAGCTGTGATATATATACCACACAAATTTTGTTACATTTGGAAGAATATTATGGAAGAAAGATGGGATTTAAATGTAAAATTAAACTGGCAAACAAGGCATTATTGCAGTGATAAATTGTTTGAATTCAGCGGAATAACTTGGTAACAAAAAAAAAAAAAAGAAACTAAAACCTTTCAATTTCAGTCATAAACAAAATTTCACCGAGATCTATAGCTGCAGTCACTTAAGTGCGGCCAGTATCCAGTATTCGGGAGATAGTGGGTTCGAGCCCCACTGCCGGCAGTCCTGGAAATGGTTTTCCGTGGTTTCCCATTTTTACACGTTCTCAGCCCTTCCTATCCCATCGTCGCCATAAGACCTATCTGTGTCGGTGCGACGTAAAGCAACTTGTAAAAAAATCAACAAAATGACCAAAATATCAATTTTTATTACCGGAGTGTCACCTTCAGTGTCAGAAGTTCTCGAGACGAGTTGTTAGGCATCTTGAATTCATGTAACGAACCTTAGCCGTGGGAACACAGGGGTAAGAACTAACCGACTGCATCACTGTGGTCGACGAAAATAAAAGTTAAAGTCTTTCACAGAAGGTACAATTTCAGCATAGAACAGATTTGACAGTGCTTACATGCGTGATGGCCCAGCCAGGGTATGCTTCCAGTACCCACTACAGTACTTTCTCGGTCACCGACATTTTGCACACTTCTTTTCGTCCGCAGATCTTACGTGCTCTTTGTTTAGGCCATGTCGTCCACAGTAATACTTCGTCCATGTAACATTGTCCATAACAGGGCATTCTGTCCATTCTTTCCCCTCAACCATCAACAGGTCCACTCATTTCGTCAACGCCAAATTCATCCCCACTCATCTAACTCAATTCGATCACTTATTTTATAATAATAGCAGAAGGGGGTGAAAGTTCCTTATAAGGATCACTGTCTAGGGGTTAATATAAGGAAAGCTCTTCTTCAATAGGGTAATCACATAAACGGGATTGTAAATAAATGTAAATAAAGGGTACTTAGGGTATTTAGGGGTCGTAGTAAGGATGTAGTCCGCCTCTGTGGTGTAGTGGTTAGTGTGATTAGCTGCCACCCCCGGAGGCCCGGGTTCGATTCCCGGCTCTGCCACGAAAATTGAAAAGTGGTACGAGGGCTGGAACGGGGTCCACTCAGCCTCGGGAGGTCAACTGAGTAGAGGTGGGTTCGATTCCCACCTCAGCCATCCTGGAAGTGGTTTTCCGTGGTTTCCCACTTCTCCTCCAGGCAAATGCCGGGATGGTACCTAACTTAAGGTCACGGCCGCTTCCTTCCCTCTTCCTTGTCTATCCCTTCCAATCTTCCCATCCCCCACCAAGGCCCCTGTTCAGTATAGCAGGTGAGGCCGCCTGGGCGAGGTACTGATCATTCTCCCCAGTTGTATCCCCCGATCCGATGTCTGAAGCTCCAGGACACTGCCCTTGAGGCGGTAGAGGTGGGATCCCTCGCTAAGTCCGAGGGAAAAGCCAACCCTGGACAATAAACAGATTAAGAAAGAAAGAAAGAAAGTAAGGATGTAAAGGAGAGGACATATAAATCACTGGTAATACCCCAACTAGAGTATGGTTCCAGTGTATGGGATTAGTTTATTCAAGAACTAGAAGAAATCCAAAGAAAAACAGCTCGAATTTTTCTGGGTGATTTCCGACAAAAGAGTAGCGTTACGAAAATGTTGTATACATTGGGCTGGGAAGACTTGGGAGAAAGGAGACGAGCTGTTGGACTAAGTGGTATGTTCCAAGCTGTCTGTGGAGGAATGGCGTGGAATGACATTAGTAGACGAATATCTTTGGGCGTTGTTTATAAAAGTAAGAAAGATCGCAATATGAGGATAAAGTTGGAATTGAAGAGGACAAATAGGGGCAAATTTTCGTTTATAGGAATAGGAGTTAGGAATTGAAATAATTTACAAAGGGAGGCGTTCAATCACTTTCCAAATTCTTCGCAATTATTTAAGAAATGACTTGGTAAACAACAGGTAGGCAATCTGCCACTTGTGATTGCCTTAGATGCAGTTCAGTATAATCCATGTAAGCATATATATTAATTTCAATATTTAGACATTTTCATGAATTTCAAGAAAAGTTTCTTTCGTTTTAGTTGGACGTGATAAAACAAAACATGTGGGCTTTGTAACTACTCATATTGGAGAACTAAAAAATATAAATAGTTTCCCTGTAGCAAAAATTGTTGCATATGTGATTGATTGATTGATTGATTGATTGATTGATTGATTGATTGATTGATTGATTGATTGATTGATTGATTGATTGATTGATTGATTGATTGATTGATTGATTGATTGATTGATTGATTGATTGATTGATTGATTGATTGATTGATTGATTGATTGATTGATTGATTGATTGATTGATTGATTGATTGATTGATTGATTGATTGATTGATTGATTTATTGATTGATTGATTGATTGATTGATTGATTGATTGATTGATTGATTGATTGATTGATTGATTGATTGATTGATTGATTTACACAACAATGGAGTTGTGAATTGAAATTTGAAGCCATTACAAAGACATAGGAACAATACTGTCCACACAATAATGTAGATATGACCCTGCGAACCATCAGGTTCAAAATGTAATCGTACTCTACACCTCAAAAGGAAGATCAGTAGAAACTAATCCATTCCCTTTCCTAGTAACTGTCAAGCACCTCTTTGAAAATGTAGCCTAGTCCATTTAAATCTTTCTACAGTATAATCAGGAATTCAAATCTTTTGCGATATTGATTTGAATAATATACAGTACATGTATATATAAATGTACTTGTAGCCTAGACCGTTTCATCCTTTTAATAAATTAGACTTTCCTTTGAAACCTGCTGCAAAACTGCTGACTGACAGATGGCAAAGGGCTTGCAGTAAACTCAACCAAATACGGTACAGTATAAGGTTCCTTGAGACAGAACATGGTGCTACGATCATGCCAACTGTTTATTTCCCAAAGTGGCCATGGTCAGGTTTCAAAGCTTAATTTAACATTATTTTACAGGTAATTAATCAAACTTTTGTGAACGGAAAATACAAATAACGTGTGTTTTTCTTACGGACATGTTTAGATATAAACATTGGACAAAAATCGACGAAGCGGGGTGAAACGATCTATGGGAGTGGATTAAGAGTAGTGATAAACGAACGTGATAGGTCGACGGAATTAGAAATTTCGGCAGAAAGGTCTGGGCTCCAGTGGATACACTGGTATCTCTACGAGCTTTCTTCCTGATAATATCTTCCAGCATTTTAGAGCAGGGCCTCTCAGGGTGCATGCGCGTGGTGCATGCACTGTGCACGGTGCAAAAGACGACTTGGCTTGGTTGACCAGAGTGCAGACCCCCACTCCTCGATTTGGAGCAATAGCGCTGTCTCTCTCTTTCCCCACGCCTGTCTTTTTTTTTTTTTTTAATAATTATTTTATTTTCTAGAGCAAAGTAAAGGATACATAATTAATTACAGTGCTGCGTAAATTAGACATACTGTTACAGATAAACTTCAAATACAAATCAACAAAAAAAACACCAAACAAATCTTGAGAGATATCACGACCATTAAGATATCTTGTTTTTGTTTTAAAAAAAATTATATAATTAACACACGTGATCCATCACTTTACTGAGGAACGGGAAGGCGATCCACTTTCGTCGGTGACCGATACACTATACAATTACATCGTTAATTTAGATTATTAAATGAAGAAACAAATAAATGCAAACAGAAACAAAGTATTATTTACACAACCTGTATCATCACAAGTTAAGAACAGAAAGTTCATTGAATTTCTCCTGACC